>NC_053389.1:628505901-628829999 GCF_905171765.1 Bufo bufo | reverse complement strand
CAGTAGAGGTCTTCAACTGTCTTCAGTTCCTGCTTGTTCTTCGGGCATTTTCCCTTCAGTTTTGTCTTCAGCAAGTGAAATGCATGCTCAATCGGATTCAGGTCAGGTGATTGACTTGGCCATTGCATAACATTCCACTCCTTTCCCTTAAAAAACTCTTTAGTTGCTTTTGCAGTATGATTTGGGTCATTGTCCATCTGCACTGTGAAGCGCCGTCCAATGAGTTCTGAAACATTTGGCTGAATATGAGCAGATAATATTGCACAAAACACTCCAGAATTCATCCTGCTGCTTTTGTCAGCAGTCACATCATCAATAAATACAAAAGAACCAGTTCCATTGGCAGCCATACATGCCCACGCCATGACACTACCACCACCATGCTTCACTGATGAGGTGGTATGCTTTGGATCACGAGCAGTTCCTTTCCTTCTCCATACTCTTCTCTTCCCATCACTCTGGTACAAGTTGATCTTGGTCTCATCTGTCCATGGGATGTTGTTCCAGAACAGTAAAGGCTTTTTTAAATGTCGTTTGGCAAACTCTAATCTGGCCTTCTTGTTTTTGAGGCTCACCAATGGTTTACATCTTGTGGTGAACCCTCTGTATTCACTCTGGTGAAGTCTTCTCTTGATTGTTGACTTTGACACACATACACCTACCTCCTGGAGAGTGTTCTTGATCTGGCCAACTGTTGTGAAGGGTTTTTTCTTCACCAGGGAAAGAATTCTTCGGTCATCCACCACAGTTTTTTTCAGTGGTCTACCGGGTCTTTTGGTGTTGCTGAGCTCATCAGTGCGTTCCTTCTATTTAAGAATGTTCCAAACAGTTGTTTTGGCCACGCCTAATGTTTCTGCTATCTCTCTCATGGGTTTATTTTGTTTTTTCAGCCTAATGATGGCTTGCTTCACTGATCGTGACAGCTCTTTGGATCTCATCTTGAGAGTTGACAGCAACAGATTCCAAATGCAAATAGCAGACTTGAAATGAACTCTGGACCTTTTATCTGATCATTGTAATTGGGATAATGAGGGAATAACACACACCTGGCCAATGAACAGCTGAGAAGCCTATTGTCCCATTACTTTTGGTCCCTTAACAAGTCGGAGGCACATATGCAAACTGTTGTAATTCCTGCACCGTTCACCTGATTTGGATGTAAATCCCCTCAAATTAAAGCTGACAGTCTGCAGTTAAAGCACATCTTGTTTGTTTCATTTCAAATGCATTGTGGTGGTGCATAGAGCCAAAAATGTTACAATTGTGTTGATGTCCCAATATTTATGGACCTGACTGTATATACCTGTTTCCGCCAAATATTGATTGAGGGCTGCGATATACCTTCTTCCACAAATAATGCTCTTCTCTACAGACTTAGGCAGAGGGTCATTTAGAAAATGACAGGCAGAGGAAGAGGCAGACCATTCCGCAGTGATGGTAGGGGTCGGGCAGGTGCAACGGGCTGGAGCCTAAGTGGGAAGTTGGAGAAGGCACGTGCGATAACTTCAAAGGGCGCACCAGAGTTGGTTGAGTGGATCTCGCACCCTTCAGCTTCTGCACCCTCCTCATCCTCTGTATCTGCACCCTCCTCACTCTCTGCTGTGTGCAACCCCAAAGACACCACCACCACCATAGCCCCTCCACTCGAGTCAGAGGAATTATTTTCCCATCCATTCCCAGACCTTACCGATGCACAGCCATTCTTGGCATCGGATGAGGAAGAGGAGGTAGCAACAGCCACCACCCAGCGGTCTGACGACAATACCCAGATCAGCCCAAGGAGGGTGGTCCCCGCTGTTGCTGCCTACTCCGAGATCTCTAATGACAGTGTTGGTGAAGGTGATGATGATGACATGTCGATGGACGTCACGTGGGTGCCCACAAGAGAGGAAGAGGAGGGGAGTTCAGAGGGAGAGACAGAGCAGCAGATATGGACGAGAAGGAGGAGAAGCAGGCACAGGAGACAAAAAGCAGACTGCAAATGTATCTGGAGCGAGCCATCCAGCATGCACAATCACATCTTGCGCTCCCAGGACGCCGGCACATGGCTCCGCAGTATGGGCTTTTTTGAATGTGTCAGCTGCTCATAATAGTGTTGCTATCTGCAGCCTGTGTTGTCAACGCATAAGTCGCGGTAAGCCCAACACTCACCTAGGGACGACCGCCTTAAGAAGGCATCTGGCCTCCCATCACTGAGCTCAGTGGGAGCAACACAGTAAGAACCCACAAAGCCACACTCCCGGCGCTCCACGTCCTGCCTCTTCTCCTTCTCCTCTCTTCTCACATTTGTCCTCCACTCCACCTTCCACCGTGCGTCATCACGTTCATCTGGCACAAGGCAGGCTTCCGTGGCCCAAATGTTCAAGCTTAAAAAAATTATGACGCTGGATAATCCTCTTGCCCAATGGCTGACCGCTGGCTTGTCGGAACTGCTAGCCTGCCAACTATCGCCATATAAATGGTGGACTCGGAGGCCTTTAGAAAATTTGTGGCCATTGGCACACCGCAATGGAAGGTCCTCAGAAGGAAATATTTCTCCCAGAAGGGCATCCCTGAACAATATTTCCACGTTCAGCGGTAAATTAATATATCTCTGGCACACAGTGTCGGTGCCAAGATACATCTGACCACAGACACATGGTCTAGCAAACACGGGCAGGGAAGGTACATAACTTTTACTGCCCATTGGATGAACCTTCTGACGACCATCATTCATGTAACCCGTGGCACCCGTGTGGATTTGGTGTTACCACCACGGATTGCATGCAGGCCTGCCTCTTCTTCTCCTCATCCTACTCCATCCTCCGTCTCCTGCTCGGCTGACTCCTGCTTTTCTACTGCTACCGCCTCTTCCGCTGCACCCCCTAAGCTCCCCAGAACCTATTCGACGTGCCAAGTGAAACGTTGCCATGCTGTGCCTGTTGTGCCTGGAAGCCAAGAGCCACACTGGTCCTGCACTCCTTTCAGCTCTGCGGTCACAGGCCGATCAGTGGCTAACCCAGCTTAATTTGACAGTTGGTAAAGTGGTGTGCAACAATAGTGCCAATCTGCTGAGCACGCTGAAACAGGCCAAAATGAAACACGTGCCGTGCATGGCACACATCCTGAACTTAGTCGTGCAGCAATTCATTGCCAAATACCCCGGGGTCCAGGACGTCTTGCGGCAGGCCAGGAAAATCTCTGGCCACTTTAGATCTTACACGGCCATGGCTCGACTAGCTGACATTTAGCGGCGACACCACTTGCCAGTCAGACGTCTGATTTGTGACTGGCCGACACGCTGGAAGTCCACCTTGTATATGCTTGATAGGCTGCTCCAGCAGAAACGTGCCGTTAACGACTACCTTTACGAACTCTGCGGCAGGACAGGTTCTGGAGAGCTTTTTTTTTTTTTTTCACGTGCCATTGGCTGCTCATGCGCGACACATGCAGACTTCTGCGCCCATTTGATGAGATCACCAAACTGGTCAGTCGCAGCCAGGGCGCCATCAGTGACATCGTACCTCACGCATTCTTTCTGGCGCTTGCATTGCGTCGTGTCATTGATCAAGTTGTCGAGGAGCAGGAGCTGGAAGACGAGGAAGTCGCAATACTGATTAAATTCCCATGGGGGGCTACTCCATCTGAGACAAGTCAGAAGGAGTCTAAAGAGGAGTCAGAGGAGGATGGTGGCTGGGGGGAGGAGGAGTAGGAGCAAGAAGAGCAGGCTTTAAACTTTTCGGGGATCCCTGGTGTTTTCCGTGGCTGGGGGGAGGAGAGCGAGGACGACATTCTCCTGGGCGATGAGCAGGAGCCAGGGCACTCTACCACTTCCAATGGGGGCCTTCATGCTCCAGTGTTTGAAGAGGGACCCCCGTATAAAAGCATAAAGGTCAAGGACCTGTACTGGGTGGCAACGTATTTAGACCCCCGGTACAAACACAAAATGGCAGACATAATACCAGCATCACAGAGGGCTGTCAGAATGCAGCACTTCCAGGCCTTGCTGCGAGAGATGATGCATTCTGCTGTTGCGGGCACAGGCAGAGGAATTTACACCCACAGCAAAACAGGTGTGGGTACCAATCCTACCGCACCTGCAAAAAGAGGGCGGTTTGAAGATGTGTTGGTCACTTCGGATATGAGATCATTCTTGCAGCCAACCCATCCACAGTCGCCCTCTGGATCCAGCCTCAGGGAACTCCTAGACCGTCAGGTGTCCGACTACATTGTGTTAACGGCCGATGTGGAAGCTCTGAGAAGCGAGGAACTCCTTGACTACTGAGTGTGCAGCTGTCCGAAAGGACGTTCAGCACAGCAGGGGGGATCATGACCGATAAGCGCACTCGCCTAGCTCACGACAGTGTGGACTACCTCACATTTTTAAAAATAAATGGGGCATGTATCTTGGGGGAATTCAACACCTGTGATGACCACGTGTAATTGAATTTCCTCATGCCAGCCCACAAATATCTGCCACCACCCAGAACAAGAATGGTCCTTGCCTTATGTATATACAGCGGCATAAAAGGCCTTTTATGTCAGGTGAATGCCTAATTTTTGGGGCCTGTACTTGCCGACAGTTACATATTTAACCTGTGACCACCTAATGCACCTTCAGCCACAGAATCCAAAGTTCTGTGCGGTCAGCTGAATGCCTATTGGCTAATTTTTGGGGCCTGTACTGGCCGACAGTTCCATTTTTATCCTGTGACCGCCTAATGTACCTCCATCCACAGAATCCAAAGTTCTTTGCTGGCAGGTGAATGCCTAATTTTTGGGGCCTGTACTTGCCGACAGTTACATATTTAACCTGTGACACCTAATGCACCTTCAGCCACAGAATCCAAAGTTCTGTGCTGTCAGCTGAATGCCTATTGGATAATTTTTGGGGCTTGTACTGGCCGACAGTTAATTTTTTTTATCTCTAGCCACATAATCACACCATTGTCTCACTCCTCTGCCTCTCATTATAGTGGCGTATGAACCGCATTCAACATAAGGACCTTCTAATGTCACAGGGTCATGTGACTGTGCCCCACCCCGTACTGTGCCCCTCATCCCGTACTGTGCCCCCCATCCCGTACTGTGCCCCCTTATTCTCTGCATTGTGCCCTCTTAGAGAAGAGCTACTAAACAAGTACATGGATTGCAGGATAAAACTTACCAGGAAAGATTAAAGGACCTTAACATGTATATCTTGGAAGAAAGACAAGACAGAGGGGATATGATAGAAACTTTTAAATACATAAAGGGAATCAACAAGGTAAAAGAGTAGAGTATATTTAAAAGAAGAAAAACTGCTACAAGAGGACATAGTTTTAAATTAGAGGGGGAAAGGTTTAAAAGTATTATCAGGAAGTATTACTTTACTGAGAGAGTAGTGGATGCATGGAATAGGCTTCCTGCAGAAGTGGTAGCTGCAAATACAGTGAAGGAGTTTAAGCATGCATGGGATAGGCATAAGGCCATCCTTCATATAAGATAGGGCCAGGGGCTATTCATAGTATTCAGTATATTGGGCAGACTAGATGGGCCAAATGGTTTCTTACCACACCCTGTGCAGTGCCCCTAGTCATTTCCTGTACTGTGCCCTCTTATATCCTTTTATCCGGTCACTGTACAGAGGTGTTATCCGCTCAATGTATGGCGGTGGTATCCAATAACTGGATGGCAATAACTGTATCTCTTTCCCTGCACACCCCATACTTTTTTATACCTGGCATGAGCGGGAAAAGATGCAGATTGCGGTGCTAAGGACCTTTGCGCCACAATCTGTGTCAGAAATATGCCTAACATAGACGTATTTCTATATAATAAATGACCATCTAATTGTATTATTATTCAGGGGTAGGGCTAATATCTTTATATTATATAGATTCTAGTGTATTATACTGTGCTCTGTATTTCCCAGTAGAAAATTATCCTTGGGAAACACAGTCCTCATCCCTGACCACCAGGACCAAGTAGCGCTCTGTCAGTACATGGCAGCCTCCCCTCTCTGCCACTCTTCTCCTCTGTGTACTGGTGCTTATTCTGACTCTAGGGCTGGGTTCACATCCTATTTTTGCCATCCATTTAATGCATACCAAAAATGTATGCGTTAACAGATGCCTCAGACTGATACCGTACAGTGGCATCCGTTCACCATACAGTTCCATACAAAAATGTGGAGTGCTGCACATTTGTATGCATCAAACTGATAGGAAATAAACATTTTCTAGGCTCCAGCATGGCACATTTTTGAGAGTTTCCCTTTAAGACGCATAAAAATGGCCCCTGATTAAAATACATATTTTTTTGTGGGAATTTTTGCCTATGATCCCTCTCTGGTATATCACTGTCCATGTTGTGCGACTATTTGTGTACTTCTAGTAAGAGTTTGCTGGCTGAATGTTTTTCAGGTTTGCCTGCCATTAAATGTTCGCGAACATTTGTTCGTCCATCAATACCCACAACGTCTCAGGTATGACAGATAAAACAGCAGGTGGAAGTGAACCTTCAGGCAGACAGTCTTCTAGGGATATAAGAGCAACCAACAAGACTGTCTCCTCTGGACAGGGTGACTGTACCATCGGGCTGAAACTGTATAGTGGCTTTCATTTTCTGTAGCAGATCTGCACCCAAAAGGTTAAGTGGACATGTAGAGGAGACTGTGAAAGCACTTCATTGGATGGCTATGGTCCAAAAGAAACACTAAGCGGTTTTGTTAAGGGAGAGGATCGAACATGGCCGTCAATGCCGATGCACTGCACAGTAATGTTGTCCAGGAAGGAGAGGTCGGGGATCTCATCACGTCTAATTACACTTCTGGCTGCAACGGTATCCACAAGAAAAGAGTGTATTTCTCCCCCTATCTGCAGCTCTACTGTAGGTGCAGGTCCACAGTGGGGAGGGAAGAGGGCCATGGTGGGGTTGGCTTCTCTGACGTGTGGATCCGGCTTGCCCCTCTCAGACATCTCCACTGCGCCTGTTCCTCGGAGCACTATGACGTCATCGCGCAGGCGCAGTGGAGATGTCTGAGCAGGGAAGCGGTCAGACATTCACTGCGCATGCGCCGAATACAGGCGCTCACAGGGAGGATCGCATTCAGGAGGAGATGAGCGGGCTGGAGGGACGCGCTGGGCGGCGGCAGTTTGTGAAGGTAGACGGAGCCTCTAGGTGCTAATGACGCCCCCATAGCACCTAGAGGCTCATTAGCATATTAATAAAAGTTCTTTTTTTAGCAAAACGGCTGCCCCAAAAGCAATTATATTAGGATGGTTTGGCAGAGCAGACACTAGCGGATGGCTTGTGTCTGACAGCTAATTATGTGAAGCGAAGTGATAGAAATCCTTTAACGTTTCAAGATGAACAGAACGATACTCTGGGCAAGCAGTCTTTAGAGACTTTTGGATGTGAGGTTTTAATCCATCAGCAAAGGCACTAGACCACATCCTAGTTTGTACTGGGTTCTGTTTAGAGAACCCCAGGTCCTTAAACATTTGCTCCATTCGGTTTGCTAATTTTTCCACTGACTCTGCCTTATCTTGTTTCATATCCTGAATTTGGATAGCCTGACCGGCTAGTCTGGTCCTAGAAGTTTCTAATAAATCACAGAAGTGCACTCCATATTGATAGGTTTTTTGGTATTCTTCATCCTCATGGTTCGGGGCTGGCAGTTTCTTAGCCATGGTTGGCCAAAAAAAATCCACTGCCTTAATTTGGGTAAGTCCAGACAAATCATGTGGCAGAAAATGTTTTTCTGATATGTTCTAATGCCCAATAGGATGTTGTTCGGGGTCGGGGAGAGAGTTTACCAGATTGGTGGCCTGTGTGGTGTTAAAAGTCACCTATGTCCCCTGATGGGGGGCGGGGTTGTCGTGCTGGACAGTGGTCTATACAGGACCCTGATAGAATCCATGCTCAGTGACACATCCGTTTATGTCACTCTCAGCGACAACCCCCTCCCCTCTTTTCAGAAGGAACTTAGAGCCATCTTGGATTTAGGGATCCAATCAGACTTCCTAACCAAAAAAGAATCAGAGTATATTTATACCATGTCCCCAGTCATCCCAGTGTTCCATGCACTTCCCAAAACACATAAAAATGTTTTTCCACCTCCCCTTAGGCCAATTATAGCAGGCATTGGCTCCTTTTCGGAGAGAATGTCACAATGGGTTGATTCCATACTTCAGCCACTCATACCACTCATACCGGGTTATCTCAGGGACACCACGTCTGTTCTACAAACAATCGATAATATTGAATGGTCCTCAAATTATGTCTGGATCACAGCAGTCTGGACCACGTCCCTGTATACCAATATTCCCCATGAATTGGCCATTAAATCCCTAACCTGGTTCCTACAGATATATGGCAACATTACCGCAGGCTTGCAGGAATATGTCCTGATGGTGGTGGACTTCCTCCTCAGGCGCAATTTCTTCATGTTCAACAAGAAATTTTATCTCCAGACATCGGGGGTGTCGATGGGGGCTAAATTCTCTCCCTCCATCGCCAATATTTTCATGGCATGGTGGGAGAGGTGTTTTCTCTTCATCGACACCCACCCTTTTTGGCACCACATCAGGTGGTATGGCCGTTACATCGATGACCTGATCCTGATTTGGACGGGCGATGTGGCGGCCATACCATCCTTTTGTGGTTACATCAATTCCTGTGTGGATACCATCTCCTTCAGTGTCCATCATGACACGCTGGAGGTGGCCTTTTTGGATTTGCGCCTGAGGGGGGACCCCGCCACCAGTCAGGTATCCACCTGCACATATAGGAAACCTATGGCAGGTAATACCACATTACATGCGACATCATGTCATCCAAAACATATAACTGCCAATATACCCAGGGGGGAAATCATCCGTGCAAAAAGGAATTGCACGGAAGAAATTAGCTTTATGGAGGAAGCTGGACACATTTGCCATAGACTGGGTAAAAGAGGCTATAACATTAAACATGTCAAAGATGCTATAGCTCAGGTCTCAACCATTGAAAGGGGATCCCTCCTTTATCCTAAACAGCAAAATCCTTTGCATAGGGAGGTTCCACTACTGGACATAGGCACCAATAGTGAAAACAAAAATAGAAACACAAACAACATTATCAAGGACAAGGACAGAAGGAATCTGTTTGTAACACAATATAGTACAGAGTACCAACAGATATGTCACATTATAAAAAAACATTTTCCTGTCCTGTCTTATGACAGAGAATGGACTGACATAGTTGCAGATGGGGTTAAATGCGCAGCCAGAAGGGCGCCCACAATTGCAAACTATGTCAGCCCCAGCCTATACCAAGAAGACATAAAGTCGCAACCTGTGTGGCTTAGGACCAAGGGGAGTTATAAGTGCGGACACCACAGATGCATTTGCTGCACACATATGATGAAATCCAAAACCTTTTCCTCAACTGCAAACAACAGAGTCTTTCCAATAAAAGCGTATCTTAACTGCAATACAACCCACGCTGTATACTTGATTACCTGCACAAAGTGCAAACTGCAATACGTGGGTTGTACTATCAATGCAATAAAATCTAGGCTACGCAAACACATCTCTGATGTGCCCCACCATGGCAGTCGCAAGGTGTCTGCAGCTAGTCTGCATTTTGCTGTCTGCCATGGTGGGGACACATCAGATATGATAGTACAAGGCATAGAAAAAGTTTTCCTGCCTAAACGTGGAGGAGACCATAGAAGAAAATTATTAAACAGGGAATCCTTTTGGATTTTTTCACTGAACACACGCCAACCTGAGGGGCTCAATAAACGCCTAGATCTGATTTTGCAGCAATAATCCACATACAAACAAATTTGGCATGTGAATTTCTTCCTTTCCTGAGAATGTTACAGTAAATTTCTGATGATCTGATTTCCATCACATTCCACCATAGTTTGCTAAAATATTGCTACATATCCGGCTCATACCCCATGTATCCTCTTTATATGTATACCCTTGTATGACATAGTTTTTTTCATAGTTATTATACTTTTATTTTCTCTATGCATACATATGGTTATATTTTTGTTTTTTCTTTCACTTAATTTTCATGAGAAGAGTTAACTGAAGGTGTGGCACCCTTTCTTGGGGGCGGTTACAGGCCTGTGGAAACAATTAGTGAACACAGGTGCACCCTCCCCTTTAAAAGGTCTCACTTTTAATGTCTTTCTGTGTCATGAAGAAGGGCTGGAAATGTCTCTGGTAGCCCGAAACATGTAGACAAGACTGCTAAATTTTGTTTTTCATGGATGAGTTTTTAACCGCAAGCTGAATAAACGCACATTCCTTTAAAGTGGAGCTCGATTTTTCTCAACTTCTTTCTGCATATGTCCCCTGATGGTTCATTTCAGGGGGAGACTTGGGGGTCTGAGCTTGTCCGGCTAATCTGGCCACATCCAGGTCTCTCTCCCTCTCTCTCCATCTCCCCTCCCTTTCTGCACTCCACACCCCCCCTGCCTCCCCCCCCCACTTCTCCTGGCAAGTGCATGAAGGAAGAGGGACTGACAGGAGCACTGACTGCTTGGTCTTGAGGAAGTTTAGTCTCTTCCTCTTCCTGCTGCTCTTTCTGTCCCCGCGTCTCCACTCCCATTATGATGGGCACATTCAAGGGATTTAGGGGTGCAGTAGAATGGGCAACCTGACCCCCTGCACGTAATATGTGCAGTCTGGATTCAGTACAGGAGTGGTAAGGTTACATAGTGTGTATGTGACAGCAGCAGCTTTAGGAGACCACAAAGTGGCATGGTGACATAGTGTGGAGGTGGCAGCATCAGGAGACCACAGAGTGACCCGGTGACAGAGTAGGGAGGTGGGTGGCAATACCATTACCAGCTGAAGATGGTGGGTTAAAAGAAGGAGCACTTGGCATCAGATGTGTGGCATCAGGCGGGTGGCAGCATCAGAATAGTATCTGAGGCAGGTAGCCAGAAGAAACGTATCTCTTTTGTTTAAGTGTTGGTGTGGCACAATGGATTATCTAGTCTGATGCATCAGGCATTGGTGGGTGGAAAACCTGGCTGATCCACGCCTGAATAATTTTGACAATGGTCAGTCTCTCCACATTTTGTGTGGATAGGCGAGTTCTTCTTGGGGTAACTATGGCCCCCGCCGCACTAAACACCCGCTCTGATGCTATACTACTGGCCAGGCAGGACAGCTTTTTCAGGGCAAACTCTGCCAGTTGCGGCCACAAATCCAGTTTGGCTGCCCAGTAGTCCAGAGGATCTTCAATGTGGGGTGGCAGGGTGCTGTCCAAGTATGCCACCACCTGCTGGTACAAGACCTGCTCCAGGTCTAGATGCTGTTGCTGCTGCTGGTGAATAGTTTCTTCACTCGGTGGGTGAAGAAAGCTGCTCATTAGTGACTCTAGACTCTAGAAGTTGCTGTTGATGGAGCTGGAACTCCCCCGGTCAGACCTGCGAGAGGATGAACAATGGCGCAGATAGGCAGCGGCCAACTGACTACATTGGATGTCTCGATAGTAGTTCAGTTTGTCCTCCCTCTCAGCGGGTGTAAAAAAGGCCCCCATTTTGGACCAGTAGCGAGGGTCCAACAAGGTGGAGAGCCAGAAGTCATCCCTCTGCCGAATGGTGACAATTTGGCTGTCACTACACAAGCAAGTGAGCATGCATCAGGCCATTTGTGCAAGTGACTGGGAGGGACTCCCTGCCTCCATCTCCACTACATACTGCCATGCTGTGTCTGGGTTCTCTGCCTCAATCTTCCTCTTCGCCCTGTAGCTCCTCTAACTGCTCCTTCTCCTCCTCTCCTGTCACCTGTGTAGAAAAACCACCCATTTCGCTACACATTGCTTGTGCTCCAATCTCCTCCTCCTCCAGTTCAGCCCCAGAGGGCTCATGTGGCTGTGAGATCTAGGCGCCACATCTCCAGTAGTGTTGAGCTCGACTATTCGTATTGCAAATTTTAATCCCTTAGGGACACAGCCTTATTTCACCTTAAGGACCAGGCCATTTTTTGCAAATCTGACCAGTGTCACTTTAAGTGGTGATAACTTTAAAACACTTTGACTTATCCAGGCCATTCTGAGATTGTTTTTTCGTCACATATTGTACTACATGACACTGGTAAAATGAAGTAAAAAAAAATATTTTTTATTTATAAAAATTTGGAAAAAATTGAAAATTTCCAAGTTTCAATTTCTCTACTTCTATAAAACATAGTAATACCTACAAAAATAGTTATTACTTTACATTCCCCATATGTCTACTTCATGTTTGGATCAATTTGGGAATGATATTTTATTTTTGGGGGATGTTACAAGGCTTTGAAGTTTAGAAGCAAATCTTGAAATTTTTCAGAAATTTTCAAAAACCCACTTTTTAGGGACCAGTTCAGGTCTGAAGTCACTTTGTGAGGCTCACATAATAGAAACCACCCAAAAATGACCCCATTCTAGAAACTACACCCCTCAAGGTATTCAAAACTGATTTTACAAACGTCGTTAACCCTTTAGGTGTTCCACAAGAGTTAATGGCAAATGGTGATAAAATTTCAGAATTTCGATTTTTTGGGCAAATTTTCCATTTTAATCAATTTTTTCCAGTAACAAACCAAGGGTTAACAGCCAAACAAAATGCTATATTTATTGCCCCGATCTGACAGGTTAGATCATGTGGTAATTTTTATAGAGCAGGTTGTCACAGATGCGGCGATACCTAATATGTATACAATTTTTTTTATTTATGTAAGCTTTACACAATGATTTCATTTTTGAAACAAAAAAAATGTTTTAGTGTCTCCATAGTCTAAGAGCCATAGTTTTTTCAGTTTTTGGGCGATTATCTTAAGTAGGGTCTCATTTTTTGTGGGATGGGATGACGGTTTGATTGGCACTATTTTGGGGTGCATATGACTTTTTTATCGCTTGCTATTACACTTTTTGTGACATAAGATGACAAAAAATGGCTTTTTTACACCGTTTTTTTATTTTTATTTTTTTACGGTGGTCACCTGAGGGGTTAGGTCATGTGATATTTTTATAGAGCCGGTCGATACGGACGCGGCGATACCTAATATGTACACTTTTTTTTATTTATGTAAGTTTTACACAATGATTTCATTTTTTAAACAAAAAAAATCATGTTTTAGTGTTTCCATAGTCTAAGAGCCATAGTTTTTTCAGTTTTTGGGCGATTATCTTGGTTTGGGTATGATTTTTGCGGGATGAGATGACGGTTTGATTGGTACTATTTTGGCGTACATGCGACTTTTTTGATCACTTTTATTACCTTTTTTGGGAAGTAAGGTGGGCAAAATTTCAATTTCATCATAGTTTTTTATTTTTTATTTTTATGGCGTTCACCGTTCGGGTAAAGTAACATGACCGTTTTATTGATCAGGTCGTTATGGACGCGGTGATATCAAACATGTGTGGGGAATTTTATTTTTTTCATTTTTAATCAGTGATAAATGTGTTTTTTGATTTTTATATATATTTATATATGAAGATTTGTTTGATTAACCACTTGCCATCTGGGCCATTTGCCCCCTTCCTGACCAGGCCTAGTTTTGCAAAACTGACATATCTCACTTTATGTGGTAATAACTTTGGAACGCCTTTACTTATCCAAGTCATTCAGAGATTGTTTTTTCGTGACACATTGTACTTCATGATAGTCATAAATTTGAGTCAAAATATTTCACCTTTATTTCTGAAAAAATCCCAAATTTACCAAAAATTTAGAAAAATTCGCAATTTTCTAAATTTAAATTTCTCTGCTTTTAAAACAGAAAGT
This sequence comes from Bufo bufo, assembly GCF_905171765.1. Classification (NCBI taxonomy): domain Eukaryota; kingdom Metazoa; phylum Chordata; class Amphibia; order Anura; family Bufonidae; genus Bufo; species Bufo bufo. The sequence goes on along the minus strand of NC_053389.1, from coordinate 628,816,264 downwards.
GATACCTCATAAAATATTTATTACCAAACATTCCCCATATGTCTACTTTATGTTGGCAACATTTTGGAAATGTCATTTTATTTTTTTAGGACGTTAGAAGGCTTAGAAGTTTAGAAGCAATTCTTCAAATTTTTAAGAAAATTGCCAAAACCCACTTTTTAAGGACCAGTTCAGGTCTGAAGTCACTTTGTGGGGCCTACATAGTGGATACCCCCATAAATGACCCCATTGTAGAAACTACACCCCTCAAGTTACTTAAAACTGATTTTACAAACTTTGTTAACCTTTTAGGCGTTCCACAAGAATTAAAGGAAAATGGAGATCAAATTAAAAAATTTCACTTTTTTGGCAGATTTTCCATTTTAATCAAATTTTTTCTTTAACACATCGATGGTTAACAGCCAAACAAAACTCAATATTTATTACCCAGATTCTGCGGTTTACAGAAACACCCCACATGTGGTCATAAACTGCTGTATGGGCACACGGCAGGGCGCAGAATAAAAGGAACTCCACATGGTTTTTAGATGCCATGTCCCATTTGAAGCCCCCTAATGCACCCTTACAGTAGAAACTCCCAAGAAGTGATCCCATTTTGGAAACTAGGGGATAAGGTGCCAGTTTAATTGCTACTATTTTTGGGTATATATGATTTTTTGATCATTCATTATAACACTTTATGGGGCAAGGTGACCAAAAAATTGGTTGTTTTAGCCTAGTTTTTATTTATTTATTTTTACAGCGTTCACCTGAGGGGTTCAGTCAAGTGACATTTTTATAGAGCAGATTGTTACGGACGTGGCGATACCTAATATGTATACTTTTTCTTATTTATTAAAGTTTTACACAATAATAGCATTTTTGAAACAAAAAATTATGTTTTAATGTGTCCATGTTCTGAGAGCTATAGTTTTTTTTATTTTTTGAGAGATTTTCTTATGTAGGGGCTCATTTTTTTGCGGGATGAGGTGACGGTTTTATTGGTACCATTTTGTGGGACATACGCGTTTTTGATCACTTGGTGTTGCAGTTTTTGTTATGTAAGGTGACAAAAATTGCTTGTTTTGACAACGTTTTTTTTTTTTTTTTTTACGGTGTTCACCCGAGGGGTTAGTTCATGTGATATTTTTATAGAGCTGGTTTTTACAGACGCGGCAATACCTAATATGTATACTTTTTTTTATTTGTTTCACTTTAACACAATAATAGCATTTTTGAAACCAAAAAAATGATGTTTTAGTGTCTCCATGTTCTAAGAGCTATAGTTTTTTTATTTTTTGAGAGATTTTCTTATGTAGGGGCTCATTTTTTGCGGGATGAGGTGACGGTTTTATTGGTACTATTTTGTGGGACATACGTGTTTTTGATCACTTGGTGTTGCAGTTTTTGTGATGTAAGGTGACAAAAATTGCTTGCTTTGACACAGTTTTTTTTTTTTTACGGTGTTCATCCGAGGGGTTAGGTCATGTGATATTTTTATAGAGCTGGTTTTTACGGACGCGGAAATACCAAATATGTCTATTTTATTAAATTTTTTCTATTTTTAAATTTTTTTTTTTATTCCTTACTTGGGGATTTTTTTTTTTTACATGTGAAACCTTTATTTTATTTAATTTTTTCAACCCTTTATTTTTTTATTTTACACTTTTCGTCCCCCCCCATAAGGTCATACAAGACCTCTGGGGGACATTTACTTCACTTTTTCTTTTTTTTTTCACTGTTGATTTCTCCTGTAACTGGGGCTGACGTTTATATCCTATGGGCGGACGGGAGGTGGTTAAAATACAATGATGTCGTGTTACCCTTCATTCACCAAAAACGTTTTTTTTTTTTTTTTCATTTTATATTTTATAATTTTGCTTTTCTTGGGTTTTGGGCTACCCTGGTGTGGTTCTTACTAAAACTAGGTGGGGACTTCCCTTATCATAAGATCTTGTGCAGTTAACATTGTACAGGACTGATTGACAACCCTAATTAAATTTTATTATTTTATTATTTTCTTGTTTGTTTAATCAGGATTTAGGTTGGAACATGTCTGTTGTCCTAAACAGGATGCCTGACTTCCATGTTGACCTCTCCACATGGTTGGGTGTGACTGGCGTTATACTCATCTGTGTGGTAATTCGGTTTTGGGAATGGAGCGTTATTGCCACATGAATATACAGTATCTATATTTACATTTTTATTTGATATTACTTCTTGACAACTATGTAATGATAATGTGCCCATGCAATTTTTATAGAATCAAAGCTTTTCACTTTACAATATAAACTGTGGTATATATAATATTCCTGAAGCCATGTCACCATTTTGGGAGTTATTCTACTTATTTCCATGTTTGCTATCATGTGCCCGCATAGACAGGATGCGTTTGTGGCTCAGCTTGCGTTCACTTTTTGGTGAAAACACGTGATCTGTTATCATGTGAACACCCTCTGTCTATGGACACTAGCGGCCTGTGTGTGTTTCTCCGTTGATGCGATCACATTATTGCATCACATGTTTCTTTATGCAATGTAATGCGGAAGCAATGTGCCAACATGCGCAGTTAACGAAACGGGAACCTATATTGGATCCATGCTGGTTAGTTCTTGGCACTCTCCTTTTTTTTAAATCTCATTTTCATTAATTTTGCAGATAATATGAATTCACATACTTTAATTGAAGTTATTAATCTCTTCGCACTATGGACACTTGTATATTATTGCATTTTTTTTTTAAACAGTATTTTTTTTAATATCCAAAATACTAATCAAACACATTATTGTAATTCAATTATTAATAGTTTTCATTAAATAATCGCCTGAGTTTGTATTTGTACTTGGCACCATTCACTTTTGTCACTGCTTGAGAAAGGTCCCATTGTGAGGACTGAAACGTCACCTTTGGTTGAATAAATGAACATTTTCTTGAGGCTGTGCCATGGCATGTGTATATATATATATATATATATATATATATATATATATATATATATATATATATACATATACATATACATATACATATATACATATATATACATACATACATACATACATACATATACACATATATACATATATACATACATATACTGTATATATACAGTATATATATATTTTTTTTCTTGTGGCCTTTACAATCTTAAAAATCCTTTTAAATAAAAATTGGCAAAGGAATATATTGCAAGTTGTATGCATGGGAAAAAATTCCTACTGCAAACAATGAACATGGTACTGTCAGAGATGTGTAAGTGCATTTTTGAGGTTGCCCCGGGCTGGCGGGGGTCCATTACTGGGAACATATTCCTGCTACAAACAAAGAACCGGCTCCTGTCTGTTCTGGCTGAGTTTGGCCAAGCTATGTGTAGGCCTTATAGTACACCATTACCATTTACCTGCTTCTGTCTGTCCTGATAAGTTTGACTGAACTATGTGTAGGCCTTATACTACAATATTGCCATTTTCATGCTGCCGTCTGTCCAGATGAGTTTGGACGAGCTATGTGTAGACCTTATACTACACCGTTACCATGTACCTACTGCTTCTACTGTCTGTCCTGATCCTGCTGAGTTTTGTGTAGGCTGTTTACTCCACCATTACCTTTACCTGCTGCTGCTGTCTGTCCTAATCCTTATGAGTTTGCCCAGGACAAAAGGGGCCTTCCTGCAACCTTTTAGGTTAAAATTATTTAAAAACATAATATCAAAAAATGAAAGCACACGTTAAAGCTTAAATAAATATTTATTAATAATGTTAAGGAACAAATATGCCTCTAAGGCAAATTTTTTAGTTGATTATGGAGATCCAGCAACTCCTGGATCCCCTTACGGTGGAGCTGCTTTAACTGATGCAACTTCTTATCCAGATGCCGCTGCTGCTCTCGTAACCTCCTTTGCTGCTCCCTGATGTCCAGCATTGCCATTTGGTCCTCCTGCTGCAGCTACATATTTTTTTATTTTATTTTATCAGTACTGTTAGGATTAAAAAACATTTAAAATTAATTTCAATTAAGATTAAGAGGCCAATTTACATTACAATTCGTTAGTTAATTATATTTATGATGATTATATAGTTGGTTAATTAGTGATAGTTCAGTATAGTATAATGTTATTTAGTTGGTTAGTTAGTGCTAGTTTAGTAGAGTATAATTGTATTTAGTTGGTTAGTTTGTGATAGTTATGTAGAGTATAATGTTATTTAGTCGGTTAGTTAATGGTTTTTATTAGTGTTGATTGAACATGCTCGGCCGATCACCAGCCACGCAGCTAATAAATGTGCGGGTAAGTACTGCCCTCACTGTAATGCCATAGCCATGTTGGTTACTGGCATTACAGTGATTGGCTGGCCGGAACGCGTCATCGGGTGCTATATAGCACCCGATGGCGCGTGTTCGGCTCAGTCTTAGTCAGGGAGAAATGTGCTAAGGAAGGGACAGACAGTGTAGGTAGTGATATAGGAATATTTTTATTAGAAAAACTTTTCAGAGACCCAAAAGTCCTTTTAAGGACTATTGTGTCTGGCAGCAGCAATATATATTTTTAGCGCAACCTGCACTAAATTGCTAAAACTTTACAGACCCAAAAGTCCTTTTAAGGACTATTGTGTGTGGCAGCAATATCTAATTTTAGCGCATCCTGCGCTAAATAGCGTGCAATAGTTAGGCCGCTACAGACAGCAAAATTGGCTGTGCCATATCTCCTGTGTAAAGTGTGCATATCCAAAAAATATCTGTGACATTCAGTGTACTTTTTCCGTAGACGGTGTCCGCTGCGGACAGTGACATTAGCTGCGCCACATCTCCAGTGTAAAGTGTGCGCATCCCAAAAATATCTGTGACATCCAGTGTACTTTTTCCGTAGACGGCGTCCGCTGCGGACAGTGACATTAGCTGCGCCACATCTCCTGTGTAAAGTGTGCGCATCCAAAAAATACCTGTGACATCCAGTGTACTTTTTCCATAGACGGTGTCCGCTGCGGACAGTGACATTAGCTGCGCCACATCTCCTGTGCAAAGTGTGCGCATCCAAAAAATATCAGTGACATCCAGTGTACTTTTTCTGCAGACGGTGTCCGCTCTGGACAGTGACATTAGCTACGCCACATCTCCTGTGTAAAGTGTGTGCATCCAAAAAATATCTGTGAGATCCAGTGTACTTTATCCGTAGACGGTGTCTGCTGTGGACAGTGACATTACCAGCGCCACATCTTCAGTGTAAAGTGTGCGCTTAAAAAATGTATCTGTGACATCCAGTGTACTTTTTCAATAGACGGTGTCCGCTTCTGACATTGACATTACCAGCGCCACATCTTCAGTGTAACGTGTGTGCTTAAAAAATGTATCTGTGACATACAGTGTACTTTTTTAAATAGACGGTGTCCGCTTCTGACAGTGACATTACCAGCGTCACATCTCCAGTGTAACGTGTGCACACCCAAAAAATATCTGTCTTTCTATATACACTTAATATAAAGAAGCCGAGCAGTAAGCGACGGGGAAGTGGCCGTGATGCTAATGGTGCACGCAGAGGACGTGGCCCTGGGCTCTTTGAAACTGTGCCATCTGCCAGAGCACAAGAAAAACAATAGTCCACAATACCTAGCTTCATGTCCCAGTTTACAGGGGGGTGCTGGACACCCCTTTTTGAAGTCAGACAAGTACAAACGGGTGGTCAGTTTGATTGCAGCAGATAATGCTTTCAGTCGATTAAGCACCACCCTGTCTTTCACCAATTGCAGTCTCAGTAGCCAACAGTCTGCTCAACACAATCCTCACCCTGATCCTCCTTCCTCCCACCATGGAGAGTCTGGGCAAACAAGTGATCCCACACTCGGATATTCCGAAGAGCTCTTTTCAGCGTCATTACTTGATTTGGCCCTCTCGCCAAGCACGCTTGAAGAGGGACAGATCTTGTGCCCTGATTCCCAAACTCTTGAGCATCCACAGTCACAAGAAGATGACGGTGGGGAACGGCAATTAGTATTTCACGAGGTGGATGATGATAATGAGACACAGTTTCCAATAACTCAACCGCAATTAGTGTCTCAAGAGGTTGATGATGAGGATGAGACACAGTTGTCAATAAGTGAGGTTCTTGTTAGGTCAACAAGTCAGGAGGATGACCAGAGTGAGGAAGTGGAAGAGGAGGTGGTGGACGATAAAATCACTGACCCAACCTGGGAAGGTGGCAAGCCGAGTGAGGACAGCATTACAGAGGGGGAGGGATCCGCAGCACTGCAACAAGCTGGAAGAGGCAGTGGGGTGGCAAAAAGGAGAAGGCGGGTCACACCAAACAGGCCCGCAACTGTTCCCCGGAGCACCCCCTTGCGAAAATCTCACTTGCCAAGGGGCAGCTGTTCCGCAGTCTGGCACTTTTTTGAGGAAAGTGCGGACAATAAAAGAATTGTCATTTGCAACTGTCACGGAACCATGAACCAGACGTACAACAGAAATAAGAGAAAATAAGAAGGCTTTATTGAAAATAAAGCTGTAAAGCAAAAGTCCAAACGGATGGTGAAACCGAGCAGAGTCTTTGCGAAGCCAGAGGTCAGGAACCAGAGGGGTAGTCAGACGAAGCCAGGATCAGGAACCAGCAGGGTAGTCAGACGAAGCCAGGATCAGGAACCAGCAGGGTAGTCAGACGAAGCCAGGATCAGGAACCAGAAGGGTAGTCAGACGAAGCCAGGATCAGGAACCAGAAGCAGCAGCAGTCTTAGAAGCATGTGAACACAAGAGGACCAAGCAAGGAACTGAAGCCACAGACCTCCTATATATATGAGCTAGGCATCCAGCTCCTCCCAGTGGGAAGGAGGAGCCGCAGGGTGGAAGGCTACAAGAAACCCAGAAACCAAGATGGCCGCCAGCACATGTCAAACGAAGGAGAACAGCAAGAAGGTAAGACCATGACAGTACCTCCCCCTCAAGGGCCCCTCCTCCGCGGAGCACAAAACGGTTTCTGAGGGAAGCGTGCGTGGAAGGCTCGGAGCAAGGCAGGAGCATGGACATCTGCGGAGGGAACCCAGGAACGCTCCTCTGGACCATAACCACGCCAATGGACCAAAAACTGCAACCGACCGCGGACCAGGCGTGAGTCCAGGATATTGCTCACCTCATATTCCTCACGATTGCCCACTTGGACCGGACGAGGCCGAGGAACCGAGGAAGTGAAACGATTACACACCAGTGGCTTCAACAGGGAGACATGAAACACGTTGGAGATCCGCATGCCAGGAGGAAGCGCAAGGGCATAGGCTACCGGGTTTACCCTGCGAAGCACTCGGAAGGGACCAACAAAGCGAGGCGCCAGCTTGGGAGTGGGCACTCGAAGGTTGAGGTTGCGGGTGGACAACCATACACGGTCTCCGACCTGGTAGGAAGGAGCAGGCGCTCGTCTGCGATCAGCCTGAAGTCTCTGGCGCTGCGCAGAGACCTCAAGGGACTTCTGGATCTGTACCCAAGAAGCACGTAGGACGGAAAGGTGATCCTCCACAGCCGGAATATCCTGGGGAGAGAATACCTCCGGTAACACGGCAGGTTGGAACCCATAATTGGCCATGAAGGGAGACGTCCCAGAGGAAGAGTTCACCGCCGTGTTCCTGGCAAACTCAGCCCAAGGCAGGAGGTCAACCCAATTGTCTTGGTGATCGGAGACATAGCAACGAAGGAATTGCTCCAAGGCCTGATTGGATCGTTCTGCGGCCCCATTGGACTGAGGGTGGTAGGCCGAGGAGAAGGAGAGATGAATCCCCAACTGGGAGCAAAAGGCGCGCCAGAACCTGGACACAAACTGACTCCCCCGATCCGACACAATCTCCTTGGGCAAACCGTGCAACCGGAAGACTCCCTGGCAAAAATCGTGGCCAACTCTTGTGCAGAGGGTAACTTCTTGAGAGGAACACAGTGGCACATTTTGGAAAACCGATCCACAATCATGAGAATGACCGTATGGCCTCGGGATGCAGGGAGGTCCACAATGAAATCCATCCCCAGGTGTGACCATGGGCGCTCCCCGGTGGCTATGGGTTGCAGAAGGCCCAACGGAAGGTGCCGAGGGGACTTACTCTGGGCACAAACGGAGCATGCCGCTACATATGCGGCGATGTCGGAACGTAGGGAAGGCCACCAGAACAGACGTGAAACAGCCCAGGACAGCTGATTCTTTCCAGGATGCCCCGCGGTCTTGGAGTTATGGTAGGTTCGCAACAACCGAGTGCGCAACTCCTCAGGCACAAAACATCTGCCGTTGGGTCTCCCAGAGGGAGCACCAGATTGAGCCGCCAAAATCTGCTCACCCAGGGGAGAGGTCAGGCTGGTGCGAATGGCGGCCAGGATCTGATTCGGAGGTATGACCGAAGTCGGAATCGACTCCTCCCTGGACAGCTCGGAGTACTGCCGTGATAAGGCATCCGCCCTGATGTTCTTGGAACCGGGTAGGTAGGAGACCACGTAATTAAAACGTGACAAGAACAGAGCCCATCTGGCCTGACGTGGTGTCAATCTCTTGGCCTCAGAAAGGTAGGTCAGATTCTTATGGTCCGTCAGGATGAGAACCGGAACCACCGAACCCTCGAGCAAGTGCCTTCATTCTTTAAGGGCCTGCACGATGGCCAATAACTCCCTGTCACCAATCTGATAGTTGCACTCTGCGGAAGACAGTTTCCGGGAGTAAAACCCACAAGGAAGCAGAGGACCCTCTGGTGTTCTACGCTGAGACAGAAGGGCGCCTACTCCCGTCTCAGACGCGTCCACCTCGAGGACAAAGGGCAACCCAGGGTTGGGATGCGACAGAATCGGAGCCGATACAAAGGCGGACTTTAGGGCCTCAAAAGCTCGGATGGCCTCGAGCGGCCAGACCTGGGAATTACTGCCCTTCCTGGTCAGATCCGTGAGAGGCTTGGCCAGCATGGAAAAGTCCCTGATGAACTTCCGATAATAATTGGCGAAGCCCAAAAAGCGCTGCAGGGAACGAAGACCACTGGGCTGGGGCCACTGTAAGACAGCCGAAACCTTCTCAGGATCCATGGAGAACCCCTCAGCGGAAATGATGTAACCTAAGAAGGTTACCCGGGATCGGTGAAATTCGCATTTCTCAAGCTTACCGAACAGCTTGTTCTCTCGTAACCGTTGCAACACTCGTCTGACATCCAGAATGTGGGCCTCCATGGATTCAGAATATACCAAGATGTCATCCAAATAGACCACCACACACTGCTGCAACAGGTCACGGAAAACATCGTTGATGAATTCCTGAAAGACTGCGGGCGCATTGCACAACCCAAAGGGCATAACCAAGGATTCATAATGACCGGTCCTGGTGTTAAACGCGGTCTTCCACTCATCGCCCGCCTTGATCCTTACCAGGTTATATGCCGCCCTCAGGTCGAGTTTGGTAAAGACCGTGGCCCCTTTAAGGCGATCGAACAGCTCGGAAATCAAGGGTATCGGGTAAGCGTTCTTGATCGTGATGCGATTGAGACCCCTGTAATCGAAGCAAGGCCTCAACTCACCGCCCTTCTTTTTCACAAAGAAAAATCCAGCCCCTGCCGGGGACGAAGATTTGCGAATGTGTCCGCGTGAAAGCGCCTCCCTCACGTACTCCTCCATGGCCTCATTCTCCGTTACCGACAGTGGATAGACTTTGCCACGAGGAGGAACGGCACCAGATTGTAACTCTATGGCACAATCGTATGGGCGGTGCGGAGGTAGGGCAACCGCGCGCACCTTATCGAATACATCCCGGTACTCCTCGTATTCAGGAGGCAACAGAGAGTCCGAGGAAGTACACAGCAACTTGACAGACCCATGGATGCAACTAGCCCCACACTGCGGTGACCACGAGAGGATCTCGACCGATCTCCAATCGAAAGTCGGATTATGCTTCTGGAGCCAGGGGTACCCCAAGACCACCGAGTAGTGTGGAGACGAAATAACCTGGAGGCAGACCGACTCTCTGTGAACGGCACCAATGGCTATCCCCACTGGAAGGGTCTCATGAGTCACGTGTGGCGGCAGAAGGGGTCTGCCGTCTATCGCCTCAAGAGCCAGTGGGGAACCTCGAGCCTGCAGAGGAATGGAATTGGCGGCAGCGAACACACTATCAATGAACAAACCACCAGCACCAGAGTCCACCAACGCCTGGGTCGTCACCGAGCCCCCGACCCAGGAGAGGACAACAGTGATCAGTGGTTTGTCAACACGGGAAACCGGGGACGAGGAGACTCCACCCAAGATCTGCCCCCGACAGGATCTCAGGTACGAGCGTTTTCCCGGACGGTTCGGACATGCCAACCGAAAATGCCCACCGAGACCACAGTACATGCATCGGCCCTCGCGTCTCCGGAGTGCCCTCTCCCCCTCGGACAGGCGAGCAAACCCCAGCTGCATGGGTTCACCCCCAGACAAGTCATCCCCAGAAGTGTGGGAGGAGAGGGAGGCACGGGTGGGACAGCAAACGTAGGCACCAATCTGTTAGAAGACCTCCGCAGGTTCTCCTTAAAGGAAGGTCTCTCCCTGAGTCTGGTGTCAATCAAAATCAGGAAAGAAATAAGAGACTCGAGCTCAACTGGTAGGTCCTTAGCTGCAACCTCATCCTTCAAGGCATCCGAGAGACCATGAGAGAAAGCAGCGACCAGAGCCTCATTATTCCAGCCCACCTCTGCTGCCAGGGTACGAAACTCAATGGCGTATTCAGCTACGGATCGTGAACCCTGTCTGATGGACATAAGGAGCTTCGCAGCAGAGGCAGCACGAGCCGGCACATCGAATACCTTCCGAAGAGAAGCAACAAAACCGGAAAACTCGGCAACCACCGGATTGTTGTTCTCCCATAAAGGGCTGGCCCAGGCCAAGGCCTTGTCCGAGAGCAGCGAGATCAAGAAGCCCACCTTTGATCTCTCAGTAGGAAAGGCATGTGGCAGCAACTTGAAATAAATGCCCACCTGGTTAAGGAAACCTCGGCACTGAGTTGGCTCTCCCCCAAAGCGCCGTGGAAGAGGGGCAGAACCGGTCATACCCCGAAACACCGCAGGCGCAACAACAGGTGTCGGGGTAGACTCTGGCGCAACAACCGGAGCGGCAGTAGGAGCGAGCCCAGGAGCGACAACCGACCCATCGGCAACGGGAGCGAAATGAGCCGTGCGTTCAAGCAGGGTTTGCAACGCCACAGCGAACCGACCCAACAGGTGATCCTGCTGATCAAGTCTGGCAACCAGCGTGGGTAGCGAGGATGGCCCTGTACCGTCAGAAGTCATGGCTTGGTCCTAATGTCACGGAACCATGAACCAGACGTACAACAGAAATAAGAGAAAATAAGAAGGCTTTATTGAAAATAAAGCTGTAAAGCAAAAGTCCAAACGGATGGTGAAACCGAGCAGAGTCTTTGCGAAGCCAGAGGTCAGGAACCAGAGGGGTAGTCAGACGAAGCCAGGATCAGGAACCAGCAGGGTAGTCAGACGAAGCCAGGATCAGGAACCAGAAGGGTAGTCAGACGAAGCCAGGATCAGGAACCAGAAGGGTAGTCAGACGAAGCCAGGATCAGGAACCAGAAGCAGCAGCAGTCTTAGAAGCATGTGAACACAAGAGGACCAAGCAAGGAACTGAAGGCACAGACCTCCTATATATATGAGCTAGGCATCCAGCTCCTCCCAGTGGGAAGGAGGAGCCGCAGGGTGGAAGGCTACAAGAAACCCAGAAACCAAGATGGCCGCCAGCACATGTCAAACGAAGGAGAACAGCAAGAAGGTAAGACCATGACAGCAACCTGTGCTGTACCAAAATGAGCAGGGGCGTGAACACTAGCAACCTCACCACCACCAGCACGATCCGCCACATGGTATCAAAGCACCCTAATAGGTGGGCCGAATGCCTGGGTCCACAATCAGTGTCTGCGGGTCGCACCTCTGCCTCCTCTTCCCCTGTGTTACATGCTGGCCAATCCCTTGTTGAAGGCGCAGGGCCAGATGCCTCCCGCCATGCACCTGGACCTTCGCAAGCACCATCAGCAACCACATCCACTTCCGTGTCCCAGCGCAGCATCCAAATGTCTTTAACCCAGGGCTTTGAACGCAAGTGCAAATACCCAGCCACCCACCCACAGGCCATAGCACTAAATATGCAGCTTTCAAAATTACTGTCCCTGGAAATGTTGCCATTTAGGCTGAGGCTGCCTGATGTCGGCGGCCGTCATGCGTTGCGCAGTCCCCAGCTGCCACTATTTTTCAAGTTGTGCCGTGCCCGCCTTACAACAACATATGTCCCGTAACATCACAAGTTCCATGACCAACGCAGTTACTGGGAAGTTCCACTTAACCACGGACACATGGACAAGTGCATTCGGCCATGGACACTACATTTCCCTTATGGCACACTGGGTGAACATTGTGGAGGCTGGGAGCGAGTCGTACCCTGGGATGGCACAGGTGCTACCGGCGCGAAGGATTGCGGGCCCTACGTCGATCAGGGTTTCCGTTAGCAGATACGTTAGTGGCTCCAACCCCCACTTCTCGTCCCCCGCCTCATCCTTTACTTCCACCTCCGAATTATCCGCGTGCAGCACCAATCAGCCATCAGTTGGTAGCTGGATGCAGTGTAGAACTGCAGTGAGGAAGCGACAACAGGCTGTGATGAAGCTGATATGCCTAGGGGACAAACACACCACCGCAGAGCTATGGTAGGGGATAAGAGACCGGACTGAGCCGTGGCTCTCGCCACTCAACCTAGGACCAGGCATTGTTGTTTTTGATAATGGCTGTAACTTGGTGGCGGCTTTGGGGCTCAGCAAGCTCACACACATCCCATGCCTAGCCCACGTCTTAAACTTAGTGGTTCAGCAGTTTCTCAAAACCTACCCCAATTTGCCTGAGCTATTGGTGAATGTGCGCCTCGTGTGTGCACATTTCCGCAAGTCATTGACAGCTTCAGCTGGTCTGTCAACTCTGCAGCAGCGCTGGAAATTGGCAGCTCACCGGCTGTTGTGCAACTTGAGTACGCGCTGGAACTCGACGTTCCACATGTTGGCCAGGCTATGTGAGCAGCAGAGGGCAGTAGTGGAATACCATCTACAACATGGTCGTCGCCTTTCCAGTCAGCTTCCGCTATTCACAAGCGAAGAGTGGGCATGGATGTCTGACCTCTGTGAGGTTTTAAGAAACTTTGACGAATCAACACAGATGGTGAGCGGCGATAATGCTCGCTGCTCACAATTAAGGACAGCGCTTTGCATGTGGAAGAGGTGTAAATGGTGGAAGACATTACATAGGGTGATAGCCAGACCACGCTCAGTTCGTCTTCTCAGTGCGAATTGGACGATGAAGGGGAGGAGGAGGAGGAGCAGGAGACGGTTGTCTCCGCTACAGAGGGTAGTACCCATGGAAGTTTAATTCCATCTGTTCTGCGTAGGTGGGCAGGAGAGGAGGAGGAGGATAAGGAGATTGAGAGTGATTCTCCTGATGACGACAGTGAATTCTTGCCTGTTGGTACTCTGGCACAGATGGCTGACTTCATGTTAGGCTGCCTTTCCAGCAACCCGTGCTTTATACGCATTTTAGACAACACGGAATACCACTTGTTCACTCTTCTCGACCCCTGCTACAAACAGAACTTCTCATCTCTCATTTCTCTGGTGGAGAGGATGAGCAAAACGGTGTAATACCAGAAGGTCCTTATTAAAAAATTGGGAGTGGGCACTCGAAGGTTGAGGTTGCGGGTGGACAACCATACACGGTCTCCGACCTGGTAGGAAGGAGCAGGCGCTCGTCTGCGATCAGCCTGAAGTCTCTGGCGCTGCGCAGAGACCTCAAGGGACTTCTGGATCTGTACCCAAGAAGCACGTAGGACGGAAAGGTGATCCTCCACAGCCGGAATATCCTGGGGAGAGAATACCTCCGGTAACACGGCAGGTTGGAACCCATAATTGGCCATGAAGGGAGACGTCCCAGAGGAAGAGTTCACCGCCGTGTTCCTGGCGACAGTTTCCGGGAGTAAAACCCACAAGGAAGCAGAGGACCCTCTGGTGTTCTACGCTGAGACAGAAGGGCGCCTACTCCCGTCTCAGACGCGTCCACCTCGAGGACAAAGGGCAACCCAGGGTTGGGATGCGACAGAATCGGAGCCGATACAAAGGCGGACTTTAGGGCCTCAAAAGCTCGGATGGCCTCGAGCGGCCAGACCTGGGAATTACTGCCCTTCCTGGTCAGATCCGTGAGAGGCTTGGCCAGCATGGAAAAGTCCCTGATGAACTTCCGATAATAATTGGCGAAGCCCAAAAAGCGCTGCAGGGAACGAAGACCACTGGGCTGGGGCCACTGTAAGACAGCCGAAACCTTCTCAGGATCCATGGAGAACCCCTCAGCGGAAATGATGTAACCTAAGAAGGTTACCCGGGATCGGTGAAATTCGCATTTCTCAAGCTTACCGAACAGCTTGTTCTCTCGTAACCGTTGCAACACTCGTCTGACATCCAGAATGTGGGCCTCCATGGATTCAGAATATACCAAGATGTCATCCAAATAGACCACCACACACTGCTGCAACAGGTCACGGAAAACATCGTTGATGAATTCCTGAAAGACTGCGGGCGCATTGCACAACCCAAAGGGCATAACCAAGGATTCATAATGACCGGTCCTGGTGTTAAACGCGGTCTTCCACTCATCGCCCGCCTTGATCCTTACCAGGTTATATGCCGCCCTCAGGTCGAGTTTGGTAAAGACCGTGGCCCCTTTAAGGCGATCGAACAGCTCGGAAATCAAGGGTATCGGGTAAGCGTTCTTGATCGTGATGCGATTGAGACCCCTGTAATCGAAGCAAGGCCTCAACTCACCGCCCTTCTTTTTCACAAAGAAAAATCCAGCCCCTGCCGGGGACGAAGATTTGCGAATGTGTCCGCGTGAAAGCGCCTCCCTCACGTACTCCTCCATGGCCTCATTCTCCGCTACCGACAGTGGATAGACTTTGCCACGAGGAGGAACGGCACCAGATTGTAACTCTATGGCACAATCGTATGGGCGGTGCGGAGGTAGGGCAACCGCGCGCACCTTATCGAATACATCCCGGTACTCCTCGTATTCAGGAGGCAACAGAGAGTCCGAGGAAGTACACAGCAACTTAACAGACCCATGGATGCAACTAGCCCCACACTGCGGTGACCACGAGAGGATCTCGACCGATCTCCAATCGAAAGTCGGATTATGCTTCTGGAGCCAGGGGTACCCCAAGACCACCGAGTAGTGTGGAGACGAAATAACCTGGAGGCAGACCGACTCTCTGTGAACGGCACCAATGGCTATCCCCACTGGAAGGGTCTCATGAGTCACGTGTGGCGGCAGAAGGGGTCTGCCGTCTATCGCCTCAAGAGCCAGTGGGGAACCTCGAGCCTGCAGAGGAATGGAATTGGCGGCAGCGAACACACTATCAATGAACAAACCACCAGCACCAGAGTCCACCAACGCCTGGGTCGTCACCGAGCCCCCGACCCAGGAGAGGACAACAGTGATCAGTGGTTTGTCAACACGGGAAACCGGGGACGAGGAGACTCCACCCAAGATCTGCCCCCGACAGGATCTCAGGTACGAGCGTTTTCCCGGACGGTTCGGACATGCCAACCGAAAATGCCCACCGAGACCACAGTACATGCATCGGCCCTCGCGTCTCCGGAGTGCCCTCTCCCCCTCGGACAGGCGAGCAAACCCCAGCTGCATGGGTTCACCCCCAGACAAGTCATCCCCAGAAGTGTGGGAGGAGAGGGAGGCACGGGTGGGACAGCAAACGTAGGCACCAATCTGTTAGAAGACCTCCGCAGGTTCTCCTTAAAGGAAGGTCTCTCCCTGAGTCTGGTGTCAATCAAAATCAGGAAAGAAATAAGAGACTCGAGCTCAACTGGTAGGTCCTTAGCTGCAACCTCATCCTTCAAGGCATCCGAGAGACCATGAGAGAAAGCAGCGACCAGAGCCTCATTATTCCAGCCCACCTCTGCTGCCAGGGTACGAAACTCAATGGCGTATTCAGCTACGGATCGTGAACCCTGTCTGATGGACATAAGGAGCTTCGCAGCAGAGGCAGCACGAGCCGGCACATCGAATACCTTCCGAAGAGAAGCAACAAAACCGGAAAACTCGGCAACCACCGGATTGTTGTTCTCCCATAAAGGGCTGGCCCAGGCCAAGGCCTTGTCCGAGAGCAGCGAGATCAAGAAGCCCACCTTTGATCTCTCAGTAGGAAAGGCATGTGGCAGCAACTTGAAATAAATGCCCACCTGGTTAAGGAAACCTCGGCACTGAGTTGGCTCTCCCCCAAAGCGCCGTGGAAGAGGGGCAGAACCGGTCATACCCCGAAACACCGCAGGCGCAACAACAGGTGTCGGGGTAGACTCTGGCGCAACAACCGGAGCGGCAGTAGGAGCGAGCCCAGGAGCGACAACCGACCCATCGGCAACGGGAGCGAAATGAGCCGTGCGTTCAAGCAGGGTTTGCAACGCCACAGCGAACCGACCCAACAGGTGATCCTGCTGATCAAGTCTGGCAACCAGCGTGGGTAGCGAGGATGGCCCTGTACCGTCAGAAGTCATGGCTTGGTCCTAATGTCACGGAACCATGAACCAGACGTACAACAGAAATAAGAGAAAATAAGAAGGCTTTATTGAAAATAAAGCTGTAAAGCAAAAGTCCAAACGGATGGTGAAACCGAGCAGAGTCTTTGCGAAGCCAGAGGTCAGGAACCAGAGGGGTAGTCAGACGAAGCCAGGATCAGGAACCAGCAGGGTAGTCAGACGAAGCCAGGATCAGGAACCAGAAGGGTAGTCAGACGAAGCCAGGATCAGGAACCAGAAGGGTAGTCAGACGAAGCCAGGATCAGGAACCAGAAGCAGCAGCAGTCTTAGAAGCATGTGAACACAAGAGGACCAAGCAAGGAACTGAAGGCACAGACCTCCTATATATATGAGCTAGGCATCCAGCTCCTCCCAGTGGGAAGGAGGAGCCGCAGGGTGGAAGGCTACAAGAAACCCAGAAACCAAGATGGCCGCCAGCACATGTCAAACGAAGGAGAACAGCAAGAAGGTAAGACCATGACAGCAACCTGTGCTGTACCAAAATGAGCAGGGGCGTGAACACTAGCAACCTCACCACCACCAGCACGATCCGCCACATGGTATCAAAGCACCCTAATAGGTGGGCCGAATGCCTGGGTCCACAATCAGTGTCTGCGGGTCGCACCTCTGCCTCCTCTTCCCCTGTGTTACATGCTGGCCAATCCCTTGTTGAAGGCGCAGGCCCAGATGCCTCCCGCCATGCACCTGGACCTTCGCAAGCACCATCAGCAACCACATCCACTTCCGTGTCCCAGCGCAGCATCCAAATGTCTTTAACCCAGGGCTTTGAACGCAAGTGCAAATACCCAGCCACCCACCCACAGGCCATAGCACTAAATATGCAGCTTTCAAAATTACTGTCCCTGGAAATGTTGCCATTTAGGCTGAGGCTGCCTGATGTCGGCGGCCGTCATGCGTTGCGCAGTCCCCAGCTGCCACTATTTTTCAAGTTGTGCCGTGCCCGCCTTACAACAACATATGTCCCGTAACATCACAAGTTCCATGACCAACGCAGTTACTGGGAAGTTCCACTTAACCACGGACACATGGACAAGTGCATTCGGCCATGGACACTACATTTCCCTTATGGCACACTGGGTGAACATTGTGGAGGCTGGGAGCGAGTCGTACCCTGGGATGGCACAGGTGCTACCGGCGCGAAGGATTGCGGGCCCTACGTCGATCAGGGTTTCCGTTAGCAGATACGTTAGTGGCTCCAACCCCCACTTCTCGTCCCCCGCCTCATCCTTTACTTCCACCTCCGAATTATCCGCGTGCAGCACCAATCAGCCATCAGTTGGTAGCTGGATGCAGTGTAGAACTGCAGTGAGGAAGCGACAACAGGCTGTGATGAAGCTGATATGCCTAGGGGACAAACACACCACCGCAGAGCTATGGTAGGGGATAAGAGACCGGACTGAGCCGTGGCTCTCGCCACTCAACCTAGGACCAGGCATTGTTGTTTTTGATAATGGCTGTAACTTGGTGGCGGCTTTGGGGCTCAGCAAGCTCACACACATCCCATGCCTAGCCCACGTCTTAAACTTAGTGGTTCAGCAGTTTCTCAAAACCTACCCCAATTTGCCTGAGCTATTGGTGAATGTGCGCCTCGTGTGTGCACATTTCCGCAAGTCATTGACAGCTTCAGCTGGTCTGTCAACTCTGCAGCAGCGCTGGAAATTGGCAGCTCACCGGCTGTTGTGCAACTTGAGTACGCGCTGGAACTCGACGTTCCACATGTTGGCCAGGCTATGTGAGCAGCAGAGGGCAGTAGTGGAATACCATCTACAACATGGTCGTCGCCTTTCCAGTCAGCTTCCGCTATTCACAAGCGAAGAGTGGGCATGGATGTCTGACCTCTGTGAGGTTTTAAGAAACTTTGACGAATCAACACAGATGGTGAGCGGCGATAATGCTCGCTGCTCACAATTAAGGACAGCGCTTTGCATGTGGAAGAGGTGTAAATGGTGGAAGACATTACATAGGGTGATAGCCAGACCACGCTCAGTTCGTCTTCTCAGTGCGAATTGGACGATGAAGGGGAGGAGGAGGAGGAGCAGGAGACGGTTGTCTCCGCTACAGAGGGTAGTACCCATGGAAGTTTAATTCCATCTGTTCTGCGTAGGTGGGCAGGAGAGGAGGAGGAGGATAAGGAGATTGAGAGTGATTCTCCTGATGACGACAGTGAATTCTTGCCTGTTGGTACTCTGGCACAGATGGCTGACTTCATGTTAGGCTGCCTTTCCAGCAACCCGTGCTTTATACGCATTTTAGACAACACGGAATACCACTTGTTCACTCTTCTCGACCCCTGCTACAAACAGAACTTCTCATCTCTCATTTCTCTGGTGGAGAGGATGAGCAAAACGGTGTAATACCAGAAGGTCCTTATTAAAAAATTGCTCCAGAAATTTACATCTGACAACGCTGACGGCAGAGTCTGTAGTTCCTTGGGCAACCGAGGAGGGGAGACAAGATGAACACACAGCAGTTCCAACAGAGGAAGGGCAACACTCTCCAAAGCCTGGCACAGTTTCATGACACCCCGCCAGCACCCTCACCCGGATGCGCGGCCTAATGTCACAAGGAGGGAAAATTTGGGAAAATGGTGAAGGAGTACATAGCAGACCGTGTCAGCGTCCTCAATGATCCCTCAGTGCCTTACAACTACTGGACACATGGCATGAACTGGCGCTCTACGCCTTGGAGGTGCTGGCCTGCCCTGTCACCAGCGCTTTGTCTGAGCGGATATTTAGTGCTGCTGGTGGCATTATAACAGATAAGCGTATCCGCCTGTCAACTGAAAATGCTGACAGGTTGTCTCTAATAATAATGAATAAGGCCTGGATTGACCCTGACTTCTCGACTCCACCAGAGGAAAGCTGATGAACATAAAGGCACTTTAAATGTGTTGTTTATAATATACTGAATACACTGTATTCCCATGCACCCCTTTCACCAAAAAAATGGGTATATGGTTGAATCTTCCTTTTCTCATCCTCCTCCTCCTCTTCCATCATATCAACATGCTTATTCGTCGCATATAATGCGCTTGCATATATGCCCTCGCATATAATGTTTTACAGGGTTAACTCACCTACAGGACCTCGAATATAATGTTTTACAGGGTCAGCTCACCAGCAGGCCTTCACCAACAATCTTTTACAGGGTCAGCTCACCTGCAGGCCCTCACCTACAATCTTTTACAGTGTCAGCTCACCTGTAGGCCCTCGCATATAATTTTTTAGAGGTCAGCTTACCTGCAGGCCCTCACCTACAATCTTTTACAGGGTCAGCTAACCTGCAGCCCCTCGCATATAATGTTTAACAGGGTCAGCTCACCTGCAGCCCCTCATATATTATGTTTTACAGGGTCAGCTCACCTACAGGCCCTCACATATAATGTTTTACAGGGTCAGCTTACCTGCAGGCCATCAATCATAATTTTTCAAGGGTGTATGATGCCCTCCTTTATGTGTAATAAAGGGTCTAATGGAGTGCCGGTTCCTTGTAATTTTTGGCAGCCCTTTCACTTAGTGCATAGACTTTATGAGTGTAGGAGTCCCACTACCTGAACAATTGTACCACAATGTGAATGAGGCCATCCTTTATGTGATATATAAGTTGTATTGAAGTGCCTCTTCCTTGTAATTTTTGGCAGCACTTGCACTTTATATACAAGTAAATATAAAGAAAAAAAAATTCCTAACAATTTTTCCTCTAAAATCGATTTTATCTTCGGTTTGGTGCGCATTATTGTCAGTCTGTAAAAGTGGCGTATTACTCGGGCAACATCGTTCCCAGCAACGACCTGGGAGTCCAAGATGCATCCAGACATCCTCCCCATGTTGTTCCCGAACCATTTCATTGGTGTTTCCATCAATTTCTGACCTTTTCCCATGAACCAGACACCCTTCCCTCTTCAGAGCAGGGGGGCCTGGTTTAATGCTCGGGTTCACCCATTGACTTCCATTTTTCTCGGGTGCTCGGTAGAGCACGCGAACATCCCTAGGTGTTCGGCCCGAGCAACCGAGCACTTTGATGCTCGATCAACACTAGTTTTTATGTAGATTACAGAGTTAGTGTCCAGTGCTGTTGTTTTCTATTACTGTAGTGTGTTGTCCCCTCATTGTTGGCCCTTTGTTTCTGTACATGTTATGGATACATAATTATATTGCTGTGTGCATATATTTACCCTCCTGACGGGGGCTGGTGACATCCTCCTCCTCCTCCTCTTCTTCCTCATCAGGAGGTGGGGGGGGTTGGAATGTGGCTGCTGAGAGGGACCAGTCTCTTCGGCCTCCACCTCCACAATTTCGCCCACATCAGGTGGTGGTGGAGCATCTGCATGCTGGGAGAGTCCAGCCTGCTCTCCCTCCTCCTCCGCCTCCTCTGCGGAGACCACCACAACCTCTATATCCTCTGTTGAAGGCCTACAGCGTACAGAGGGAACTGGAACCCCTGTAATCACACAATGTTCTGAATTTAGACAAACAACTCAGAACTCATAACAAATGCAAATTATCCCCTTAATAACCAGGCCATTTTTCACCTTTCTGCCCATGCCATTTTTAGCAAATCTGACATGTGTCATTTTATGTCGTAGTAACTTTAAAACGCTTTTACTTATCCATGCCATTCTGAGATTGTTTTCTTGTCACATATTGTATTTCATGACAGTGGTAAAATTCAGTCACAAAATTTCATTTTTATTTTTTTTTAAATACCAAATTTAACAAAAAATTGATCACTTGGTATTACGCTTTTTGTGCTGTAAGGTGACCAAAAATGTTTTTTTTTTACATTTTTTTTTTTTTTTACGGTGTTTACCTGAGGGGTTAGGTCATGTGATATTTTCATATAGCTGGTTATTATGGACGCGGTGATACCTAATGTGTATACTTTTTTTTTATTAGTATTACACAATAATAGCATTTTTGAACCGAAAAAAAAATCATGTTTTAGTGTCTCCATATTCTGAGAGCCAAATTTGTTTTATTTTTTGGGCGATTGTCTTAAGTAGGGGCTCATTTTTTGCGGGATAAGGTGACGGTTAGATTGGTACTATTTTGGGGGTCATATGCCTTTTTGATCACTTGGTGTTGCACTTTTAGTGATGTAATGTGCCAAATAAATGTTTTATTTAGCATTTTTTTTTTTTAACCTGAGGGGTTAGGTCATGTGATATTTTTATAGAGCTGGTTGATACGGACGCTACAATACATAATATGTCTACTTTTCTTTTTTTCCTATTTTAAAATTTTTTATTCAACTGTATTTTTGGAACAGGAATTTTATTTTTTTACTTCAAAATGTAATTCTTTTTTTGGAAACCTTTATTTTTGTAACTTTTCTTTTTCAGTTTATTTTTTGTCCCACCCTGTGACTTCAACTTTTGGGGGTCTGATCTTCTTTACAATGCATTAAAATACTTCTGTATTACCAGTGTAATACAGGGGGCTGGATCTCACAGGCCCCCCCGGAAGGCAGCCACGATGCCTAAGGAAGGCATTGGGCTACCTTTCCTGCCATCGGTTCCACATCATGGCAGCACTGGGACCCAATGGACACCCCTCACATGTCTGAAGCTTGCACGTGCCGGGGTTAATGCGGCGGCATCGGTAATTTCACCGATGCTGGCGCATACAGCAGGGGTCCGGCTATTAGTCACTGCCGGACCCCTGCCCCCGGTCATCATGCAGTACATTTACATCACTGGGCTTTAAGTCACGTCTTGATCTGATGTATTTGTACGTCATCGGGCGTTAAGTAGGTAAGTGGGGGATGAATCTAATGTTATGATGTACTTTTGCCTTTTACTGGAATACAGAATGATGATTGCAGTTTATGTATACACACACACACACACACACATATATATATTTCTGTGTGTGTAAAATGCACAAAATTAGCCGGTTAAATCATATATCTGTACCTCGCTGTGTGTATAAATAACCTTGCCTAAAGAATTATTAGGAACACCATACTAATACGGTGTTGGAACCCCTTTTGCCTTCAGAACTGCCTTAATTCTACGTGGCATTGATTCAACAAGGTGGTGATAGCATTCTTTAGAAATGTTGGCCCATATTGATAGGATAGCATCTTGCAGTTGATGGAGATTTGAGGGATGCACATCCAGGGCACGAAGCTCCTGTTCCACCACATCCCAAAGATGCTCTATTGGGTTGAGATCTGGTGACTGTGGGGGCCATTTTAGTACAGTGTCATGTTCAAGAAACCAATTTGAAATGATTTGAGCTTTGTGACATGGTGCATTATCCTGCTGGAAGTCCATCAGAGGATGGATACATGTTCTCATTCTGTTTACGCCAAATTCGGACTCTACAGAAATCGAGACTCATCAGACCAGGCAACATTTTTCCAGTCTTCAACAGTCCAATTTTGGTGAGCTCGTGCAAATTGTAGCCTCTTTTTCCTATTTGTAGTGGAGAAGAGTGGTACCCGGTGGGGTCTTCTGCTGTTGTAGCCCATCCGGCTCAAGGTTGAGCGTGTTGTGGCTTCACAAATGCTTTGCTGCATACCTCGGTTGTAACGAGTGGTTATTTCAGTCAACGTTGCTCTTCTATCAGCTTGAATCAGTCGGCCCATTCTCCTCTGACCTCTAGCATCCACAAGGCATTTCTGCCCACAGGACTGCATTTTTGCCCACATGAGGAAGATGTCGTCTATGCAAGAGCAGGGCGTGGCAATGGGGTCCAACGTGGCCCCAACTTATGCGAATATTTTTATGCGTCGATTTGAGGAAGATGTCGTCTATGGAAGCCACCACTTCAAGCATGCTATGGCGTGGTGGCGGTACATAGAGGACATCTTCCTCATCTGGACTGGCACTATCGACCAGCTTTGCGAATTTCACGAATTCCTTAATGGGATTGATAAAGCACTTCAATTCACCCTAGTGCATTCCCATATCGAAATGCAGTTCCTGGACACACGTGTGTTCCTGGCGGACGGTAAGTTGCATACGGCACTTTTTACAAAACCGACCGACAGGAACACACTATTGACGTACAGCAGTAATCATCCCAAAAATATGATTAGATCCTTGCCCTATTCCCAGTACTTAAGAGCAAGACGTATAGTCTCAGACCAAGATCAGTTAGATAATACACTTGACGTATTAACCAACAAGTTCAAGCAACGAGGATATCCTTCCAAACTGCTGCATGACAAAAAAGAACTGGTCAGGAAATTAGACAGGAATGACACTCTTTCTAATAAAGTATGTCAAACAAAACCAACTAGAATTCCTTTTGTTTCCATGTACTCGAAACAGAGTATAGCGATAGGGAACATCATCCGACGCCATTGGGGTATACTGGGTGGATGCCACAGTGCCGTAAAGGAATTCCATGCCCCACCCCTAATGTCCTACCGTAGATCCAAAAGTATCAAAGATCAGTTAGTCAAGGCTGACGTGGGGACTACAAAAAAATCGAGACAGACAACATTGACAACAAATAGTACAGGATGCTTCCCATGCTTATCATGTGTAAATTGCAAATATATCGTAAAAGGTAGAAATTTTGTACACCCACAAACTGGGGCGACATACCCGATACGATACTATTTAACTTGTGACTCTAGTTACATCATTTATGCACTCATATGTCCATGTAATTTAATCTACGTAGGCGAGACAACTACTGATTTTAAGACACGGCTTAATAATCACCGTCTAAGCATAAGAAAAAAACGGCTTGACCTGCCAGTGTCTAAACACTTTACGGACCTCAAACACACTGAAAGAGATCTCAGGTGTTGTATTATTGATTTTATACCTATGCCCAGAAGAGGTGGCAACAGGGCTAATCTTCTTAACAGACGGGAGTTGAGGTGGATTCACACCCTTAATTCCCTCAAACCCTATGGTCTAAATGTGGACTATAGGATTGGGGTGGGTTAGGGCTTGTGGTTTGCCTCCATGCTGTACATTATGGTGTTGACCGTAATTGTGTATATTGTGAGATTCTTGTACAAGACAAAAAAACATGTTCCTCTTTATTTTTGATTTATTTTGTATACACATTATACTTATTTTCTTCTCTTTTTTTCTCTCTTTTTCTCTTTTTTTAGTCTGTGGTAGGTGGGCCATGGAGCATGGAGTGAGGAGATATGAGGCTGTAAGTGTGGACGGCAAGCCTATACAAGGATAGTCTCTTTTTGTCAGTACATTCTTGTGCTTGTAGAGGCATTTTGGTGCTTCTGTGACTACAGTCTGTTGTTTACATAACAGGTGTATAGGAGGAGATCCCTCCCCTATGGGGTGGTAATGAGTGGGCATTGATCACAGATACAGTGTGACCCCACACTAACGTGTGGGTGCGCAACTGATCTGGGACCACGGATGTGGGCTGCAGCTTTGATGTTGTTGTGTCCCGTTTCTGTACTCACTCAGCCACTAATATAGGTTATAGGAGCACTATTATGTGCCCTCACCTCAATTTGTTATACATCGGCTGGCACTAACAGAAGTCCCTGGCAATGCAGGCAGGATGCCCTGATCCAAGATGGCGCAAGAGACATCAGAAGGCCAATGCGCAGTTGCGGTACCACAAGCGCATCGTAACCCGGAAGTACGCCACATACGTCATTGTGACATGCGCAGTCACACTACAGGCACGCCGTACCGCATGTATTATGACAGCCGTGTATGTTCTACATCCTCCTTCACCCTCCGTCTGCCGGACCTACGCAGTAAGCACTTAGCACTTTATCAGCATATACAGCTGACACCACTTACTGTATGATTGATAATCATGGAGTATCCTTATGTATTTGCATATTTCACTGTACGTTATATGAATTTTTTTAATTAATCACTCACTATATGATCATGCACTGATTTTTATCATGTGACCCATTGTAATTTCGTTATATGTACTGTATTTTGTATTTGATTACCTCAATTGTTATGTATTGAGCACACCTGTAGTGCACATTGATTGTATTCACTTTCACTGGCATATATACTCAGTATTTTGTCTGTACACATTGCTTGAGAAAGGCTCACACATTGAGCCGAAACGTCGCTTGTCCCATATGGGTAATTAAAGATTTTTTCTTCTTTTACTTTCTGGAGTGCTGCCCTTTTTGCTATTTATATATATATATATATATATATATATACTTATATCGAGATGTATGATGTAACCGGCTGAGTTAATAAGTAGTCATTTGTAAAGGGATGAAATACTTATTTTCATAACTGTATATATACATTAGAGAGTGTTGGCGAGAGATAAAAAAGTCATGTAAGCATTGGACTTGGGCATATTCTGTCACAGATCTCTCTGACCCGCTCCTAATGCCTCCTCTTCAAATCCGACCATTTTTTTTAATATGGCCCCCCTAGGGTGATTGCCCTTAAACTTCCTCTTGAGCTCGGAACGGATCTCCCTCACAATCCTCTGCTTCTCAGCGTGGACCCGTGACCGGTCATAGCCCTGCTCCAATATACGCTGCAGGCATGGGCGTTGCTAGGGTCTCAAAAAATCCGGGGCCCAAGCCCCAATGCACATGACCCAAATCTCTAGTGTCGACCAATCGCCGACCAGTCCCACCAATAGTAATTCCCTTCTAGAATGCCCTCATTAGTAATACTGCCCCCTACAGTGTCCCCAACAGTGATAGTGCTCCCCAAGAGTGCCCTCATTCATAGAAGAGCCCTTCAGTATTAATAATGCCGTACTGAGCACCTAGTAGAAATAAGGCCCCCCTATTGTTCCCCCAGTGGTACTAAAGCTCTCTACAGACCCCTCAGTATTATTAAGGCACCACATAGTGCTCTTAGTAGAAATAATGCAGATCCCTCCTATAGAGCCCCCATTAGTAATAAGAACGCCTAATGTCCCCTGGCTTTAAAATGCCCCTACAGTGCCCCCAGTATTTATATTGCCCCCTACTGTTATAATGCTCACCCTGAAGTACCCCAGTTTTTATACCGCCCCTATTGTTATAATTCTCACCCTGAAGCGCACCCAGTATTTATAATGCCACCTGCAATGCCCCCTGTGTAAATAACATCCCTCTCTATCTACAGCCCCCTCCAAAATATAGTCCGATGTAAATAACATCACACCATCTCTCCTGCCCCCTTAAATATACAGTTCCACATAAATAACATCACCCCTCCCCAGCCGCCTTTAGCATACAGTCCCATATAAATAACATCACCCCTTCAATATTCAGTCCCATTTAAATAACATTACTCCCTCCCCCAGACACCTTCACATACAGTCCCATGTAAAAAAATTACCCCCTCCTCAGCCACCTCCAACATGCAGTCCCATATAAATAACATTACCCCTCAACACTCAGTCTCATATAAATAATATCACTCCCTCCCACAGCCATATTCAACATACAGTCCCATGTAAATAACATCACCCTGCCCCAGCCACCTCCAACTTTCAGTCCCATGTAAATAACATCACTCCACCCCACTGTCCCATGTAAATAACTTCCCTCCCTTCAGCCCTAACATAAAGTCCCACTTAAATAACTACAACTCCCAACATTGCTCTGCCTCTCACACTGAGTATTCTACCCCTTCACTTACCTCTCCTCATGTACAGACCTCACTACAGCTTCTTCCCAGGACTTCTTTTCACTGCTGAGCCGTCCTCTCCTGCACTGGTCACATGATGGTGACATCATCGCAAGTCCTTTACAGCTACTGCACTTAGAACTGATCACATGGACTGTGATGTCATCACAGGTCCTTCAGCTCTTGCAGGGCATTAGATTCAATTGTATTGCTGTGCTGAGGATGGCAATATAGTTGTATCTAGCTGGCAGGAAGGACATTCGGCGCCTGGCACAAAACATCAGGGGCCCAGGCCCGAATGTTTTAACCTAGCAACGCCCCTGGATGCAGAATAAAGATGCAAGCATATAATCCCAATTTTGTTTAATACAAGTATTGAAAATAATGTCCTCAACAATACATCAAAAAGTATTTACGTCTTTGAAGGGGAAATATTAGATTTAATGTTACCGTTATAAAATCGGATTGTATTGCGATTGTATGTGTGTGGGATCTGAGCAATCGGATATTGGCCAGCTGAGCAGAGATGTCTAGTGAAGTGACTGTATGTATGGGGTGTAAAGCTGGTTCGCTTCCCCTTGGTTCACCCTGGGTAACTCTAATTGAACCAGCAAATACTGGCAGTAATCTGTGGCGTAGCGTCGGGGGGGGAGGGGGCTAGGGGGCGTTACCCCGGGCGCAAAATTTTAGGGGGAGCCAGCAGGGCTGCTCCGCCAATTAGGCAAAGTGAGTTGATCGCCCAAGGCGGTACGGCCCTGCTCAGAAGTGGGGGGCAGTGGCAAGGCACACGGTAATACAAAGAAAGATTCTCCTGAATACTGACCAACATGACACAAACTCTAATCTATAGACTGAGTTTGTGTGAGTCTGTGGGGTATATAGTGTGTGGCAGAAAAATGGATGTGCAATGTGCATGTGAGAGATATTTCTATGCTGTCCATACATACATGCTACAGACATAGTGTTGTGATGTCACGCAATCACGCATGTTACACATGGGCTGCCACTGGCTGACATTGAAGTTACACATAAGAGTACTCCTGCCCGCTTGGATCATCAAGAAATGGTTTATGGACTTTCTCTGTTCGTACAGTCGGTCCAACATATGGAGGGTGGAATTCCAACGGGTGGAAATGTCGCATATCAGCCTATGTTGGGGGATGCCATTCTGCTGCTGCAGCTGAAGGAGGGTGTGCTTTGCGGTGTACGAGTGGCTGAAGTGCATGCAAAGTTTCCTGGCCATTTTTAGGATGTCTTGCAGATGGGTGGAAGACTTCAGGATTGGAACCGCTTGACAACCAGATTAAACACGTGTGCCATGCAGGGCGCATGGCTCAGCCTTCCTTGACGCTGCTCTTCCCGTTGTCGGTCACCATGGTTCCAATTTTCATTTGTCGCGGAGAAAGCCAGCATTCAATTTCTTGATGAATCACACAGAGCAGTTCCTCCCCTGTGTGACCCTGTTTGCCCAGTGAAACAAGGTGCAGAACAGCATGACATTGCGGTGCCCTGCACATGGGGTATGCTAGAGGAACACTGTGACTTGTCCCTGCAGTGGAGGCTGAGGACACTGTGGAGGATGAGGAGGCAGAGGTGGACATTGTCGCAGGACCAACGGTGTGAGAACATGGAAGCGAAAGCGGCATCACCTGGCCAAGTTGCTGGTGTGGCTGTGCAGGAACGACATTCACTCTGTGGGCCTTAAAGGACATGTATTGTCCCTGACCATAGTCACAACCAGGGCCGTTTCTAGGGGCGGGCGGGACGGGCGGCCGCCCGGGGCGCTGTCAGAAGGGGGGCGCCGGCAGGGGCGCCCTGTGTGGTGTAAAAAAATAAAAAATAAAAATTGGTTATATATAATTGCCGGCCGGCGGCGCCCGTCATGCTGCGCCTCCTGAGCGGCTAAGCGCTTGCCGCTCCTCTAAAGAATCTCCTGCCTGCTGTCTCTGCTCTGTGCTCATGTTAATGTAGCGTGGCCGAGCTCTGGTCGGTCCGCGGTACTGGAGCTTCTGTTTCCTGTACCCGGCCGGACTGACAGGAAGTGCTCACTTAGTGTGCACTTCCTTTCAGTCCGGCCGGGTACAGGAAACAAATGCTCCTGTACCGCGGACCGACCAGAGCTCGGCCACGCTACACTAGAGGTGACAATAGAATGGAAATGAGTGACAGGGGGGGGGGGGGAATGGAAATTAGTGACAGGGGGGGGGAGAATGGAAATTAGTGACGGGGGGGGGGGAGAATGGAAATTAGTGACGGGGGGGGAGAATGGAAATTAGTGACAGGGGGGGGGGAGAATGGAAATTAGTGACAGGGGGGGGGAGAATGGAAATTAGTGACGGGGGGGAGAATGGAAATTAGTGACGGGGGGGGGAATGGAAATGAGTGACAAGGGGGGGATGGAAATGAGTGACAAGGGGGGGATGGAAATGAGTGACAAGGGGGGGGGATGGAAATGAATGACAAGGGGGGGGATGGAAATGAGTGACAAGGGGGGGGGAATGGAAATGAGTGACAAGGGGGGGGAATGGAAATGAGTGACAAGGGGGGGGATGGAAATGAGTGACAAGGGGGGGGAATGGAAATGAATGACAAGGGGGGGGGAATGGAAATGAATGACAAGGGGGGGGATGGAAATGAGTGACAAGGGGGGGGAATGGAAATGAATGACAAGGGGGGGGATGGAAATGAGTGACAAGGGGGGGGGATGGAAATGAGTGACAAGGGGGGGAAAATGTTAATGAGTGACAAGGGGGGGGGGTAGAAGAGAGTGACAAGGGAGTGCCCAGAGCCAGACTGCAGCCAGAGACCAGATCATCGTATTGTCCTGGTGGTAAGTAGACAATGCAATATGTTTATTATGTAATTGTTTAGTCATTAATACTACATTGGAAACTAATTTACCTCACATTTAGGGTCCATTCACACGTCCGTATGTGTTTTGCGGATCCACAAAACACGGACAGCGGCAATGTGCGTTCCGCTATTGTGGACAAGAATAGGACATGTTCTATTTTTTTCAGGATCGGAATTGCGGCCCCATAGAAATGTATGAGTCCGCAATTCCATTCCGCAAAAAGACAGCTACAAGAAGCTGGATTAACCGTAAGGGAAGCATAGCAGTTATTTTAATTTAAAAGCTGAGAAAGGGGTGGAACATATGTGATGTCTGATAAGGGGGGGGGGCGGCATCTTTTATCTTGCCTAGGGCGGCAAAAATCCTCGCACCGGCCCTGCCTCCCTCTGACATCTCGCCTGACCTGTGCCCGAGTGCCGAGTCCTCTCACTCTTCAGACAGTGCGGGCGGCACTTACTGACGTCACGCGCCTGCTCCTCCCACTAGGCGGCGCAGGCGTGTGACATACAGTGAGTGAGTGAGCGCCGCACTGCCTGCCTGTTACCGCCCGCCCTGAGCCCCTGAGCAGTGCTGATGCCTGCTGTGAGGCGAGTGATGGTCTGGGGGGGCATTAATTACAATGGGGGGGGGGGCATTAATTACAATGGGGGGGGGCATTAATTGCAATGGGGGGGCATTAATTACAATGGGGGGGGACATTAATTACAATGGGGGGGGGCACTGTGGGAGACATGAAAATGGGGGCCACTGTCACTGTGGGAGACATGAAAATGGGGGCCACTGTCACTGTGGGGGACATTAAGTTTAATAAGGATCAGTATGGACATTATTTAGAATGGAGGCTGCTGTTGGTGTCATTACTCATTATAACTGTATAATGTCAGGCCTAGTCCTGAGCTGAGTTATATCACCCTGCCCATGCCCTGTATAATAATGTACCCATCCCTGATACCCCTTAGTTATATTACCCGGCTGGGGTAATATAACTAAGGGGTATCAGGGTACATTATTATACAGGGCAGGGTAATATAACTCAGGACTAGGCCTATCAGACATTATACAGGTATAATGACACCCACAGCAGCCTCCATTCTAAATAATGTCCATAGTGATCCTTATTAAAAATAATGTCCCCCCACAGGCAGGCAGTGCGGGCGGCGGCGCTCACTCACTGTACCTCACGCGCCGCGTGACGTTTAGTAGTGAGGTGAGCACCGCCGCCCGCACTGCCTGCCTGTTACCGCCCGCCCGGAGCAGTGCTGAGAAAGAAGCCTGCTGTGAGTGAGAGCCTGAGTCTGTGGGACAGTGGGTCACTGGGTGCGTCACTGTGACCGTCCGTGCAATGTGGTTCCACATTTTTTACAATGGGGAGACACTTATTTCATCGAGCAGTTTTGAGAGGGGGGGGGGGGGGGAGTTTTTTTGACACTCGCCCTGAGAGAAATTTTACCTAGAAACTGCACTGGTCACAACTCTACACGTCGGCGGTGCTATGCACTTTGGCAGACACTGACAGGCTCAGGGACTAGCCCACCTTCTGTTCTACATACATGTGCACCATACTTACCAGGATCACATTCAGCTTCTGCACCATTGAATGAGTGGACGCATACTGTTGTCTCTTGGCAATCGCTTCTGTGATCGATTGCTGATGGAATGACTGATGAGGAGTAGGAGGAGTAACAAGAGCATCAGGACCAGCAGATGATAGGAAGGACAGACAGGTCCCTTCGGCTGAGGTGGTGGAGCCTTGACTGCCTAAAATTGGGTGCGTGCCACTGTTTGATTCAGAGGTTGCTGTGGCAGGCTGGACCACCACATCAGAGTCACGGTTCTCCCAGGCCACTTTATGGTGATGCTGCATATATTGATGCAGGGCATATGTTGACACTAGCGACTTTCTGGCTCTGCCGCTGACTCATAGGCAAGCTGCCACCCTCTTCTCCCGATGATGATGGACCCCCTAATTCACCTGGCTCCCAGGTGCGATCAGCTACATCATCATCATCGAGTACTGTCTGTATGTCACTGATGTCCCCTCTCTGGGTCAGGAGCCTGATTGCTCGCAACACCAGATCCCACGCTACTCTCCTCATTAGTGTTGATCGAGCACCAAAGTGCTCGCGTGCTCTGGCCGAACACATCGGTATGCTTGTATGGTCTACCGAGCACCCGAGCACAATGGAAGTCAATGGGAGAACCCCAGGCACCCCCTGTTCGGAAGAAAAGATGGTGTCTGGTTCACAAAAAAAGGTTAGAAATTGATGGAAACCCCATCAAAATGTTTTGGAAACAGCATTAAGAGGATGGCTGGAGGCGTCTTGCACTCCTATTAAGTATGACATACAATAGACCATCGCACAAAGGCTATATGCCAAAAGCCAGGTAAGTGGAAGCCAACAATCTATTCATGAGACAGATAACAGTGAGCATACCTTACAATGGCAGCCTTGTGCACTATGAGACCAGCTCTCATCTGACTTAGAGCCAGTAAGCCTTTAAAGTTGCATATATCTGTTGGGTGGCTTGGGTGGACCTGCACACCTAAATCAATGTCATTAGGGTGACAAAAAGTTTTCTGATTGTCCTAACATAATATTCAATAACCTTTCTATACAGTTTTGCATTCTAAAAATCTATTTACATAAACATGGGCATATGGGAAGACATGCAAATGAGCAGAATCTGCCTTGTTTTTCAGCTGAAAAACTATTTGCATGGAAAATTTGCGATCTACACAACTCATGAACAGCGCCATCTATTGGATTCATAGTCTTAAGACAAGACTAGTCTTGTCATAAGACTCATAGTCTAATAGTCTTGTCATAAGACTATGAAACCAATAGATGGCGCTGTTCATGAGTCATGAACAGCGCCATCTATTGGTTTCATAGTCTTATGACAAGATTATTAGTCTTGTCATAAGACTATGAAACCAATAGATGGCGCTGTTCATCTTATTGGGGCACTAGTTAATGGGGCACACTGCTCAACAGGGTCCACACACCGTGTAGCACTCAGCCTATAATAGCCTGGGTTAACAATGAGGTGTATATCGGTGTGCTGCTATCATTCACACATCTTCTAGCACTTTATCTGCGGTAATATAAGCTTTCTAAGATGTATCTGAAGACTATTGCCCTGCTTGTAATGACTCATGAACAGCGCCATCTATTGGTTTCATAGTCTTATGACAAGACTATGAATCCAATAGATGGAGCTGTTCATGAGTAGTGTAGATTGCGAATATTCTAATTGCAAATTTTTATTGCAAATATTCCATGCAAAAGGCTGAGTGCTACACAGTGTGTAGACTCTGTTAAGCAGGGTGCCCCACTTACTAGCGCCCCAACAAGATGAACAGCGCAATCTATTGGTTTCATAGTCTTATGACAAGACTAATAGTTTTGTTATAAGACTTAAAGTCTAATAGTCTTGTCATAAAGCTATGGAACCAATAGATGGCGCTGTTCATGACTCATGAGGGGCTCCGATATGTTCCTGACTGGAAGATATTGGCAAAGTTCTCAGCTTTTAACATCGGCTTGAGGAATTAGCTAGTATTGTCAATTGCATATCATTTTGATCCATTTTTTGCAGTGATTTGTGTATGTATATTTTTTCATCTGCACAATGTATCATTTTGTGTAAGATGTCCTTGCGGTGCATGCGGTCCACCCCGGCATCCTCAATTGTATGCATTTTTTTCTGGGGATTGCCGTTATCTGCGGACCGCATGCGGAGTAATTGCTCCCCCAGTTATAAACACGCTACAGTGTCTGGGTTTGAAGCATTTTCACCCGTTTTTTGTCAAATGGTTTTTCAGCTGAAAAACAAGGCAGGTATGTCTTTTCCATATGCCCATGTTTATGCAAATTAGTTTTTACATGACAAAACTGTATAGAAAGGTTATTGAATATTATTCAAGAGAATTCAAGAGGGGCCTGGATGTGTTTCTAGAGCGTAATAATATTACAGGCTATAGCTACTAGAGAGGGGTCGTTGATCCAGGGAGTTATTCTGATTGCCTGATTGGAGTCGGGAAGGAATTTTTTATTCCCCTAAAGTGAGGAAAATTGGCTTCTACCTCACAGGGTTTTTTTTTTTTTTTTGCCTTCCTCTGGATCAACTTGCAGGATAACAGGCCGAACTGGATGGACAAATGTCTTTTTTCGGCCTTATGTACTATGTTACTATGTTACTATGTTACTATTATGTTAGGACAATCAGAAAACTTTTTGTCACCCTAATGATATTGATCTAGCTTAGAGATGTCGCGAACATCAAATTTTCCGTTTGCGAACGTGAATTTTTGCAAATGTTCGTGAACGGGCGAACCGGGCGAACCGCCATAGACTTCAATAGGCAGGCGAATTTTAAAACCCACAGGGACTCTTTCTGGCCACAATAGTGATGAAAAAGTTGTTTCAAGGGGACTTACACCTGGACTGTGGCATACCGGAGGGGGATCCATGGCAAAACTCCCATGAAGAATTACGTAGTTGACAAAGAGTCGGGTTTTAATCCATAAAGGGCATAAATCACCTAACATTCCTAAATTGTTTGGAATAACGTGCTTTAAAACATCAGGTATGATGTTGTATCGATCAGGTAGTGTAAGGGTTACGCCCGCTTCACAGTGACAGACCAAACTCTGACAGACCAAACTCCCCGTTTAACGCACCGCAAACAACCGCAAACAGTCCATTTGCACAACCGCAAACTCCCCATTTGCACAAGGTTGGATACCAAGCTAGCCATGTCCCGTTCCTTATCCTCACGGACGTCATTGAAGGTCTCTTCCTCCACCCAGACACGTACAACACCAAGGGTCCCTGAAAGGTGACAACAAGACCCCTGGGACGCCTGCTGTGGTTGGTCTTCCACCTCCTCAAAGCCACCTTCCTCCTCTGACTCCTTTTCTTCAGACTCCTCTCTCTGCGTTGCCGCAGGTCCAGCAACGATGACGACAAGGCTGATTCTGGTGGTGATGGTGACCACAACTCTTCCTCTTCATGCTCATCTATGGCCTGGTCCAGCACTCTTCGCAGGGCACATCCCAGAAAAAACGCATATGGGATGAGGTCGATGATGTTGCCTTGGGTTTGACTGACCAGGTTTGTCACCTCCGCAAAATGACGCATGAGTCTACAACCATTGTGCATGAGCGTTCAGTAGCGCGGCCAAAAAATACCCAGCTACGCAGAGGCTGTCCTGCTACTTCCAATTTGGGGCACTGCGCGTACGCCTTGCAATGTACTGTGCCACCAGATATGAGTGGTGTGTTAAGTAGTACTATTCCTATCAGTTTAATCCCTGTTACGTCCCCTATCAGGGGACGTGTATGGAATAGATTTTAGACAACCTCAAAGAGTTGTCAATAGTTGACACACTCATGACATAAATTTTATTCCTCTATGCGTCAATCTTGCTGTAGTGATGACTGTGCTCGTGCGCACGTTTGGGAGATTGCAGGCGATGGGGTTTTTTCAAAGCCTATGGTCGTGCTGAGTTAGTTCAGTGACAGTTAAGTGACCCAGAAAACAATGATTCTGCAATGTGGGCACATTGTTGGCCTAGTAGGCTTTAATGATCACCTTAGATGATCACAAAGAAAATTAATGTTTTTTCTATGCAAAATTATCCAGCCGATCGCTTTTGGTCTGTTCACAATGAAGCAACGACCTTATCAGCTGGGGTGTGCCAACATTGCCATTGCCAACACACTCATAGAGGTGGTCGCTTCATTGTGATACGCAAGCCCCTTCACTACAACAAGGTAACGATCACGAAGGGAAATTGACACATGTATGTGCCTTTTTTTTTGTTTCGTTTTTGCAGCCACAGTGCAGCACCAGAGGCCAGAAAAATTAGGCATGTACACATGCCTGAAAAATTTGGTATTGTTGCAGCCGCTGCTGTAAATTTATGTTTTCCAGGCAGAAAGTGCACTAAAACATTGCGGCTTGAACCCCAGTTGGTGGCGGATAAGTCATGCAAGTCATCCGGCATGCAGAGATAAAATACAGCAGCGTGTGGACCATTTTTAGCCCAAGGCAGCTCATCTCATCAGGCCTTTTTTAGTCAAATGTATCGCCCACTGTCAGTCCCTTCGGGATCCATGCCTCATTCATCTTAATAAAGGTGAGGTAATCTAGACTTTTTTGACCTAGGCGACTTCTCTTCAAAGTGACAATACCTCCTGCTGCACTGAAGGTCCTTTCTGACAGGACACTTGAAGCGGGGCAGTAGTCAAGGGGTTCATCGCTCCTCAGAGTGTGAATATCTGTAGTTAAGGCGAGGTAGTCTGCTACCTGTCGGTCGAGTCGTTCTCTGAGGGTGGACCTCGAAGGGCTGTGCCGATGCGTAGGACTTAAAAAGCTCTGCATGTCCTCCATCAACAACACGTCTGTAAAGCGTCCTGTCCTTGCCGGCGTGGTCGTGGTAGGAGGAGGATTACTTTCACCTCTTCCCCTGTTAGATTCCCGTTGTGCTGTGACATCACCCTTATACGCTGTGTAAAGCATAATTTTTAATTTATTTTGGAACTGCTGCATCCTTTCCGACTTCCAGTAATTCTGTAACATTTCAGGCACTTTCTGCTTATACCGGGGGTCTAGTACCGTGGCCACCCAGTACAGGTCGTTCTCCTTCAGCCTTTTTATACGAGGGTCCCTCAACATGCATGAGAGCATGAAAGACCCCATTTGCACAAGGTTGGATGCCGAGCTACTCATGTCCCGTCCCTCATCCTCACTGATCTCACTGAAGGTCTGTTCTTCCCCCCAGCCACATACAACACAACGGGTACCAGATAGGTGACAACGAGCACCCTGGGATGCCTGCTGTGGTTGGTTTTCCTCCTCCTCCTCAAAGCCACATTCCTCCTCTTACTCCTCTTCCTCAGACTCCTCTTCCAGCTTTGCCGCAGGTCCAGCAAGCGATGCTGATACGGCTGTTTCTGGTGGTGATGGTGACCACAACTCTTCCTCTTCCTCTTCACGCTCATCTACGGCCTGATCCAGCACTCTTCGCAGGGCACGCTCCAGGAAGAAAACAAATGGGATGATGTCGCTGATGGTGCCTTCAGTGCGACTGACTAGGTTTGTCACCTCCTCAAAAGGACGCATGAGCCTACAGGCATTGCGCATAAGCGTCCAGTAACGTGGCAAAAAAATTCCCAGCTCCGCAGAGGCTGTCCTAGCACCCCGGTCATACAAATACTCATTGACGGCTTTTTCTTGTTGGAGCAGGCGGTCGAACATTAGGAGTGTTGAATTCCAATGTGTCGGGCTGTCGCAAATCAAGCGCCTCACTGGCATGTTGTTTCGCCGCTGGATATCTGAAAAGTGCGCCATCGCCGTGTAGGAACGCCTGAAATGGCCACACACCTTCCTGGCCTGCTTGAGGACGTCCTGTAAGCCTGGGTACTTATGCACAAAGCGTTGTACAATCATATTCAACACATGTGCCATGCACGGCACATGTGTAAACTTGCCCAAATTCAATGCCGCCAACAAATTGCTTCCGTTGTCACACACCACTTTGCCGATCTCCAGTTGGTGCGGAGTCAGCCACTGATTCACCTGTGCATTCAGGGCGGACAGGAGTGCTGGTCTGGTGTGACTCTCTGCTTTCAGGCAAGTCAACCCCAAGACAGCGTGACACTGTCGTATCCGGGATGTGGAATAGCCTCTGGGGAGCTGGGGGGGTGCAGTTGATGTGGAGCAAGACGCAGCAGAAGAGGACTCAGCCGAGGAGGTTATCGAAGAGGATGGAGTAGGAGGAGGTGGCAGCAGGCCTGCCTGCAAGTCGTGGTGGTGTCACCAACTCCTCTGCAGAGCCACGCATTACATGCTTGGCAGCCGTCAGCAGGTTTACCCAATGCGCAGTGTAGGTGATATACCTGCCCTGACCGTGCTTTGCAGACCAGGTATCAGTGGTCAGATGGACCCTTGCCCCAACACTGTGTGCCAGACATGCCATGACTTCCTTTTGCACAATAGAGTACAGGTTGGGGATTGCCTTTTGTGAAAAGAAATTTCGGCCGGGTACCTTCCACTGCGGTGTCCAAATAGCTACACATTTTTTGAAGGCCTCAGACTCCACCAGCTTGTACGGTAAAAGCTGGCGGGCTAAGAGTTCCGAAAAGCCAGCTGTCAGTCGCCGGGCAAAGGGGTGACTCTGTGACATTGGCTTCTTACGCTCAAACATGTCCTTGACAGACACCTGACTGTGGGCAGATGAGCAGGAACTGCTCAAGGCGAGAGACGGAGTGGCGGATGGTTGAGAGGGGGCAAGGAGGACAGCAGTGGTTGACGTGGCTGAAGATGCTGGACCAGGAGGAGGATGGTGGCTTTGTGTTTGTGTGCTGCTTGTACTCATGTGTTGATCCCATAGGCGTTTGTGATTTGAGATCATGTGCCTTCGCAAAGCAGTTGTACCTAGGTGGGTGTTGGACTTCCCACGACTCAGTTTCTTTTGGCACAGGTTGCAAATGGCATCGCTGTTGTCAGAGGCAGACACACCAAAAAAATGCCACACTGCTGAGCTTTGCAATGACGGCATTCTGGTGGTGGCAACAGCATGCGTTGATTGGCGTGCTGTCTGGCTGACCCCGGGTGCCGATGCATGCTGTCTGACTGTGCCACTAGCTCCTTGCGATGACCTCCCCCTGCTTCCAACTCGTCTTCTCCTCCTCTCTGTCTCCCCATCTGAACTTTCCCCCTGTTCTTCTTCTCTTCGAGCGGGCACCCACGTGACATCTACGGACACATCGTCATCATCAACAGCTTCACTTGTATCTGACAACTCAGCAAAGGAAGCAGCAGCGGGTACAACATCATCATCATCACACCGTACGTCCATGTGTATAATGCTGCCTGACTGAGACATATCCTTGTTATCTACATCCTCTGGCAATAATGGTTGCGCATCACTCATTTCTTCCAACTGATGCGTAAATAACTCCTCTGACAGATCAAGTGAAGCAGCTGTGGTGCTAGTATTGGTGGTGGCGGCAGGCGGGCGAGTGGTAACTTGAGAGGTGCCCGAAGCTGAGCTGGAGGAGGATGGTGCGTCAAGGTTCCGAGCGGAAGCTGTAGAAGATTGGGTGTCCTGTGTTAGCCAGTCAACTATGTCCTCAGAACCTTTCGAGTTCAGGGTACGTGGCCTCTGAACACTGGGCATTATTCTAGGGCCAAAGGGAATCACAGCATCACGACAACGGGGTGGCCTGCCTCTGCCTGTCAATCTATTACAGTCAAAATTGTTTTATTTTTTTTAAATGTAATCTACTGTGACACCAGATATGAGTTGCACTGGTGACACTGTGCACTTGCAGGGCCTGAAACACACACGCGTGCAGGCAACTGACTGCTGTTATTTTACAGTCAAAATTGTTTGTTTTTTTTAAATGTAATCTACTGTGACACCAGATATGAGTTTCACTGGTGACACTGTACACTTGCAGGGCCTGAAACACACACGCGTGCAGGCAACTGACTACTATTATATTACAGTAAAAAATTTTTTTTTTTTTTAAATGTAATCTACTGTGACACCAGATATGAGTTTCACTGGTGACACTGTGCACTTGCAGGGCCTGAAACACACACGCGTGCAGGCAACTGACTACTATTATATTACAGCTATCGATTTCCCTATTAAATCAGCAGCAGCTACACTGTCCCTCCACTCACTAAGACTGCAGCTTCCGAATGAATCTAAAATGGATGCTGTCCAGGAGGTGGGAGGGTCTGGGAGGGAGGGTATGCTGCTGATTGGCTGGAATGTGTCTGCTGACTGTGAGGTACAGGGTCAAAGTTTACTCAATGATGACGAATAGGGGGCGGACCGAACATCGCATATGTTCGCCCGCCGCGGCGAATTCAAACAAGCTATGTTCGCCGGGAACTGTTCGCCGGCGAATAGTTCGGGACATCTCTAATCTAGGTGCGCAGGTCCACCCAAGCCATCCAACAGATGTGAAGCAACTTTGAGGCTTACTGGCTCTCAGTCAGATGAGAGCTGGTTTGGAATGTCTCATAGTGCACAAGGCTGCCATTGTAAAGTATGCTGACTGTTATCTGTCTTATGGATAGATTGTTGGCTTCCACATACCTGGCTTTTGACATATAGCTTTTGTGTGGTTGTCTATTGTATGCCATAGATAATAGGAGTCCAAGACGCATCCAGCCATCCTCTTAATGCTGTTTCCAAAACATTTTGATGGGGTTTCCATCAATTTCTAACCTTTTTTGTGAACCAGACACCCTATTTTCTTCCGAGCAGGGGGTGCCTGGTTTGATGCTCGGGTCTCCCATTGACTTTCATTGTATTAAATTGTACTCGAGCACCCGCAGTATTCGGCTAGGCACTGCAATGTGCCTAGCATAGTGATACTCGAGCCGAACAGCAGTTCGGCCGAGCATGCTTGCTCAACACTATTCTCTATCTCAGTAAAAAAAGAAACATATATTTGGCGCTTTTAGGGGGTTTTTAATTTACCTTTGATATATTTAGTTCAGCTAAAAATATTTCAGACAGAGAAGTGCCAGGCCAAGCACAGGGGAGTGTCAGAGGTGTAAATGATTCTGGCTCAGGCACAGGTCGCAGCAGAGTAAGGGGGTGTGGCATTAGGGGTTTCTTCCCAAGGTCTCAGGTCCACATGTCAGCTAGCGGTCGTGTCTTGATCAGCAACCCAGCGGTTCTTGATTGGTTGACTGGATCTTTGAATTGGTTGCAAGTGACAGCAGCACCAGCAGCCTGAGTCTAGAGTCGCTGATGAGCAGCTTTCTTCACCCGGATATTGTAATTATTATTATTATTTATTATTAAAGCGCTATTCATTCCATAGCGCTGTACATATGAAAAGGGGTATGCATACATAATACAGACATAGTGAAGAAACTACTTACCAGCAGCAGCAGGTAGACCTGGAGCAGGACCTGAACCAGCAGGTGGTGGCATACTTGGACAGCACCCTGCCAGCCGTCATAGAAGATCCGCTGGACTACTGGGCAGCCAAACTGGATTTGTGTCTGCAACTGGCCGAGTTTGCCCTGGAAAGCTGTACTGCCCAGCCACTAGTGTGGCATCAGAGTGGGTGTTTAGTGCAGCGGGGGCCATAGTTACCCCAAGAAGAACTCGCCTGTCCAACCGAAATGTGTAGAGACTTACTTTTGTCAAGATGAATCAGGCATGGATCAGCCAGGATTTCCACCCACCAATGCCTGATGTATCAGATTAGATAATCCATCTCTACACTATGTCACTGTGCCACTCTGTGGTATCATGCTGCTGCTACTGCTGCCATGTCCACACTATGTCACCATGCCACTCTGTGGCCTCCTGCTGCTGCCATCGCCATACTATGTCACCGTGCCACTTTGTAGCCTACTGATGCTGCCATGTCCACACTATGTCACCTTGCCACTCTGTGGTATCATGCTGCTGCTGTTGCTGCCATCTCCACACTATGTCACCTTGCTACTTTGTGTCCTCCTGATGCTGCCATTTCCACACTGTCACCTTGTCACTCCGTGGTATCATGCTGCTGCTGCTGTTGCTGCCATCTCCACATTATGTCACCTTGCCACTCTGTGGCCTCCTGATGCTGCCATGTCCACACTATGTCACCTTGCTACTCTGTGGTATCATGCTGCTGTTGCTGCCATCTCCACACTATGTCGCCTTGCCACTCTGTGGCCTCCTGATGCTGCCGCCACCTCCAGACCCTGTTATTCTGCCACCTGGTGGTCTCCTCATGCTGCTTCCACCTCACCCTCCCCACTCTATGACGGGGTCACTATTGTCCTTGTTTGGCCTTCTTGAAATCACCATTTATTTGATCTTTCCTCTGATCAGTCAGAAGGTAGGAAAAATGAGACGCACAATGGATCCTGTCTGTGTAGCAGCTGTAAGGCCTGTATGGTCGCATCAGAATTGGCTTATGATTTGGTAGCCAAAAGCAGGAGTGGGTACAAAACACAGAATACATGCAAATATTACCTTCACGTGTCATCTCTGCTTTATATCCACTCCTGTTTTTTTGGCATTACCAATACTCATGGATTACTGAGCAAATGCTGACCAAGTGAAGGCGTATGCTCGCCAGAAAGGATCCATTTTTTTATGTAGGTTATTGGTCTGATGGATCAGAGGAAGCTCAAAATAATCAGTGACTTCATCACAAACGTACTGCTGACACCCTCTCCACTCGCTAACATGGACCTGTAAGGCTAAATTCATACTTGAGTTATTCAGTCAGTTTTGGCCCTGTGACTGCCCAAATAAGTGAAGTGTGCAGTGATTCTAATAGCGACGCCTGTCATCTGCATGTCATACTGACAGTATTATTTCACTACCCCAGCAAACTCCCTATGCGTGTTACTGCAAGGCACAGTGTTCTACACCTATATGAATGCTCTATGCAGCCCATAAATAGCCATTTTTTATCGTGATTAGTCGTAAATATATTTGCATCGAAGCAAATTTTTTCGGAGAAATTCGGCGAACCGGCCGAATCGAGTTTTTGAGAAATTCGCTCATCTCTAATAACATTAGCCAGATAGGATTCTTGATGATATAGTAAGAGGAGGTATACATAGTAATACATGAGTTAATGCATGCTGGATTGCTAGGAGCTTAATAACACACATACTTGTCAACTTTTGAAGGCTGGCCTCCAGGAAGTATGAGGTTATGGCATGTAACCAAATATTTTTTTTTGTAATAGTGCCCCTTTTTCAGGTTTCACTCCTTTTTGAGTAACACTCTGTCCCTGTTTGTGCATCGCCAGGCCCCTTTTGAAAGGCATCTAACCCCCTTTAAGTACTGTGACCACTAGGGCTGTGCCAAGTTATGGTAAATCCTGGAGTCATATACAATTACAATACATGAGAAGACAGCTCTCTATGCTGTGCCCAGGAGGTTTGCCAACTCTTCGAGCAGTCCATGAGATCTCTCTCCAGGAGCCTCCTGGACATCCCAGGAGAGTTGGCAAGTTTGATTATGCAGGCGCCAGAAGTAAGTTTTGCTACTGAGGGAAAATCATTCTTTTAATATGAAGGATCAAATTAATGTAATCACAGGATTTACACTATTTCTATGCTTGTATTTACATATTTATGCGATTATGATGGACATATTGTACACTGTGATGAGACACTGTATGCATTACTGATGATATTATTTTTTGCATAATGAAATATGGCAATTATGCATTTTCATAATTTAATACACTTTTTTTTTATTTTAACATTTTTAAATGACAGACCGCTGAAATCAACTCACCTGTCTCTGCTTTATTCTGACGTTAGTATGGGCAGCACAAAGTTGATGACAGGTTCCCTTTAATTAAATTGAACCCCACAGGCGAAGCGGCATGAAGTAGGTGTGCGTGCCGCGCTCCTCCTCCTTCCGTCCCTCCCCCCCTCTCTCCCTGCCTCCCGCTTTGATGTGGAACGTGAAGCCCAGCTGTGACCTGCCGGGAGCGGCCGTCTGTGGCATGCCGGGACCCACCCTCTGTGGAGCGTAGTAGCGCTGGTCTGAAAAGCTGGAGTCGGCGTGGCCCTGAGACGCTGCCCAAACTGTTGTGGTCTTACCCTTACCCTGCCTAGCCGGAGAGTCATAGAGCCCGTGGCTTGGATCGGCTTAAGTACGGACGCTTACCTCCGGTAGGTGACAGGAGTCGGTGGGGTTCTCGTGGTCCTGGCGTGTAGGTGCTGCTGCTCATTTTCCTCTCCTGAGAAGGCGGTGGACCCTGCGGTGGATGCTGGTGGACTGCGGTGCCTAGTCGTGGATGCCGGTGGAGTCTTTTGTGGAGGCTGGACTTGGATGCCGTGAGTCTGTGGAGCCGAATCCCTCTGTGTGCTGTGTGCTTGAGAGGGGATGAGATCACAGATGAAGGTCTTCTGCGCCACCTGCGATTCTCAGGTGCCTCTGTTTGTATGTCTGGACGGATCTGCCCTCTGAATAAATATCATGCGCTGGGAGGCTTCTAGCTGGGCGACTTGACAAACTTGTCTGCTGGGTGGAATTGGCATATTTGGGGGCTCCATCGGGAGGGCAGGACCGTGAGGTTTGAGGAGGCCTCTGCCTGATCCACTGCAGGTGATCTATGTGACAAACTCTCATCTAGCAAGATCTTTAGATCTACAGTGGCTTTCGCCTGTAGGCTATTGTGCTACCTGAACCAGACTGCCATTTGGGGTTAAAGGAGCCCTCCGCCTGTATATTGTGACCTTAAGGTTGTACAGCTGCAGGAGGGTGTATGTACACAGCTGAATATGTGTCTTTCTCCATCCTCGCCTATATGTATCCAGCTTCTATGTTTTCCTTCTATATGTACTCAGCTTTTTTGGTTACCAGGTATCATATTTACTTGTTAAATCTATGTGTGGGACATTCATGTCTCTATGAGTATGAAGTAGGCTGTCTGGGTCTTATAGTTAATGCGGGGTATTTCCCTTGCCGATCCGGACTACTAGTGGATCTGGTATTGGAAATCCTTCTGTGTGTCATATTGCCAGGCTCTAATATTGGTTCTCCCCGTATGAATTGTGCGTACGGGGCCCCCTAAAATGCAGCCTTAGTATCGTAAATCAGGAGGGATGTCCTCGTCAAAAGGTGGTGAGGGGGGAAGTCCCCAGGCTCGTTTAGATACATTTTTGAAGTCCCCTCCACCTAAAACCAGGGGAGGTGTGCAAAGATCTGTCCTACAGGTTGAGCAGGGAGTGGTTAATACGGACCGGACAGAGCTGGGTACTATAAAGGCTAGCACGTCCTTGAAGGTTGAAGGTTTTGAGAGTATTAATAAAAAACTTTCGGATATATTGGGAGTAGTAAATGCTACTAACACCTCCGTCGCAGAGCTGGCCTTGTCCCTCTCAGTAGTACAAGGTGATATCACGATAATCAGAGATTAGATGGCTAAACTAAGACTGAAGGTGAAGGAACTGGAATCTGCAGTTAACTCTGCCACTTCAG
The DNA here is from genome assembly GCF_905171765.1 of Bufo bufo. Taxonomy (NCBI): domain Eukaryota; kingdom Metazoa; phylum Chordata; class Amphibia; order Anura; family Bufonidae; genus Bufo; species Bufo bufo. The sequence continues at coordinate 628,771,282 of NC_053389.1, read as the reverse complement.
AGAACAGTCTATTAAAAAAGAGACTAAAAGAGGTAGATGAAGATCGTTCCTGGCTTAGAAGGAAAGTGATAGATCTGGAGGATAGGTCTCGTAGATACAACTTGCGAATGGTAGGTTTCCCAGAAGGGGCAGAATAGGATAACTCTGCAAACTTTATCCAAAAATGGCTGGTTGATAATCTAGGGCCAGATCATGATGCATCTACTTTTTGCGTGGAGAGGGTCCACAGAATCCCCTCTAAAAAGCTTCCTCCAGGGGCTCCACCTAGGGCAATTCTGGCGAAACTAGTCTGCTCAAAGGACCGGGACTGGGTACTTAGACGTAAAAGAGAAGTATTAGAGATATATTTTGATGGTAATCTGATATCAATATACGCAGATTTTTCGCGAGAGACCCAAATTAAAAGAAGATCTTTTTTTGATGTAAAAAAAAAGATTAGCTGCAGCTAACATTAAAGGGTTTCTGTCACCCCGCAAAACTCATTTTTTTTTTTTGGATAGTTAGATTCCTCCTAGTGCGATATAGCAGAATATAATGCTCTTACTTACTTTCATGCGGCCGATTCTTTATAAAACGAACTTTTATAATATGTAAATGAGGGCTCTACCAGCAAGTAGGGCGTCTACTTGCTGGTAGCTGCTGCAGAAATCCGCCCCCTCGCCGTGTTGATTGACAGGGCCAGCCGGGATCTCCTCCTCCGGCCGGCCCTGTCAGTAATTCAAAAATCGCTCTGAGATGAGGAGGCTCGTATCCTCAGCACTCCCTCAGTGCACCTGCGCCGATGACATCACCGAAAGAGAAGACGTCATCGGCGCAGGCGCACTGAGGGAGTGCTGAGGAGACGAGCCTCCTCATCTCAGAGCGCCTGCGCCGAATGACGCGAGGCGCGCGATTTTTGAATTACTGACAGGGCCGGCCGGAGGAGGAGATCACGGCTGGCCCTGTCAATCAACACGGCGAGGGGGCGGATTTCTGCAGCAGCTACCAGCAAGTAGACGCCCTACTTGGTGGTAGAGCCCTCATTTACATATTATAAAAGTTAGTTTTATAAAGAATCGGCCGCATGAAAGTAAGTAAGACTATTATATTCTCCTATATCGCACTAGGAGGAATCTAACTATCCAAAAAAAAAAAAAATGAGTTTTGCGGGGTGACAGAAACCCTTTAAGTACTCAATGCTATACCCAGCCAAATTGAGGGTGGTGCACAATGATTCGGTCGGTTTTTTTTCTACACAGGCGAATGTTGTTCAATGGCTGGACTCGGTGGGGCTATAAAGAAAATATGGGTGTGGGGAGGAGGGAGGCTAAGGGGGAAAGTGGCTTGGGGGGAGGTTTGGTAGATTGAAAGAGGTTGATGGGTAATGGGCTTTTCCTTATCAACCACGGAGGTGTCACGACCATGGTCATGGCCGTGACTCCTGGAACCGCATGCAGTTGCCTGCGGTCTTGTCTTGTTGTCAATCACAGGTTGAGGGCTGTAGTATGTTGCCTCACCTGTGGTTGCCTCTGGCAACATAATGTATGTGGCAGTATAGCAGCCTGAGCTGGTGCTAGGCAGCTTGCTGTAAAGTGCATGCGGTTGCACCAGGCAACCTGTCATTGTATGTGTGCACTTTTGTTGTTTTGGTGTGCACGGGATTTATGTTATGAGTACACTTCCCCTTTAAGTGGCTGTCTTCCCTTCCCTGGTGTGGGAAGGGTTAATTCCCTTCCTAGTGTGTGTGCACTGGGTGTGTCTGTGTGGGTGTGGCTACATGGGCTATTTAGCTTCAGTTGAGAGCAGATGTCTGAGGGGTACTTCAGCCATGGTTAGCTGGAGTCTTCCTCCTGGTTTATATCCCATATGCCAGTGAGGGCCACCCTTGTGGTCATAAGCCTATGTTACATGGTGTTATGAAGGTGTGTGTTTGGTCTCTTTATTTATTGCAGCTTATGGTTTCCTGGGTTCTCGTGTGATGTGTGGTGTGTGCTGTGTCCCTTGTGTTGTTGTGGACAGCAGCACTTGCACATGGGTTCCAGGCTGTGTGTCTGTGGCAGGTAGGTGTGGTTCTTGTTTCACTTACCTGCCATTGCCATATGTCTGTTTATGTTTCCCCTTTCTTTATAGCTTGGCCAGTGAGACTCCTGTTCGTCCGTATCCTGGAGGAACAGGTAGTCTTACCCTTCTCCTACTCCAGGGCCACCCTGAGGGCGAGTAGGAATATTAGGTTCCGGAGTATGAGCCCTCCCACCATCAGGGTCGGCTCATACGGCTAGGAGACAGGGTCAGAATTAGGGATTGATAGGAGGTGACCTGCTCCCTGATTCCTGTCCTGGCCTTGCATCGACCATCCATCTTCTGACATCGCACGGCTGAGGGTTTTCCCCATCTTCAGTAGTGACAGGAGGTTTTTTTTGGGGGGTGGGTATAAGGGAGGGATTGGCTGTCATCACTCGCTTTTTAGGTCTATTTGTCTCTCTCCTAGATGGGGGACCGGGATTGTCATTTATTCACTGCCTATGCCACATAATATTCTATTCTGGAATGTGAGAGGGTTGGGAGACAGGGTGAAGAGGACGGTGGTGTTTGATCTCATGGCCCGTCATTTGCCGGCAATCGTGGTATTATTAGAAACCCATGCAACAGTAGACACAGGCTCTATACATTGAAAAGAAAATGGGCTTCTTTTGAATATCATGCTTACTTCTCCTCTTTTGCAAGAGGGGTTAGTGTATATATTCACGGTGGGATGGAATTTCTACCGGTAGATAACATGATTGATAAAGAAGGGAGATTTGTCTTCTTGCATGGGTATTGGAAAGGGTAGGAGATTATATTGGCGTTCATCTATATTCCTCCACCATATAAGTCAACTGTCTTTTCTCTATTATCTAAATACCTAGCCACAAAAAATCCTTGTCCGTTATTAGTAGCCGGAGATTTTAACTCTGTTCCTGATCCTGAGTTGGATCGTTTTTCTACCTCTTCTGGGCAAGGTCGGACTGGATCTCCTTTGAGTTCTGTTTGCCAGGAGCTGGGGCTGGTTGATATCTGGCGCCACCTCTATGGAAACAAGATAATTTTCTCTTGTTTTAGCCAGTCCTATGGGTTAATGTCCCATATTGATCTGGCTTTTGCAAGTCGTGATTTGAGTCATCAAATTGTGAAAATGAAGTACGAACCTCATGGAATCTCAGATCACTCTCCAGTCCTGATTTCGTTCAGAGAGGTGGACTTTCCAGCCCCAGGTAGAACCTTTAAATTGAATTCGCACTGGTTTGATGTGATAGGGGAGCAAGGTCGGATAGACCAGGATATACAGGAATTCTGGGGCTTCAATGTAGGCTCGACACATATTCATTATGTGTGGGATGCATTAAAGGCCCATATAAGAGGCATATATTTTACTAAAATTAACCGGTATAGACGTGAACTTCGTCAAAGGGAACAACACCTGACAGAGACAATTAGGAGATTACAGGGTGTATTGGTTTCTCACCACAATGAGCAACTAATAACCCAGTTAAAAGAGGCCAATTCACAGCTTAAGATACTCTTATATAGCAAAGCCCAACATAAGCTTCTCTTCCAGGGTCAAAATCGCTTCTGTGAATCGGGCAAAACAGGTAAGTTCTTGGCACAGTTGGTTGCTAATCAGACAGAGGCTACTAGTATAAGTGAGATTAGGAATTCAAAAGCTAATTAAGTGAGGTCCCCAGAGATGATTAGGGAGGAATTTGTGAAATACTACTCTTCGCTTTATCAGTCTGACATTACGCTTAGTCGGGATGATATGGACCAATACTTACAACAACTAGGGCTTCCCCAGTTATATCTACAGGATAGGGAAATGTTGGATCGGCCTATTTGTTTGGAGGAGTTGCGATCGATACTTCCATTGCTGAAATATAATTCATCCCCTGGTCCTGATGGTTTGCCGTTTGAACTCTACACTGCGTGCAGAATTATTAGGCAAATGAGTATTTTGACCACATCATCCTCTTTATGCATGTTGTCTTACTCCAAGCTGTATAGGCTCGAAAGCCTACTACCAATTAAGCATATTAGGTGATGTGCATCTCTGTAATGAGAAGGGGTGTGGTCTAATGACATCAACACCCTATATTAGGTGTGCATAATTATTAGGCAACTTCCTTTCCTTTGGCAAAATGGGTCAAAAGTCAAAAATAGTGAGATATCTTGCAGAGGGATGCAGCACTCTTAAAATTGCAAAGCTTCTGAAGCGTGATCATCGAACAATCAAGCGTTTCATTCAAAATAGTCAACAGGGTCGCAAGAAGCGTGTGGAAAAACCAAGGCGCAAAATAACCGCCCATGAACTGAGAAAAGTCAAGCGTGCAGCTGCCAAGATGCCACTTGCCACCAGTTTGGCCATATTTCAGAGCTGCAACATCACTGGAGTGCCCAAAAGCACAAGGTGTGCAATACTCAGAGACATGGCCAAAGGTAAGAAAGGCTGAAAGACGACCACCACTGAACAAGACACACAAGCTGAAACGTCAAGACTGGGCCAAGAAATATCTCAAGACTGATTTTTCTAAGGTTTTATGGACTGATGAAATGAGAGTGAGTCTTGATGGGCCAGATGGATGGGCCCGTGGCTGGATTGGTAAAGGACAGAGAGCTCCAGTCCGACTCAGACGCCAGCAAGGTGGAGGTGGAGTACTGGTTTGGGCTGGTATCATCAAAGATGAGCTTGTGGGGCCTTTTCGGGTTGAGGATGGAGTCAAGCTCAACTCCCAGTCCTACTGCCAGTTTCTGGAAGACACCTTCTTCAAGCAGTGGTACAGGAAGAAGTCTGCATCCTTCAAGAAAAACATGATTTTCATGCAGGACAATGCTCCATCACACGCGTCCAAGTACTCCACAGCGTGGCTGGCAAGAAAGGGTATAAAAGAAGAAAATCTAATGACATGGCCTCCTTGTTCACCTAATCTGAACCCCATTGAGAACCTGTGGTCCATCATCAAATGTGAGATTTACAAGGAGGGAAAACAGTACACCTCTCTGAACAGTGTCTGGGAGGCTGTGGTTGCTGCTGCACGCAATGTTGATGGTGAACAGATCAAAACACTGACAGAATCCATGTATGGCAGGCTTTTGAGTGTCCTTGCAAAGAAAGGTGGCTATATTGGTCACTGATTTGTTTTTGTTTTGTTTTTGAATGTCAGAAATGTATATTTGTGAATGTTGAGATGTTATATTGGTTTCACTGGTAAAAATAAATAATTGAAATGGGTATATATTTGTTTTTTGTTAAGTTGCCTAATAATTATGCACAGTAGTAGTCACCTGCACATACAGATATCCCCCTAAAATAGCTAAAACTAAAAACAAACTAAAACTACTTCCAAATATATTCAGCTTTGATATTAATGAGTTTTTTGGGTTCATTGAGAACATGGTTGTTGTTCAATAATAAAATTAATCCTCAAAAATACAACTTGCCTAATAATTCTGCACTCCCTGTATAGGTACCATGTATAGGTACCATGCTAAATCGCTCCTTCCAATTCTTTTGCGGGTCTTGAATGAATCCTGTGTATCTGGCTCTTTGCCTCCATCATTCAGAGAGGCAGTGATTACCTTGGTGTTGAAAAAGGATAAAGATAGATGCGATATGGGATCATATAGACCTATATCGCTCTTAAATACAGATTACAAGACCTTTGCAAAAATATTGGCTAATCGCTTGAAAAGGGTCATAGGTAGCCTCTCTGGTACATCCCCATCAGACGGGATTCATTCCGGGCTGACAAATACAGATGAGTCTCTATAGGGTGTATTTGAATCTTTCTGTTGGGGGTAGTATAGACCACTCCATCCTGTCCTTAGATGCCGCAAAGGCGTTTGACAGGATGGAGTGGTCTTTTTTGTGGTCTACTATGTCTCATTTTGGATTGGGGACTGTATTCATAGAAATGACCCAAATATGAACAGCCGTCAGCACGTATTAATATTAACGGCATTGGTTCTTCCCCCATTATGATGCGGCGAGGGATGAGACAGGGATGCCCTCTTTCTCCCCTTCTTTTTGCTCTATTCATTGAACCATTGGCCTGTAAGATCCGTTCAGATAACAGCAAAATAAGCCTCTACGCCGATGATGTTATTTTGTTTTTGGACCAGGGATGGAAAATCCTCCCTTATGTGATGGTAGTAATAGAGGACTTTGGTAGATTTTCGGGCTATCTGATTAATTGATCCAAGTCATCGCTCCTCCCGCTGAACCGCAAGGCCGTAGATGAGGGGAGTGGAGTCCGGGTCCTTGCTCCCAATGAAACCCTGGACTATTTGGGGGTTTGGGGGTTAAGATTGGGGTTCCTATAAAGAGGTTTTATGAGCTTAATTTAGTCCCGGTTTTGAATAAAGTTAAGTCTAAAATATGCGCTTGGCAGAAATTGATATTGGCACAGACGGATCGAATAGCGCTGGTCAAGATGATTATCCTGCCTATTGTGATGTACCTGATGTGTGCCTCCCCTGTTTGGATCGATGATATCTTTTTTTATAGACTAGAGACTCTTATTAACGATCTAATATGGGGAAGGAAGAGGGTGAGGATAAAACAAAGATATTTATGGCTGTCGGAATCAGATGGTGGGCTATCATTTCCTTTCTTTCAAGGATATTATTTATGTGCACAGGTTCAGCGTTGTTGTAATTTTAAAGAGAGGGTATTAGCACAATATTTGTCGCAGGTTATGGAAAAACCAATAGAGAATATTTTTACATGTTTGAAATCTGGTTATTTGGGGGTGAGGAAGTCCCTATTGATTCCTTGGACCCTACAAATGGTTTGGAATAAGCTTAAGAGGATTTTGAAAGTCTCCTACTCTTTTGCTTTCACCCCTTTGTGGGAGAACAGGAATCTGATGGAATTCTTCAAAATCACAGACTATGTTTATTGGCTACGTAGGGGGGTGGTTAATGTGTGTCATCTTTTTGTGTGTGGACACTAAATCCTTTTCGGACTATGATTTCCCTGATAGTACATTATTAGATGTGTTTATGTATTCACGTTTAAAACACGTGTATGAGGCTTCTAGGAATAAAGGTTATATTTGTCCACGGGAGAATGTATTTTTTGATTATTGTTATGCCCAGACAGATGAGAGGGTTAAGATAGCTAGTTTATACAGTAAACTTCGAACAGCACTGGCAACTGTAACTCTATTTAAAAGCGAAAGTAAGTGGGAGCAAGAGCTGCATTGCCCACCATTACAATGGTCTAGTATGTATAGGAACGTAAGAAAGGCTACAATTTCTAATGTCCATAGATTAATTCAATTTAAGATCCTCCATCGGTTGTACTATACGCCAAAAATCCAAGCGAAATTTCCCCAAAATAAAGGCCGAGACTGTTGCTGCTCTAAATGTGGATATGTGAACGCGGATTTCAGGCATTTACTTTGGGAATGCAGTAAAATAAAAAGGTATTGGGAACAAGTTTTTGTAGCCCTACAAAAGGAGTCCTCTTCGACATATAGCCCTGGGATGGTGACAGTGTTGTTGGGAGATTATGCTCTAGTTATGAAAGTTCCGGCCCGGGTCAGACAGATCTGGATGAGGGGTCTGATGGTGGCAAAAGTTATTTTAGTCAGATATTGGGGTTATGTCTCCCCACCTTCGTTAAATGAATGGATCCTGTACCTTCAACAAATTAAAGTTTATGAGGATATGGAAAGGAAACGGAGAGCGGCACGTGTGACTGTTCAGACATAGTTACTAGGGTAATTATGTTGGTTCTTATTAGAGTTGGAGTGACGACAGCCAATTGGGGGGGAAGGGGTGGGTGGTTATAGTCTTATTGTGTGTAGTAATTGTGAATTTACAGTCCTATTTATAATCTTTGTAGGATTTTGTGGTATGTTATAGGATAGTTGACTATTGTTTTATAGTAGCTACCCTGTATTGGCTGTTTTTTTCTATTATAATATGTGTTGTTTTGTATTATGAAGAAAACAAAATAAAATGGAATAAAAAATTAAAAAAATTAACCCCACAAAAAAAACCAAGCTAGCTGCTTTTGATGTCTGCAGTGCAGCACCTGCACTTAAGTTCTGATAGCAGACACAGCCAGTCACAGATCCTGTCTTCTGTTTCCCTTACTGTCAGCTGTGCTGCTAGTCTGCCCTGCTTGTCCCTATTCTACACAACACAGACTTTTATGGAATCCTAGCCTTTCCCCTCATTCTCCCTGGCAATAAGTTTGATTGATTTCTGACTGTCCCTGATTGATTTATGACTGTCCCTGACTCCCAAGATTGTTTTTCTGGAAAACACTGTAACATTCAACCACCCTCATTCACAGCCCAGCACAGAATGGTGTTCTACTCGTTTTGCTAGGGTACCTCCCTGCCTGCCGCAGCACGGATTGGCTCATCCAGGCTGTCTGTTAGCCTGGTAGCCACTCACGGCAAGCCCTCCCACCCACTTCCTCTCAGGGTCATATGAGAACCCTTCTTTTTCCTCCCTAGTGTTTTTTTTTCTGCTGACATGTGCACTAAAATGGTGCTACGTGCAGATTTAGTGGATTAATCCAAAACGAACTTGAAAATATTTGGGTTTGTCTGCTGTCCAAAAAATAGCAAAGTTCGACCAAACCTTAGTGGAAATTAATATATTTAAATTATACATATATTTATAGGGACACTCATGCACATATTGTAACAGTCAAACTATTGTGGGTGAAGAATTGGCAATTGCATTATTTGTCAAATGCAAAGTGAGTCGTATAGAAAAGTTGAACCACAGAAAGCTGCTAGTACTAAAAATTATCCAGAAACAGTTCCATGTATAAGAATAATGGATTCCACTAGTTCTCATGAAATCATGCACGGCAGTGTTCACATTGCACTTAAACAGTACATTCAGCGTATGTGCCAAGAAAGTTCCTAAAACCTAATGTATGTATAAAACCCAACTGGGTGCATAGCCAAAAAATATATCCTAATGTGTGTGTCCAATATGTGTTTATGTGAGCCACCCAGTGGTTTTGATTGGCAGTCTGTCTAGAATTTTACTAGCAGGTTACAATATTGTATTTAACTGGTTTCATGAGAAATTATAACCCTAAAATGACTGACCTGAATTCCGACAGAAAGCACAAATACACTGTGAACAGAGCTACAGTAAATTGAAATTGTATGGAAATGAATATGAAAAAAGAAGAGCAGTGAAAGAGAAAGTAGAACAATATTAAGAAAATTAAAATAAAAAAAATTAGAAAGAAAGGATAGACCTTTTGTGTAAAGAAAAGGTGATTTAGAAATCATTGCACAGTCGAACTATGAATGCTGCCACAAGAGGTAGTAATGGCATTAAGAAGGGCTAGATGCATATCTGATGACAAATAACACGATGATTAATTAATTAATACTTTAATTAAGCTGTTCATTATACACTACTCACTAAAAATTAGGAATATTTGGCTTTCAAGTGAAATTTGTGGAAAAAATAAAAAGTTCACACTACAGTGATATTATATAATTAAAGTAGGACATTTACTATAAGTAGATTTCCTTATCTCAAACAATTTATTGAAAAGAAAAGCCAATATCAGTGGGGGGTATGCCCCCACAAAAAAAAATGTCTGTCTCAAAAACTTGTTGTGTGGCCTTGAACATCAATTGCAGCTTGACAGGGACGTCTCATACTGTTCACAAGTCGATTTATTGTCTGCTGAGGCATTGCATCACATTCTTTTTTTTATTTTTTTTTATTTAACATAACAAGGTACATGTACAGATTCTGATACGCCTTGCAAGGCGTGATATGTGTACATAGATGTAATAGTATATTTCACATCACATTCATCAGGTGACATTATTTCACATTTCCAATAATTTGTCAGTCACAATACACCTCGTGAAAAATTCAAATTAGCAAAACACAGCAGCAAGTGATGCACAATATGACTGTAATACACCGGGGGAAATCCTTGTAGGAGGTTGGCAAGAGGTTTAATTTCGTCTGGATGTACCAGACTTAAATAGGAATCACCTATATCAGAGAGAATGGCGGATGAGTCCCTATGAATAGCTCGGGTGTCTAAACTTTTGCCATAAGTGCCACTAGCGTTGGAACTTTTGATGGTTCCTAGCTTCCCACGAGGAAAGTTCTTCAAAACAGAAAACTTGATCAACTTTCAATTTCCATTGCTCTATGGGTGGAGGGGTAGTGGAAAGCCAATACTTAGGTATCAATAAGCGGGCAGATATCAGAAGTTGTTTAAAAAGGAAGGACATATGATATAATGCATTATCCTCACCAAGGATGGCAAATTTGATTACTAATCTGGAAGATTTCTTCCCACCAGGTCTTAATGATTGGGCAGTCCTACCATATGTGGAAGATAGATCCTCTACTAACAAGGCACCTCCAACATCTGTCTGAAGCTGTTACTGAATATAGTGGTTATGTCAGGCGTTTTATACCATCTGGTTAGGATCTTATACCCGTTTTCCTGTATGCGGACACATCTGGATGAGGTATGTGAGGAGGACATTATGTTTGGTAGAGTCATGATGGAGAACTCCTGTCCCAGGTCTTTTTCCCATTGTCGGACAAAGGCAGGTTTAGTAAGTAGGGGAGGAGTATTTAATCTTTTGAAAAGTTGTGATATTAGTTTTCTTGGGGGGATAGGGTTAGAGATGAGCGTCTCAGACCATAGCAGAGGGCGGTAAAGGTCACTCACTGATATGTGCTGAGAGATGATGGCATGGATATATGATGTAGAGGATAAGTGTAGGTGACTGGCAGTAAAAACTTTCTGGAACTCCTTGAGCTGAAGTAGAGAACCATCTGGCCCAAAGAATGAGAGGATTGGGGTAGATGAGTCCCTCAAATCCCGTGGGGTACAGTCAATTACGGCGGGCAGGGCTGTCTCCAAGATGTCCCTAATCGAGAGAAGGGGAGATAGGAAGGGTATTAAACAGTGGGAAGATTGGAACCATTTCCACATATTAAGAGTAGCTTGAATGATTGGATATGGTGAGGGGGGTATGTTGTCATGCCCCACTCTGACGATGTGCAGAGGTCGGCCAGGATAGCAGCACGAGTTTAGTTTTTGTTTTGGAGCCGTGCTGGATCTGCCTCTCATCAAGTGCACTGGGTGGGGTCATTAGTTTAAATAGTATACCAGCCCAGTGCTCTGGGCAGATTATACTAATCATTGTGGTCTTGTAAGCTAGGAAGGAAGGTTGGCTGTCTGCTCCAGCTCAGGAAGATAAGTGTTATTTCAAGTTTGGTTGTTTTGTGTCATCTATCCCATCCAGGTTCTGTGCGAGCAGGCTGCTCCCATTTCCCTACTTCACCATCTCAGGGAATTCAGGGTTTTGTCAGCCCAGGCACGGGGACACCTCATACCTACCTTAAAGGTCTGTAGGTGGGCTGAGCAGTGCAGGGAAAGAGGTCAGGGATTAGTTAGGAGGTGACCCTTCCCCTGTCTCTCGCCCAGAGCCTGGTTGGTGCCTTATCTGTTAGACTGAGTGCACGTCCGCCGTGACATTATAATCCGCCATACTGTGACTGCCATCACTCAGCGCTTTTGTGATGGCGTCAATTGATGCACTGGTTGACCGCATGCAGGGTTTATCCCTAGAGGTTGCGGATCTGCAAAGTTCGGTCACACAGTGTCAGAGGGTTCTGGCATCAGGTACAGGTCAAATTGGTGGGGAGCCTAAAGTCGCTCTTCCCGAGAAATTTACAGGGGGTATGGATGATTTTTTCCGCTTTAAAGAGTCATGCAATTTGTACTTTCGACTGCGTCCATTTTCGTCAGGTAATGAAGATCAGAGGGTTGGTATCATCATGTCTTTGCTTAAAGGGGACGCGCAATCCTGGGCTTTTTCTCTGCCGCCCGGTTCTCTGGCTCTCCGGTCGGTGGAGGAATTTTTCAAAGCCCTGGGATTGATTTACAATGACCCAGATCGGGTCTCAATGGCAGAATCGAGATTGCGTAACTTACTACAGGGTAAACATACTGCAGAGGGTTACTGCACAGAGTTTAGGAGGTGGGCTACTGAGTCGGGGTGGAACGACCCCGCGTTACGTAGTCAGTTTTGTCAGGGGTTATCTGAAAGGTTAAAGGATGCCCTGGCTTTTCATGAGTACCCGGATACTTTAGAGAATGCAATGTCTTTGGCTATACGGTTGGATAGACGTATCAGAGAGAGGTGTAAGGGTCCCTCCGTGCAGGGGATCTCTCCTGCGTGTGGTTTTGTTTCTCCTACTGCCCAGGGTGATATTACTCATAACTCTGGGGTAGGGGAGGAACCTATGCAGTTAGGTCAGATATCTTGCCATTCTAATAGTAGAGACTTTAGAAAAGTGCAAAATCTATGTTACTATTGTGGAAAGAGGGGTCATTTTGTTTTTTCTTGTCCTTATGTTAAATCACAGGTGGAAGAGAAAAAGAAAAAAGAAAAAAAACTTCCCTCACACTTGGTAGTATGAATGGTGTGGTGGAGCAGACAGGTATGCAAGCTCCCTGCAGTTCCCGTTTTCTCCTTTCAGCTATGGTGGCGCTAGAGTCAAAAAATGTGTTTGTTGATGTATTCCTTGATTGTGGTGCTGGGGTAAACCTAATTGACTTTCTTTTTCTTCAAGGCCTGGGACTAAGTACTTGCACGTTAGAGGACGAGATTCGCGTTTTTGCAATTGATTCTTCCCCTCTTTCTCAAAGGAGCCTTACTCACATTTTTCATGGCATTCACTTAAAGGGAACCTGTCACCAGGATTTTGTGCATAGAGCTGGGGACATGGGTTGCTAGATGGCCGCTAGCACATCCGCAATACCCAGTCACCACAGCTCTCTGTGCTTTTATTGTGTTAAAAAACCTTTTTGATCAATATGCAAATGACCTGATATGAGTCCTGTGTCCAGAGATGAGTCAAGCGGAAAGGAGCCCAGCACCGCCCCGCGTCCTCCGAATCTCCTCCTTGCTGGCTGACGTCACAGAGCTGGAGCGCCGAAATCTCGCGATGCGCAAGCTAGCGCATGCATAGTTCGTTCCCTGTGCTGATGCCAGCACAGGGAATGAACATGATGCCGACGCTGCGCATGCGCTAGCATGCTCCTCCCACTTTATGAATGAAGCAGGCGGAGCAGGCGCGTGACGTCAGTGAGTTACGCTGCCGCCCGGCCTGCCAGGCTGCTACTGAGTTTGTGAGTACAGAGAGGGAGAAGATCGCAGAGGATTTCTCTTCTTGTTCACATATGAAAATTAGTATTACAGTGAGCGGGGCCCGGTGCGATAGAATACAGTGACTGCACCGGGCCCCGCTGCCATTACCACCATAACACATTGTTATTCTGTGGTGGGCGGCGGGCCCCCATCCCGGCCGGGCCCTCGGACCATGTCTGAAGTGCCCGACCGGTCAGTCCGCCCCTGTGCAGGGGGTTATCACAGGTTATATTTTCCAATGTTTTGGGGTGTACCCTAATTTAAAAAATAAAATTTAAAACAAAAAAACTGTATAGGCTATGTCCTCCTCCACCGCCGCTTCCACCTACAACGCCACATCCACCGCCTCCTTAACCTTCTACTCCATATGGACCTCGTCCTCCTAGATCAAGATTTTATTTTTATTTTTTTATGTTATTTAAAGTAATTTCTCTATCCACATTTGTTTGCAGAGCACTTGCCATGCTCCTAACCACATTTTGCTGCCATTTGCAGCCCTATAGCCCTTTCCATGACATTTTTACAGCTATTTTGGTGCTCAAAAGTTCAGGTCCCCCTTGACTTTAATAGGGTTCGGGTTCGGGGTAAGAACTTTTTCCTGAAGTTCGGCCGAACCCGTCGAACCCGAACATCCAGGTGTCCGCTTAACTCTATATCTCACACGTACAGATGCAGACTAGGCCGCAATTAAAGATTTATGCTCAAAATGGGTGTTTTATTAATAGCAGAATAGAACCACAGTATCTAAAGTGTGTATCTCACACGTACAGATGCAGACTAGGCCGCAATTAAAGATTTATGCCCAAAATGGGTGTTTTATTAATAGCAGAATAGAAACACAGTATCTAAAGGGTATATCTCTCACGTCCAGATGCAAACTAGGCTGCAATTAAAGATTTTTCCCCAAAATGGGTGTTTTATTAATAGCAGAATAGAACCACAGTATCTAAAGGGTGTATCTCACACGTACAGATCCAGACTAGGCTGAAATTAAAGATTTTTGCCCAAAAGGGGTGTTTTATTAATAGCAGAATAGAACCACAGTATCTAAAGGGTGTATCTCACAATGACATATGCATCAAAGGCTGCAAAATTTAGTTTCTTGCCCAATATGGGTGTTTTTTTAATAACAGAATATGACAGCAGTATATAACCCTTGAATTTCACACGTGCAGATGCAGCAAGGGCTGTAAAATTGTGTATTTTGCCCAAAAAGGGTGTTTTAATAATAGCAGAATAGAACAACAGTATCTAAAGGGTGCATCTCACACGTACAGATGCAGACTAGGCCACAATTAAAGATTTATGCCCAAAATGGGTGTTTTAATAATAGCAGAATAGAACCACAGTATCTAAAGTGTGTATCTCACACGTACAGATGCAGACTAGGCCGCAATTAAAGATTTTTGCCCAAAATGGGTGTTTTATTACTAGCAGAATAGAACCACAGTATCTAAAGGGTGTATCTCACAATGACATATGCTGCAAAGGCTGCAAAATTATTTTTTTTGCCCAAAATGGGTGTTTTTTTAATAACAGAATTTGACAGCAGTACAGTATATAACCCTTGAATTTCACACGTGCAGATGCAGCAAGGGCTGTAAAATTGTGTATTTTGCCAAAACGGGTGTTTTATTAATAGCAAAATAGAACCACAGTATCTAAAGGGTGTATCTCACAATGACATATGCAGCAAAGGCTGCAAAATTTAGTTTTTTGCCCAATATTGGTGTTTTTTTAATAACAGAATATGACAGCAGTATATAACTTTTTAATTTCACACGTGCAGATGCAGCAAGGGCTGTAAAATTGTGTATTTTGCCCAAAAAGGGTGTTTTTTAAAACCCAGAAAATTATAGCTGTATTTCTAGCTTAAAATTACACACTGACTAATGCTCCAAAGGCACCAGATGTAGGATATTGCCAAAAAAGCGTGTTTTTTTTAAAACCAGACTATTATTGCAGTATTTCAAGCACAGATGCAGTGCTGGTGCACTGAGCTTGCATAAAATGGCCGCCGCTGCCCACCTAACTAACAGACGGATAAAAGTTATTTTTCTTTGTCACTGGGCTCAGGGTAGGGTAAAAAGATTGTGCACTGCACCCAAACAACTAAATCAATGTAGAACGCTGAGTTCAATTGGAGTTCTGATTAAAGATTCTGTCCTATTCTATCCCTCACAGCAGCAGCATCCTCTCCCTACACTAAGCACTAGTGTTGAGCGCGAATATTCGAATATCGAAATTTTTAAGTGAATATCGGCACTTCGCTAATTCACGAATATTTCGAATATAGTGCTATATATTCGTTATATCTAATATTCTTTTATTTTTTATTGTTACCCTTTCTTTGTCCAAAAGCAGAACTTTTAAGAAAGGATTCCTTGCTCCCTGCCCGCTCAAGTCAGTGCCCGTTGCCGCCTCTATCTACTTCCCGTGCGCATGGAGCTTCCCCATCACCATGGGAACGCCTCCATGCTAGAATGTACTGTCGGATGTGAGAATTAAGTTGCAATCGCAATGCGAATAATATAACTTGAATAAATCGCATAACGATTTTAACTTGTACCTGGTTTACAATGGTTGGCTTTCTTGAATTAGCGAAGATGGAGAATATTTCGTTTTGACTAATAAATATATTCGTCATCCTCGTTAATTTAAAGTAATTTAGTAAACCAGGTCTAAGTTGAAATCGCAATGCGATTAATTCAAGTTATATTAATCACATTGCGATGGGTCTCTAATGGAATGGGTCAGTGACGTCAACACAAACTAATCAGTGACGTCAACACAAACTTACTGCTGAAACCCTCTCCACTCTGCCGGGGGGCTCTACTTGTAAAAACGTTTAACAGAATAGGTTCTGTAGACATCTATGTGGAATCAGCTGCCGACTGTGTAAAAGGAGTGCGCTTCTTCTCGGCGCTAACATTCGCCTGCATGACATTCTGACTCACAGAATTGTTTCACTACCACAGCAGACTCCCTATATGTGTTACTGCAAGGCACAGTGTTCTACACCACTATAGAATCTCAGCAGCCAGGAAATAGCCGTTTTTTAATGTAATTTGCTGCGAATACATTCGGGTCGAATCAAATTTTCCCCGAAAAATCTCTACTCACAACAGTAGAAAGGTGGTTTAGAAAAAGTGGAGTGAATAAAATTCCTCCAAGGGGTACAAAATTAATAACGGAAGAATGCTTATATTGTGATTCCGAGTCTGACGTTTCGGTCGTTTCAGAACTTGGTCACATAAGTTACTAATGAAAAAAAAACATGAATACATTAGTCGGAGGTAAAGGGTTATGTTCTCTAAGGATATAGTCATAGGGCTGATTATAGATGAGACCAATGTGTTAAAAAGATAGATATTAGAAGATATGGGTCAAAGCTCCTATAAATGCGTCAATGAGTGACTGTAGAGAGGAGGGCTATGAAGTGTAACCAAAGCTGGGAAAGCAGGGATTGCTGGGGTGTTTGGTGTAATAAGATGTTGTCATGTAGAACAGATTAGCACAGTAGTATGTTGTCATATAGCACAGATTAGCGCAGTAGTACATTGTCATGTAGTAAATTGTCATGTAGCACAGATTAGTACAGTAGTAAATTGTGATGTAGTGCGGATTAGTACAGAAATGTGTTGTCATGTAACACAGAATAGTACAGTAACATGAATTAGCATAGAAGTATGCTGTCATGTAGCACAGTAGAATATTGCAATGTAGCACCAATGGCACAGTTGTTATATAACAGATATCATAGTGGTGTGCTATCATGTAGCACAAACTGATAATAGCAATAGCAATGTAGCATAAAGTAATGCAGATAAATAATAAAATAAAAGCAGTATGTTGCTGGGGGCAACCCCAGTACCGGCAGAGGAGCTTACTAACAGAAAAGTGCAGGATATTAGGAGAACCCCCGTGGGACAGCAGGAACACGCTGCAGGGGGAGACTGTGGGCCAGTGTGTGGGAGAGAGCACCAGAGACGGCGATTAAGAAGGTGCAGTGCACCTGCGTCAAGTGCCACGTCGCGCAAGATCTAGCGAGGCTTCGGGCATGAGGCTAGGCGGGGATTCATTGAAGCTAACGCGGTCATGCTGGGTGTGGGACAGGATAAGGGAAAGGTGGAGATAACAGTAGTGTGGAACTAGTGAACGGTGTGTGAATGTAAGAAACAAAGGGGAGGATGTGAACAGAGGGGATATGTTGGTAAATGTGTATAGTTGTGTGTGTGTGGGGGAAGCAAGGGAAGGGGGAAAGGCAAGGAGAGGAAAAAAGGAAAAGAGAAAAAAAAGGAATAAGAGGTGTGGGATTCGCTCTGGTAGGCAGATTAGCGGACGCAGTATAGAGGCAAGTCTTTAACTTAAATAGTTCAGTGTTAATTCCCACAGAAGACAAAACAAAATAAGAGTTTGCAGTCTTGGTGTTCGTTCACACCATGGAAAGTCCACAGAACACAAACATTCACATTGTTAGCAGTTTTTCATCAGCGGTCCCCAACAGGCTTTAGGGGCCTGTTTTCCAGGATGCAGCTCTCAATTTTTTGCATGGCGCACGTCTTCAGATCCCAAACCACAGAGACTCCACCGCTTTAATGTGAGATGGAGGATAATCCACACCACCTGATTAATGGTGACTGCTTTTTATAAACCTCCCAATACCCGGCCTGGAACGTGGGGAGTAGCCACCCACCCAGCACTTTGGCTACTCCCAGTAAGAGCCGTCCCAGATCAGCTTTACAGCCACACTAACCAGCTGAAGTGTCAGACTGCAATCTGCAATACTGACACTTCAGGAAAAAAAACGGCTCTTACCTCACCGAGGCCAGGAACCTCGGTGACATGTACCGACCATCAATCATGGCCCTTGTTCTTTCCTACAGAGGGAATAGTGTTAAAGAAGGTAGGTGTGTGTGGAAAAAATTAGTGAAGGATTAAGTGTGAAAAAGGAGTAGGAAGAGGGCAGAAATGTGGAAAAGGAGAAAAGGAGAGAAGAAAAGAAAAAGGGTGATAAAATGTATAAAAATAGATGTGGAAATAGAAGTAAAATAAAGGAAAAAATTGAACAAATGAAATAAAGAGAGGAGAGTGAGTTGTGTGGGTAGTGTAGTGTGTTGAGACTGGGGTAAAAAAAGAGGAAGAAAGCTGGACTGGGGTGCACACTACCTCTGGCTTCCAACGGAGGATCAATGGGTCTGGAAAGTAAAACGTAGAACATTAGTCATGGTGAACAATCAAATAGACTCATCATAAGGAACAAGGATTAGATGTATGGATTAAAGTCCCGGTTAAGGCATTTGGGATGTACAGTCGTGGCCAAAAGTTTTGAGAATTACATAAATATTGGAAATTGGAAAAGTTGCTGCTTAAGTTTTTATAATGGCAATTTGCATATACTCCAGAATGTTATAAAGAGTGATCAGAGGAATTGCATAGCCCTTCTTTGCCATGAAAATTAACTTAATCCCAAAAAAACCTTTCCACTGCATTTCATTGCTGTCATTAACCCCTTCACGCAACATCACGCTGAAGCTTCAGTGAAGCCGGCGTGCTGGGGTTGCTAGGCAACCAGAGAAGCCGGCAGGAGCTGTATTGGAGCTCTGACCCGCCCGCGATCGCTGTGATTGGTCCATTACTGCAGAGGGACCAATCACAGCGCATCGGGGCAAGTAAGGGGGGGTTAGGGAGGGACTATGTGCTTCTCCTTCTCTGATCGCCTCAATTCCTGTCAGGGAAGCGATCAGAGAAGGAGAAAGCTTGAAAATATTCCCCACCTATGACGAGTATACTCGTCATGGCGCACTGCTACTTAGCGCGCCATGATGAGTATACACGTCATGGCATAAACTGTCACCATGTCTGCAGACATGGTGACAGCGCTGAGATCCCGGCTGTCACACACAGCCGGGCACCTTAGGTCAATGCCGAGGGGGGTCCTGTGACCCCCCCATGTCGGCGATCGCTGCAAACCGCAGGTCAATTCAGACCTGCGGTTTGTAGCGCTTTCTGCGGTTACTGATCCCCGCGGTCCCTGACCGCGGGGTTCAGAAACTTTAGTATGCCCAAAATAAAGATGTTTCACCCCCCCCTGCACCCCTGAATGATGTTATGTGGGCGTGTGGTGCAGGGGGGGTGTCGCAGGCGGTGCGGAGGTGCGGTAAGGTGCGGGAGGCGGGCGGTGCGGCAGGCGGGATCGCGATCCCCCGCCCGCCTCCCCTTCAATGATCATTGGTGTCTAGTGGGGATACCAGGGTGCCAGCACATTTCTGGCACCCTGGTATAAACGGCTGACATCTGCGATGCGATGTCAGCCGTTTAACCCTTTCCATACAGCGGTCCATACGGACCGCTGTATGGAAAAGGTTAACAGCGCAGGGAGCTCCCTCCCTCTCCCATCGGGGGGCTGCTGTGCCTTTGCAGCCCCCCGATGGGAGAGGGAGAGAGCCCCCAGAGAGCCCCCCTCAGCCCTGTACTTACCCTTCCCCGTCTGCGCAGTTCTGACCAGTACTGAGCAGACGGGGAAGGTTCCCATGGCAACAGGACGCCTCTCAGGCGTCCTGCTGTCCATGGTGCTGAACAGATCTATGCTAAAAGGCATAGATCTGTTCAGACAAGTGTAAAATACAGTACAGAACAATATATATTGTTCTGTACTGTATTATACAGACATCAGACCCACTGGATCTTCAAGAACCAAGTGGGTCTGGGTCAAAAAAAAAGTAAAAAAAAAGTGAAAAAAGTAAAGTTTCAAAAAAACACATTTATCACTGAATAAAAATAAAAAAAATTAAATACACTACACATATTAGGTATCGCCGCGTCCGTAACGACCTGATCTATAAAACGGTCATGTTACTTTCCCTGCACGGTGAACGCCATAAAAAAATAAAAATAAAAACTATGAGGAAATTGAAATTTTGCCCACCTTACTTCCCAAAAAAGGTAATAAAAGTGATCAAAAAAGTCGCATGTACGCCAAAAAAGTACCAATCAAACCGTCACCTCATCCCGCAAAAAATGAGCCATTACATGAGACAATGGCCCAAAAAATAAAAAAACTATGGGTCATCAAGAACTTCAAGGAAAGAGGTTCAATTCTTGTTTAGTGTTGACCACGAATATTCGAATTGCGAATTTTAATCGCGAATATCGGCACTTTGAGAATTCGCGAATATTTAGAATATCGCAAAATATATTCGTAATCGCGAATATTCGATTTTTTTTTTTTAAATACCAGTTCATGCAAATTTTTTTTAAATACCAGTTCAATTTTTCTGCTAATATTTTATGCAAATTTTATGCAAATTTTTGCAATCAGGAAAATAATGCCTGGAGATCATGAATTCGCAAATTCTCAAATATATGGCGAATATTCGCCCAAATATTCGCGAAATATCGCAAATTCGAATATTGCCCCTGCTGCTCATCACTATTCTTGTTAAGAAGTCTTCAGGGCGTCCAAGAAAGTCCAGCAAGCACCAGGATCGTCTCCTAAAGAGGATTCAGCTACAGGATCAGAGTGCCACCAGTGCAGAGCTTGCTCAGGAATGTCAGCAGGCAGGTGTGAGCGCATCTGCACGCACAGTGAGGTGAAGACTTTTGGAAGATGGCCTGGTGTCAAGAAGGGCAGCAAAAAAGCCACTTCTCTCAAAAAAAAGCATCAGGGACAGATTGATCTTCTGCAGAAAGTATGGTGAATGGACTGCTGAGGACTGGGGGCAAAGTCATATTCTCCGATGAAGCCTCTTTCCGATTGTTTTGGGCATCTGGAAAAAGGCTTGTCCGGAGAAGAAAAGGTGAGCGCTACCATCAGTCCTGTGTCATGCCAACAGTAAAGCATCCTGAGACCATTCATGTGTGGGGTTGCTTCTCATCCAAGGGAGTGGGCTCACTCACAATTTTGCCGAAAAACACAGCCATGAATAAAGAATGGTACCAAAACACCCTCCAACAGCAACTTTTTCCAACAATCCAACAACAGTTTGGTGAAGAACAATGCATTTTCCAGCACGATGGAGCACCGTGCCATAAGGCAAAAGTGATAACTAAGTGGCTCGGGGACCAAAACGTTGACATTTTGGGTCCATGCCCGGGAAACTCCCCAGATCTTAATCCCATTGAGAACTTGTGGTCAATCCTCAAGAGGCGGGTACACAAACAAAAACCCACTAATTCTGACAAACTCCAAGAAGTGATTATGAAAGAATGGGTTGCTATCAGTCAGGAATTGGCCCAGAAGTTGATTGAGAGCATGCCCAGTCGAATTACAGAGGTCCTGAAAAAGAAGGGCCAACACTGCAAATACTGACTCTTTGCATAAATGTCATGTAATTGTCGATAAAAGCCTTTGAAACGTATGAAGTGCGTGTAATTTTATTTCACTACATCACAGAAACAACTGAAACAAAGATCTAAAAGCAGTTTAGCAGCAAACTTTGTGAAAACTAATATTTGTGTCATTCTCAAAACTTTTGGCCACGACTGTAGGCTCTGTAGCGTGTAGATCCAATATGCTTTGCGTTCTTTTAGTAGGCGCACATGGTTTCCACCACGTCGTGGGCGTTGTACCTTTTCAATGACCTGAAACTTGAGTTGGGCAATGTTGGCTTTATTAAAATGGTCAGGGATTGGGAGCCAGTTCTTCTTGCATCTAATCGTGGACTTGTGACTCGTGATACGATCACGTATGGTTTGCGTGGTTTATTCCATGTAGAGGAGTCCGCAGGGGGATTTAATAAGATAAATGACAAACGCTGAGTCTCACGTAAAAAAATATTTGATTGGATATAATCGCCCTTGATTATGTTGGAACAGCAACAGCAATGTAAGCAAAGAAAAGTGCAATGGCATCGAGTCTTTAGGAAGGTTTGTCTTGGTTGCAGTGTCTTGCTTCCAATGTCGGCTTTAATGAGTTTGTCTTTAAGGTTTTTCGGTTAATGATTTTCGGTTGGAACAAGAACTGCAACGTTTCTTTCGCACAATAAGATTGAAAACACACTTCGGTAATCAGGATATTCCCCTCATTAACTCTCCAACCATGGATACGGACGTGTCCATCCGAGCCTCCATTTCCATTGAACAGTTGGGGCTCCTTAAACCGAGTAACTTCATTCCCCCCAAAACCTACCATGCAGCGGAAACCACAATTGAACTTATACATAGAGGCATTAACAAAATTGTGGCGGATTGCAAACACGGATATTACCCCACCCGGAATAACCTAACGACGGAGGAAAAACAAGCTATAAGGAGTCTCCAACGCAATCAGGAGATCACCATTAAACCGGCGGACCAGGACGGGACAATAGTTATCCTAAACACAAGAGACTATAAGGATGAATTAGAACATCAGCTTTTCGATACAAAAACATACACTGCCTTGACATCTGATCCCACACCAACTATCCATTCAAAAATACAAGCCATACTCGATAAACACCTTACATGTGGCACAATTGACAATAATATAATAAGATAAAAGACAAACGTTGAGTCACACGTAAAAAAATATTTGATTGGAAATGATCTGCCTGTATGTGGGTGTGTGATATAATCGCCCTTGATTATGTTGGAACAGCAACAGCAATCTAAGCAAGGACAAGTGTCATGGCGTCGAGTCTTTAGGAAGGTTTGTCTTGGTTGTAGTGTTTGGCTTCCAATGTTGGCTTTAATGAGTTTGTCTTTAAGGTTTGGAGGTCTTCGCACGTGACGCAGGCGCACTGCACCTTCTTAGACGCCGTCTCTGGTGCTCTCTCCCAAACACTGGCCCGCAGTCTCCCCCTGCAACGCGTTCCTGCTGTCCCACGGGGGTTCTCCTAATATCCTGCACTTTACTCTTGGTAAGCTCCTCTGCCGGTACTGGGGATGCCCCCAGCAACATACTGCTTTTATTTTATTATTTATCTGCATTACTTTATGCTACATTGCTATTGCTATTTTCCATTTGTGCTACATGATAGCACACCACTATGATATCTGTTATGTAACAACTGTGCCATTGGTGCTACATTGCAATATTCTACTGTGCTACATGACAGCGTACTTCTATGCTAATTCATGTTACTGTACTATTGTGTGTTACATGATAACACATTTCTGTACTAATCCGCACTACATGACAATTTACTACTGCACTAATCTGTGCTACATGACAATTTACTACATGACAACGTACTACTGCGCTAATCTGTGCTATATGACAACATCTTAGCACACCAAACACCCCTGAAATTCCAGCTTTCCCAGCTTTGGTTACACTTCATAGCCCTCCTCTCTACAGCCACTCATTGACACATTACAAATATTCTAAAAAAAATATATAGCAATATAGCGAATATTATGTAATAATTATGTAGTAAGTCAGTGATAATATCTGACACTGGAAAAGCTGGGTAATAACTCAGAGTAGAGTTATTACCTAGCTTTCCCAGTGTCAGATTTTATCACTGAGTTATTACTGAGCTTTTCCCAGTGTCAGATATCATCCTAGTGTAGATCGCAAATATTCTAATCGTGAATTTTCCATGCAAAAGGCTAATAAGCTTGTCATAAGAATACAGTCTAATATTCTTGTCAGAAGACTATGAAACCAATAGAGGGCACTATTGAGTTATGAACAGCGCCCTCTATTGGTTTTACAGTCTTATGACAAAACAAATATTATTGTCATAAGACTGTAAAACCAATAGAGGGTGCTATTCATAACTCCATAGCGCCTTCTATTGGTTTCATAGTCTTCTGACAAGATTATTTGTCTTGTCATAAGACTGTAAAACCAATAGAGGGTGCTATTCATAACTCCATAGCGCCTTCTATTGGTTTTCATAATCCTATGACAGCTGGAAAACGCAGAAGGCAGATTCTGCTCATTTGCATGTCTTTCCCATAAGCCAATGTTTATGCAAATGAGTTTTTACATGACAAAACTGTATAGAAAGGTTATTTAATATTATGTTAAGACAATCAGAAAACTTTTTGTCGCCCTAATGATATTAATCTAGATGTGCAGGTCCACCAAAGCCATCCAACAGATGCAAAATAACGTTGAGATTTACTGGTTTTCAGTCAGATGAGAGCTGGTTTGGAATGTCTCATAGTGCACAAGGCTGCCATTGTAAGGTGTGCTGGTTGTTATCCGTCTCATGGATAGATTGGGCACATACCTGGCTTTTGGCATATAGTCTTTGTGTGGTTGTCTATTGTATGTCGTACTTAATAGGAGCCTAAGATGCATCCAGCTATCCTCTTAATGTTGTTGCTAAACCATTTTGATGGGGTTTCCATCAATTTCTAACCTTTGTTTTTTATGAACCAGACACCCTCTTGTCTTCCAAGCAAGGGGATGCCTTGTTGTCTCCCATTGATATCCATTGTATTAAATTGTATTCGAGCACCCAAATTATTTGGCTGAGCACTCGGATCGGCCGAGAATAGCGATGCTCGAGCCGAACAGGTATTCGGCCGGGCATGCTCGCTCATCGCTAATAATAGCCCTGAGTGTTCGGTGGTATCTCTCTTACTATTATTTATCCGGATCACATCCACTCCACAGAAGCACCTCACAGATTGGGCAATAAGTGCAACCCTATCAATCTACTGCGAAAAAGTGGAGCAACATATCTAGACAAATATAAACCTGTTTAAAGATACTCCAGATTATCAAACAATGAGTGACATTTGATAAATTTGGTACAAATAATTCCAAAGCAGAATAAAAAAAAACTGACTTAAAAAATGACCTTTATGATAAATTACCCCTATGTTTAAATTATCTTTAGATGGGTATTGCAGTACTTGCCATAATATAATCACACAGCTGCTACTTTTGATCACAGTGAACAGAATATCGAATATCAACAACATTACTTCTGGCCACCAAGAATAGATTTGACTAAAAAAGTGAGTCAAAAACTACAAGTATGATTCCAGCTTTACTGTTATCTGACTTTATAAAAATTGTTGTTAGCAAATTTGTACACATAAAAGCTTTGCAAGAATAAGCAGGCACATGCGGTATGAGACAGATGGGCAGCGAACACTGGGCATTACACACTGGGAAACTTGAATACAGAACACCTGTCACTGAGTTATAAAATCAATGGACATTAAAAAACTGTAAAATCTGTTCAGATCAGGTACTAAGTGTTTTGTAAACCCATTAAAAATTATTGACTGGGATGTGAAACATCTGGAAAGAGGTCACTAAGGTCCAAAACCTTTATACACTGATAAATTAACTTAGGTGTGTGGCATTAGACAGGTGGCAGCATCAGAATAGTGGGTGAAGCAGGTTACCATAAGAAATGGCACAAAGTTTGGGTGTGGCACCAAGAATGATCTAGTCTGATGCATCAGGCTCTGGCGTGTGGAAATCCTGGCTGATCCATGCCTGATTCGTATTCACAATGGTTAGTCTCTCCGCATTTTAGGTGGAAAGGTGAGTTCTCCTTGGGGTAACTATGCCCTCAGCCACACTAAACACCTGCTCTGATGCCACACTACTGGCCTGGCAGGAAAGCTTGTCCAGGGAAAACTCAGCCATTTGCGGCCACAAATCTAATTTGGCTGCCCAGTAGTTCAGAGGATCTTGGATGTCGGGTGGCAGGGTGCTGTTCAAGTATGCCAGAATCTGATAGTTAAGGTTCTGCTCCACGTCTTGCTGCAGCTGCTGGTGGGTGGTTTCTTCAGTAGGCAGGTGAAGAAAACGGCTCATTAAAGACTCCAGACTTAAGTTGCTGCTGATGGAACTAATGCTGCTCCTGTCTCCCTTCGTGAGGATGGACGATGGTGCACATAAGGAGCGGCCAACTGAGGACATAGGATGTCTTGAAAGTAGTTCAGTTTATCTTCCCTCTCAGCGGGTGGAAAAAAGGCCCCATTTTGGAGCTATAGTGAGGGTCTCATATGGTGGTGGCACGGTGTAAGTTGAGGGGAGGAACACCAGAATGACAACAGAAGGAAAATGACCAGGAACTAGGCCTTAAGTCTAGGGAAAGGGAAAGGGAAACGGTAACCACCTAAGGAAACCCTAAATCTTGCCCTGACTCCTGTCATTATGAATAGACCCTGAAGGTGGGAATATTCATACACCAGAAACATAGGCCCTAGTAACCCTGAATATCCCTAGGAGTAGTGACAGGGTCTGAGATGACTGGTTCCTTCCCAGATGAGCAAACCAGAGTCTCCCTGAGGCCTAGTAAACAACGATAAAATGGGAACAACAAAATACAAAGAGAAGTACACTTATCTTCAATAGAAAATGGATGAGCAGGAACTCAGATGAGGACCACACACCAGCTATTCCAACTCCAGGCAGAGAATATAAACCGCATGGTATGAAGTGTGAGTCCAGACTAAATAGAGGAGCAGTAATGACCACAAGCTGCACCTGAGACAAGAGGTGTGGTCATTACCAACAACAACACTGCAACAAGTACCACAATGTAAATGAGGCTCTCCTTTATGTGATATACAGGTTGTATCGGAGTGTCTCTTCCTTTTAATTTTTGGCAGCACTTGCACTTTATATACAAGTAAATATGCAGGAAAGAATGTTTCCTAACAATTTTTCATCTAAAATCGATTTTATCTTTGGTTTGGTGGGTATTATTGTCAGTCTGTAAAAGTGACATACTACTCGGACAACATCATTCCCAGCAGTGACCTGGGAGTCCAAGATGCATCCAGACATCCTCCCCATGCTGTTTCTGAACCATTTCATTGGTGTTTCCATCAATTTCTGACCTTTTACTATGAACCAGACACCCTCCCCTCTTTAGAGCAGGGGGTGCCTGGTTTAATGCTCGGGTTCTCCCATTGACTTCCATTGTTCTCAGGTGCTCGGTAGAGCACCCGAGCATCCCGAGGTGTTCTACTTGAGCACCCAAGCACTTTGGTGCTCGACAAACACTACCGAGTATGTGTCACCTTTGCACGTGCACAAGTCTCACAAGCTGACACATAGCCCTCAACACATTTACGCAACCCCAGCCAGCAGAATCTATGAGAAATAAGATAGACCGTGGATCTGCTCCCAGGGTGTCCTGTAAGAACTGTACGATGATGTTCCTCGAACACCTTGTGCCGTAATTCAGAAGGAACAAACAACTCGCCTGGAGGACAGGAATCCAGTACATCTCCCTGGGCCTCCAACACCAATAGACACTGAAGGTGGGAATATTCCTACGCCATAAACCTAGGCCCTAGTAACCCTTAATATCCCACGGTCAGATACGACTGGTTCCTTCCTAGATTAACAAAACAGCATCTTCCTGAGGCATAATAAACAACAAGCAAATGGGAACAACAAAATACAAAGAGAAGTACACTTATCTTCAATAAAAAATGGATGAGCAGGAACTCAGATGAGGACCACACACTAGCTCTTCCAACTCCAGACAGAGAATATAAACCGCATGGTATGAAGTGTGAGTCCAGACTAAATAGAGGAGCAGTAATGACCACAAGCTGCACCTGAGACAAGAGGTGTGGTCATTACCAACAACAACACTGCAACAAGTGAAAACAGAGAGACTGTCAGATAACAAGTGATGAGCGGCAGGAGCAATATTCAAATTTGCAATATATCACAAATATTTAGGAGAATATTCGCCGTGATTTTGAGATATTCTTGAAATTATTTTCGATTCTGCTATTATGCACGCGCACACGTATGCACGCACGCAGTATTAGCTACATAAGTGATGAAAATGGTTGGCAGCAACTTTTGAGATGGTGAGGATAAACTCCTGATCATGGTAAGTAATTGTACATTACAGCACTGGTTTAGATTTAAATTCCATGCATGTCATAACAATAGCTTTAAATGCAGATAGAGTTTTTCAAAGTATTCGAGATCCTTCAAATCGCCACTATTGATTAGAATATTTTAGTGCAATACATGCAACTTCACCTTTAATCAGGTCTGACAGCACAATACTGATTGTTGAACTTAGTATTGTTGGGACATCACAGGCTAATGGTACTGTCACACTAGCGTTTTTCTTTTCCGACATAGAGTTCCGTCCTAGGGGCTCTATACCGGAAAATAACTCATCAGTTTTATCCCCATGCATTCTGAATAGAGAGCAATCCATTTAGAAAGCATCAGGATGTCTTCAGTTCAGTCTTTTTGACTGTTCAGGATGGAGATAATACCGCAGCATGCTACGGTTTTATCTCCGGCCAAAAATCTGGAACACTTGACGGAATGCCGGATCTGGCATTTTTTCCATAGGAATG
Source organism: Bufo bufo (assembly GCF_905171765.1). Classification (NCBI taxonomy): domain Eukaryota; kingdom Metazoa; phylum Chordata; class Amphibia; order Anura; family Bufonidae; genus Bufo; species Bufo bufo. The sequence continues at coordinate 628,742,846 of NC_053389.1, read as the reverse complement.
TATAAGTGCCACAATGCCGGATCCGTCTTGCGCAGACCGAAAAAAATAAATGCCGGATCCGTTTTTCTCGATAACACCGGAAAGACAGATCCGGCATTTCAATGCATTTGTAAGACAGATCAGGATCCTGATCAGTCGTACAAATGCCATCAGTTGGCATACGATTTGACGGATCCGGCAGGCAGTTCCGGCTATGGAACTGCCTGCCGAATTCCTCTGCCGCAAGTGTGAAAGTACTCTAACTCTATAACCTACACTTCACCCTGCACTGTACCCTAACAGCTAAACTACAGTATTCCCTACTAACCTACACTATCTAGCACTAATTATCTGGATTATATATTTCAGCTAACTATCTCTATAACCTACACTACACCCTGAACTGGACCCTATCAGATTTTCAGCTACACAATTCCCTATTACTATCTAACACTAACTATCTGGATTATTTATATGCGATTTTGAATGTAATTTGAAAAAGCACAGCACAGTATTCAAGCTCCTCTCTCTCTCACATGAAACTCCACAAAATGGCTGCTGGGGAGTGTCTTAATTTATATAGTGAAGGGGAAGGCAACTTTTCTATTGGTTGCTAGGGATGTTGCTAAGCTGTGACAAAGCCATCTCATTGGCCCACAAGCTAGAAGAAGGGAGGGATGATCACCTGATGTGTACTGTGTTAAAAAATAATAATAAATAAAACGAATATTCATTGTGAATCTATAGCACTATATTCAAAATATTCGCAAATTATCGGAGTGCCGATATTCGCGATAAAAATTCATATTACGAATATTCACGCTTAACGCTACAGATAACCTCATGTGCAGCCAGTCTCTCAGATCTTCTAACCTCTGTCATAGGAGGGACCGTGACAGGTGTAGAACCAGTAGTCATTTCTCTGCTGAATGGTAATAATACAGCTGTCACTATGCAAGCAACTCAGAATGCATCTGGCCATTTGCGCAAGGGACTCGAGGGGACTCTCTGCCTCCATCTCCACTGCATACTGCCACTGTGTATCGGGGTCATCTGCTTGGTCTTCCTCATCGTCCTCTAGCTCTTCCTGCTCCTCCTTCTCCTCCTGCTCCTCTCCTTTCACTTGTGCAGAAAAACCACCCATTTCTGTATACATTGCTTGTGCATGACTGTCCTCCTCCTCCAGTTCAGCCCCCACAGGGCTGGTGGTCGTGAGATGTAGGCACCACATCTCCTTTCCCCTGGTTAGCCAGATTTATCTGCATCTTCTCCAGGCCGTGAAGGAGTGGAATAACACTGTTCATCCCGTAGTCATGGCGACTGACAAATAAAGTGGTCTCCTCAAAGTGGGCAAATAGCAGGTGTCACACATAAGCTGCCACTGGCTAACGTCAAAGTTACACAGGGGAGTGCTCCTGTCCGCTTGCATCATCAAAAAATAATTTACGCCTTTCCTCTGCTTATATAGTCGGTGAAAGAAATCTGCTTCTTAATGCACCCTGGTTCTTCCTTTTGTCTCCAAATACAGGTACCTGGAGAACTATTTCTCAATAAGACAAACACAGACAGTGTGTCCCTGAAACAGTTCTGCTTTAATTCTAAGAATCCAGCATCTTTATAGACATTCTTTCACACATATTGGAAGAAGATATGATTCACATATTTACTTGTTGCTGGGCAGAATCCATTCCCTATATGGACATAAGGCTAATTTAAATGTAACGGACCGTTTCAGCAGACAAGGGGTTAAAATCCGTTTAGGCGATATGCCCTTTTTTGAGAGACAGGCACAGCTACTGCAGAACACCAAACCCCCGAACTGGATACAAAATAGCACTCCAAACTGGAACCTCACGAATAGCTGCTAGCAGACGAACAGGAATCAGCTTACACTCCTGGCAATCAGTCTCTAACAGCATACAGTAAATCCCCCCAAGAACGAGACAAGGGTCCGTGTTGAGGGTCAAGCAGTGGTCTGACTGTACTTCAAGTACAGCCTCTTTTATTCATAAACCACAAACATAGTACTGCCCACAGGGTTTTGAAATACAACCAATCAGTAATTTACAACACATACAATGTAAGTACAGCAACCAATCGTTCACGCCCCCAGAGGACCAGAAGGGAGACTGCGACACAGGACAGATACAACATATCCCCACAATGCATCATGTTTTCCTCCTCTCTGTCCCGGAGACAACCGAGGAGCAATCCAATTATCTCTCAGGACAAAGGGAAATCGCCAATACACATGTGGATATAACAGGACAGACATCACCATTTAAACATACAATGGGACAATGGCACAATAGAAACACACCCAGCATATTCCTCCCAAGCTGACAAGTTACACTTATTATAAATTGTTACAACTTTGTGAGTTTACATTGTCCATACATATTACTTACATCAATTTAAACAGTATAACTTGGGGATGCCAGCGCTACCACGGAAGAAGCCTGGTTGGAGCCTGGTTGTTGGAGGGGGAGACCGACTGTCTCCCCTTTGGATACCCAGCTTTGCTGCTGGAGGGGGAGACCGACTGTCCCTACCCCCTGTGCTGTAGGTGCAGAGACTACGGTCCTATCTGCACTGTTGTGGGGCTTACTGTCTCCCCCTGGTGCGTTAAGCTGCCGCTGGGGAGAGGGGGTAACGGGAGCTCCTCTCCCATACATACTTCCAGCCGCTGGGGAGGGCGACCGACTGTCTCCGCTCCCAATACAGTGTCCTGCTGCTGGGGAAAGGAGACTGGGCTCTCTATTCCTTGCTGGACACTCTGCCGCTGGGGGACAGGACCGACTGTCTCTGCCCCCTGTAACTCCGCCTGCCGCTGGGGAATGGAGACTGGGCTCCCAATTCCCAATAAATCACACGGCCGCTGGGGAATGGAGACTGGGCTCCCAATTCCCTGTACATCACACGGCCGCTGGGGAATGGAGACTGGTCTCCCAATTCCCAAAAAATCATGCTGCTGCTGGGGGGCAGGGACAACTACCTCTGCCCCCTGTAACTCAGCCTGCCGCTGGGGAGGGAGGATGCTGCTCTCCTCTCCCTGCATTTCACACTGCCTTCCCGGCATATCACTCTGCTGCTGGGGGGCAGGAACAACTACCTCTGCCCCCTGTAACTCAGCCTGCCGCTGGGGAGGGAGGACGCTGCTCTCCTCTCCCTGCACTTCACACTGCCGCTGGGGAATGGAGACTGGGCTCCCAATTCCCTGCAATTCACACTGCCGCTGGGGAATGGAGACTGGGCTCCCAATTCCCTGCAATTCACACTGCCGCTGGGGAATGGAGACTGGGCTCCGAATTCCCTGCTGGACACTCTGCCGCTGGGGAGAGGAGACTGAGCTCCCTCTGTCCCGCAACTGTAACTTCCGATAGAGGTCCACCCAACTTGGAAGCTGACCGTCCCCTTCTGCCCGGTATAGTAGGGTCTTGAACACTAGACTCCTCACAAACTTCACGTATTTCTCAGCTGGATTGGGTCCGAAGAAGTTCAGCCGCAACCACATCATACGGTCAAATTCCTCAACAGAGTATCTGTACTCCACTGTTGGTTCCATCCTGGTGCTTTTAGGGTTGCTGTACTGGGACATGCGTTGCCCTTAAGTTGTAAAATCCAAAGAAATGGTGTCTCCTGTAGCTGTCCTTCTGGCTGTAGGAACGATCCCGCTGCTTGCCACCAATGTAACGGACCGTTTCAGCAGACAAGGGGTTAAAATCCGTTTAGGTGATATGCCTCTTTTTGAGAGACAGGCACAGCTACTGCAGAACACCAAACCCCCGAACTGGATACAAAATAGCACTCCAAACTGGAACCTCACGAATAGCTGCTAGCAGACGAACAGGAATCAGCTTACACTCCTGGCAATCAGTCTCTAACAGCATACAGTAAATCCCCCCAAGAATGAGACAAGGATCCGTGTTGAGGGTCAAGCAGTGGTCTAACTGTACTTCAAGGACAGCCTCTTTTATTCATAAACCACAAACATAGTACTGCCCACAGGGTTTTGAAATACAACCAATCAGTAATTTACAACACATACAATGTAAGTACAGCAACCAATCGTTCACGCCCCCAGAGGACCAGAATGGAGACTGCGACACAGGACAGATACAACATATCCCCACAATGCATCATGGTTTCCTTCTCTCTGTCCCGGAGACAACCGAGGAGCAATCCAATTATCTCTCAGGACAAAGGGAAATCGCCAATACACATGTGGATACAACAGGACAGACATCACCATTTAAACACACAATGGGACAATGGCACAATAGAAACACACCCAGCATATTCCTCCCAAGCTGACAAGTTACACTTATTATAAATTGTTACAACTTTGTGAGTTTATATTGTCCATACATATAACTTACATCAATTTAAACAGTATAACTTGGGGACAAACCTATCCAAAATTCACTTGAATAGGTTCAGGGGTTTAAAAGTTAGTATGGGCCATAATCCTGAGGCAAGAGGCTTTTAAACAGGCCTCTCCAAAACCCAGTGGCGAGGTTGGTTTCGCCACAGTAAACATATTCTCCCTCTAGTATGATGTCACCCAGCATCCTGTCCTGCATACAGATCATATAGCTTATTCTATTTAACCCTTCAATCCCCTCTTAAGTCATGAATATGACTTATCTTCTTTCTCTCATAGAGAGGTAAGTAGCATATGATTGTCCAGGGTCTGTGGGTTTTGGACACATTACACAAAACATCTGTATGATGGAAGGGATACATTGGATACAACAACATATAACAATCAAGGAAGCAATTATAATTATAATACTGATAAATAATGTTCTCAACCAACTAAAATCCGGCAGCCAGCTCAATATCCAGTCCCACCAAGAGAATGAATCAACATCCTTCTTGATATTATTAGCAATTTCATGTAACGTTGAATATGGGACTGGATTCATCTGGAATGATCAGATAAATTAAAGCAACACATTCCTTTAAAATCTTGACATCCTATATTATGTTTAAGTAACAAATAATCCACAGCAAATCTAGTTTCTAGCACTGCTCCTCTTACGCCTTGTATATCTAAAAGCATATCTGATAAGGCGATAGAAGTATGATTCAGATATTTAGCTAAGTCACATGCAATAGAATTTATAGTACGAGTATTATATATAGCCAGTCCAGGCACTCCTAATATAGAGGCGCCCAAACTTGTATATTCTGTACGGCTGAGAAGGGGTAAAGTAGAGTCACAGTCTTCTAATAAAGTCTTGGTAACCGATCTGTAAGCTCTCCTGATAGGGGGTTGACTGGGAAGGGCGAAAGTCAGCCTGGATAACGCACAGGGACCTCCAATAACATTAGTGTCACGAGGGTGTCAAGAACCATGCCTGACTCCGTTATACCCGGGGTCAGGAAGTCGCAGCGGTTGCCTGCGCGCTCTATGTAAGATAGGGCTGCTTCCTTATGGTAGCTTTCTGGGTTTGCTTTGCAACCCTTTTGGCTCACTCAGGGATCCGTAGCTCTTTCTCCTCAGCTGTTCCTTGTCCAACACTCCCAACCTCCTTATATTCCCCTCTCACATTTCTCTGGTTGCCAGATATAGAGCTTCCTGCCTGGACATCTATTCTGACCCTCTGGAGCTGTGTTGCTGCGTTCTCTGGTTGTTGGTCCAGAACACTACCCTCCGGATCCCTGTTGGATCTTTGTGGTCTGCTGTGGTCGCCCACCTGGGTGTATGTGTTTGTCTGTGTTGTCTGTCCTCTCCCTGGTGTTTCCCTCTTAGTGTCAGTGGTGCAGACTAGCGATCCCACCGGCCCGTTCACTATCTAGGGCTCATTTTAGGGAAAGCCAGGGTTTAGGCACGTGATCGCCGCACGGGTGAGGAACCCGTCTAGGGACGTCAGGGCAGTCAGGTGCCAGCCGCAAGGTGAGTCAGGGGTCACCACCTTTCCCTCTCCCTTGGGCAGGGCTTTCCCTTTTCCCTCCCTGTGCGTGACGCCGGTCATTACATTATATCTGGCCCTTATTTTGTGTAGGTAAAAAAAAAAAAAAAAAAAAATTTTTTTACCTACTTAGAATCCAGTATGGATCAAATTGCTGCTCTGTCCAAAAATTTCATGGCCTGTCTTTGGAGGTGGCAGGATTGAAGGCGTCGGTCCTCCAGCAACAGCAGCAATTACAACTGACCGCAAGCCCAGCGGTTGCTACTGGTAACCAGGTTGTTGCGGAATCCAAGGTCCCTCTCCCTGACAGATTTTCTGGGGGAAGAGACAAGTTTTTGACATTCCGTGAGGCCTGTAAATTATATTTTAAACTGCGCCCTTACTCCTCTGGTAATGAAGAACAGCGGGTGGGGGTTGTTATTTCCCTGCTGCAGGGGGACCCGCAGTCCTGGGCGTTCTCTTTACCTACTGATTCTTAGGCTCTTCGGTCAGTGGATGAGTTTTTCGGGGCCTTGGGTCTCATATATGACGACCCTGACCGAGTCGCACTGGCTGAATCAAGATTACGGAGACTCCTACAAGGAGAGCGGCCGATAGAGGAGTATTGCTCTGACTTCCATAGGTGGGCTACGGATACCCAATGGAACGACCCGGCTCTCAGGAGTCAGTTCTGCTCTGGGTTATCCGAAAGGGTTAAGGATGCGCTTGCATTATATGAGACCCCCTTTTCCCTTGATGCGGTTATGTCCCTTTATATCCGAATAGATAGACGCCTTAGGGACAGGTTGAAAAACCCAGAGCAATTGGTAACCCCTCCCAAGCAGCAGTTAGTCTGTACGGACTTAGACGAGCCTATGCAGCTAGGAGGAACTACTCGTCAGGTCCGTCCTCCTGAGGCTCGCCGTAGGCGTGGGTTTTTTTTTTTTTGTGGGGAGTGGGGTCATTTCATTAATGTCTGTCCTTCTTTCCTCAGAAACAAAAGACCGTCGGAACTACTAACCCCAGGCTGTGTGGAGGATGTCAGCCGGGGGGTATACGTTTCCTCCATACGTACATAGCAATTTGTGTTGCCAGCGGTTATTGTTTTTGGTGATAAGACAGTGGAGCAGGGGTAAATTTGATAGATGCCCATTTTTCCCGCACTATGGGTTTGTCTCTCTGTACGCTACAGAGACCTATTCCCATATTCGCTATTGATTCTGCTCCTCTGTCTCAGAGAAACCTCACCCACATTGTTCATAATTTACACCTTCGGGTAGGGGACCACCATAGCGAGATGCTTTCAGGTTATGTTCTGGAGGGGCTTCCCACTCCGGTAGTGCTGGGTCTTTCCTGGTTGGTAGCGCACAATCCAGTGGTGGATTGGCAGGCCAGGGAGATATTGGAGTGGAGTGAGCAGTGCAGAGAAAATTGCTTAAATAGCAATTGCTTAGTCGCCTCCATAACTACCCTACCTACATTTATTTTGGATTTTGAGGACGTTTTTTCTGAAAAGGGTTGTCAGAAGTTACCACCTCATCGTCCTTATGATTGCCCGGTTAACCTTTTTCCCGGCGCAAAATTACCCAAGACCAGGTTATATAATCTTTCAGGTCCAGAGAGACAAGCCATGAAAGATTATATCTCCAAGAGCTTGGCTAAGGGACACATCAGACCCTCTTCTTCACCCGTGGCTGCAGGGTTTTTCTTCGTTAAAACGAAAGATGGGGGCCTGCGTCCTTGCCTAGATTTTTGCGAATTAAATCTAATAACCATCCGAGACCCATACCCTCTTCCTCTCATTCCTGACCTGTTTAACCAGATTGCGGGTGCTATGTGGTTCTCCAAACTTGATCTTAGGGGGGGCCTACAATCTGATTCGTATTAAGGAGGGGAATGAGTGGAAGACAGCTTTTAACACCCCTGAGGGGCATTATGAAAATCTAGTTATGCCTTTCGGTCTGACCAATGCTCCTGCCGTCTTTCAACATTTCGTTAATGACATTTTTAGTCATCTAATCGGCAGGTTTGTGGTAATATACCTAGATGATATTTTAATTTATTCGTCTGATCTGAGAACACATGAGGTGCATGTCAGACAAGTACTGCAGGTCCTACGGACGAATAAATTATATGCTAAAATTTAAAAATGTGTCTTCGCCGTTCAGGAGATACAATTCCTAGGTTATTTTTTATCTGCTTCAGGTTTCCGTATGGATCCTAGGAAGGTCCAGGCAATTTTAGATTGGGATCTTCCTGAGAACCTCAAAGCACTGCAACGGTTCTTGGGCTTCGCAAATTTCTATAGGAAATTCATTAAAAATTATTCACTTATTGTAAAACCCCTTACTGACATGACTAGGAAGGGGACTGATTTTTCTAAATGGTCTGACGCCGCTAAAGTTGCTTTTTCCTCTCTAAAAGAGAGGTTTACCTCAGCACCTGTACTAGTCCAACCTAATGTCTCTCAGCCTTTTATTGTTGAAGTAGATGCGTCAGAGGTGGGAGTGGGGGCGGTGCTGTCTCAGGGTCCGTCTCCTGGCAAATGGCGTCCTTGTGCTTTCTTTTCTAAAAAACTATCTGCAGCAGAAAAGAACTACGATATTGGCAATAGGGAACTATTAGCTATTAAACTAGCGTTTGAAGAATGGCGTCACTTTTTAGAGGGGGCAGTCCACCCCGTCACTGTGATTACGGACCACAAAAATCTTCTGTACCTCGAATCAGCTAAGCGTCTCACCCCTAGACAAGCTAGGTGGTCGCTATTTTTTACCAGGTTTAACTTTGTGATTACCTATCGTCCTGGGGCAAAGAATACCAAGGCTGATGCACTATCTCGTTGTTTCCCTGGAGGGGGTAATGTGAGTGATCCGGTACCCATTCTACAAAGAGGAGTGGTTGTTTCTGCGGTACACTCTGTTCTGGAGGGGAAGGTGTTAGAGGCCCAGGGGGACGCCCCAGTCTCTTGCCCCTCAGAGAAATTGTTTGTACCGTTGAACCTGCGTTTTGAATTATTAAAGGAACATCATAATTCGGCACTTGCTGGGCACCCGGGTAGTAGAGCAACCTTGGAGCTATTGTTTCGTCATTTTTGGTGGCCAAGGTTGCGTCAGGATGTATTGGATTTTGTGTCTTCTTGTTCTACCTGTGCGCGCGCAAAAGTTTCACATACACGTCCTGCAGGGTCTCTATTACCACTCGTCATTCCCAATAGACCATGGACACATCTGTCAATGGATTTTATCACTGACTTACCTTTGTCTGCAGGTAAAACAGTTATTTTGGTAGTAGTGGACAGGTTTAGCAAAATGGTACACTTCATTGCGTTACCCGCACTACCTAATGCTAAGACTCTTGCTCAGGTATTCGTCAGTGAAATCGTGAAGCTTCACGGGGTCCCCTCCGTTGTTGTTTCGGATCAGGGTACCCAGTTTATTTCTAAATTTTGGAAAGCTTTTTGTTCCCGTTTGGGGGTACACTTGTCCTTTTCTTCAGCTTTCCATCCTCAGTCGAATGGACAGACTGAGCGTACCAACCAAAACCTTGAGAGATATCTAAGATGTTTTGTGTCTGAAAACCAAGAGTTGTGGTCATCATATTTACTGTTAGCTGAGTTTGCCATAAATAATCGTCGTCAGGAATCCACTGGCAAGTCACCATTTCTTGGTGCATATGGTTTTCATCCCCAATTCTGTACTTTCATGGAGGGGGGGTCTTCTGTGGTTCCCGAAGAGGAATGGTTTTCGTCATCTCTTTCATCGGTATGGCAGAAGGTGCAAGCTAACTTGAAAAATATGGGAGGTAAATGCAAATGCATGGCTGATAATAGACGGTCGCCAGGTCCGGACCTAGGAGTGAATGACTATGTGTGGTTGTCTACTAGGAATATTAAATTGAAGGTTCCCTCTTATAAACTGGGTCCTAGGTTTATTGTTCCTTACAAAATTGTAGCCATCATCAACCCCGTGGCTTTTCGCCTGGAGTTACCTCAGACTTTTAAAATCCATAATGTCTTTCATAAGTTGTTACTCAAAAAATATGTTCCACCTCTAGAACCGTCACCGCTGCCACCCCCTCCTGTTGTTGTGGATGTAATCTAGAATTTCAGATATCCAAAATTGTTAATTCTCGTCGGGTCCGCCGCTCTCTTCAATATCTGGTGCATTGGAGAGGTTACGGTCCCAAGGAAAGAATGTGGGTTCCTGCGTCTGAGGTAAACGCTGACAGGCTAGTTCGGGTTTTTCATGCCTCTCATCCTGAGAGACCTGGTCCTGAGTGTCCGGAGGCCCCTCGTAGAGAGGGGGGTACTGTCACGAGGGTGTCAAGAACCACGCCTGACTCCGTTATACCCAGGGTCAGGAAGTCGCAGCGGTTGGCTGCGCGCTCTATGTAAGATAGGGCTGTTTCCTTATGGTAGCTTTCTGGGTTTGCTTTGCAACCCTTTTGGCTCACTTAGGGATCCGTAGCTCTTTCTCCTCAGCTGTTCCTTGTCCAACACTCCCAACCTCCTTATATTCCCCTCTCACACTTCTCTGGTTGCCACTTCTGTGGTCGCCCACCTGGGTGTATGTGTTTGTCTGTGTTGTCTGTCCTCTCCCTGGTGTTTCCCTCTTAGTGTCAGTGGTGCAGACTAGCGATCCCACCGGCCTGTTCACTATCTAGGGCTCATTTTAGGGAAAGCCAGGGTTTAGGCACGTGATCGCCGCACGGGTAAGGAACCCGTCTAGGGACGTCAAGGCAGTCAGGTGCCAGCCGCAAGGTGAGTCAGGGGTCACCACCTTTCCCTCTCCCTTGGGCAGGGCTTTCCCTTTTCCCTCCCTGTGCGTGACGCCGGTCATTACAATTAGCAGGAATGTAATTGTAAGTGCTGTTACCACAAGACAAAAACCATCCTTTAGGGAGCATTATATTAAATCTAAAACTGGGAGTCACAATGGTCTTATTACAACTCATGGAATTATTCAGGGAGCTAGCAAGTCTACTATTCTTTTTACAGGTGTCGTCAATATAATCATATACACTATTCTTAGGTAATCCACTTTTTATGTCTCTACCATCACAATATAAAGTCATATCCTGGGAAAAGGTAAACCAAGTCTCTGCTGCAGTCACATTAATAGTATTTATTCTAATATTATCCCTGCTATTTCCTAATTTCTGACATTCCCCACAGAAGTCATACAAAGGAATAAAAGATTGTGTATTGTTAGCCATCGACCAGACTTCAAGGAGGGATTCTTCGGGTGTAAGCACAGCAATAACACATGTTTGTATAAGATCCCGTGGGCTCTGTAAGTCTTTAAGGCACAATGAACTAACATTCTGGGCATTTGCCATCCTGACTATACTATTCTGTTCAGAATAAAAGGGGACGGGAGCAAAGGGATCTTGCTCCTGAGCTCTTTTATTTACTGACTGATTATTTGGTGCACCGCAGAAGAAACTCATCTCCTCTGGGTGATAAATACATGTAGTAATAAGCCAGACTGGCAAGAAAACACAAAGATAGCTTGTTCGCGTTCGCCGCGGCGGGCGAACATATGCGATGTTCGGTCCGCCCCCTATAAATCATCATTGAGTAAACTTTGACCCTGTACCTCACAGTCAGCAGACACATTCCAGCAAATCAGCAGCAGACCCCCCTCCCAGACCCTCCCACCTCCTGGACAGCATCCATTTTAGATTCATTCGGAAGCTGCAGTCTTAGTAAGAGGAGGGACAGTGTAGCTGCTGCTGATTTAATAGGGAAATCGATAGCTAGGCCAGTGTATTCAGTGTCTACTGCAGTCCTGAAGGACTCATCTGATCTCTGCTGTAAGGACAGCACCCCAAAAAGCCCTTTTTAGGGCTAGAACATCAGTCTGCTTTTTTTTTTCTTCTCTGTAATCAAATTGCAGTTGCCTGCCTGCCAGCATGTGTGTCAGGCTCACAGCCCTGCAAGTGCATAGTGTCACCAGCGCAACTCATATCTGGTGTGACATTCGATTACATTTAAAGAAAAACAACAATTTTGGCTGAATAAATAGCAGTCAGTTACACACATGTTTGTGTGTTTAAGGCCTCATGCACACGACCGTTGTGTGCATCCATGGCTGTTGTGCCGTTTTCCGTTTTTTTTCGCGGACCCATTGACTTTCAATGGGTCCGTGGAAAAATCGGAAAATGCACCGTTTTGCAGCCGAGACCGTGATCCGTGTATCCTGTCCGTCAAAAAAATATGACCTGTCCTATTTTTTTGACGGACAACGGTTCACGGACCCATTCAAGTCAATGGGTCCGTGAAAGAACACGGATGCACACAAGATTGGCATCCGTGTCCGTGATCCGTGGCCGTAGGTTACTTTAATACAGACGGATCCGAAGATCCGTCTGCATAAAAGCTTTTTCAGAGCTGAGTTTTCACTTCGTGAAAACTCTGATCCGACAGTATATTCTAACACAAAGGCGTTCCCATGGTGATGGGGACGCTTCAGGTTAGAATATACTAAAAGAACTGTGTACATGACTGCCCCCTGCTGCCTGACAGGTGCTGCCAGGCAGCAGGGGGCAGCCCACCCCCCTGTGGTTAACACATTGGTAGCCAGTGCGGCCGCCCCCCCCCTCCCTCCCCCCCTGTAGTTAACTCGTATGTGGCCAGTGCGGCCGGCCCCCCTCCCTCCCCTGTAGTTAACTCGTTGGTGGACAGTGGGCCCTCTCCCCTCCCTCCCCCTCCTAATTAAAATCTCCCCCCACCTATCATTGGTGGCAGCGGAGAGTACCGATCGGAGTCCCAGTTTAATCGCTGGGGCTCCGATCGGTAACCATGGCAACCAGGACGCTACTGCTGTCCTGGTTGCCATGGTTACTTAGCAATTTGTAGCAGCATTATACTTACCTGCGAGCTGCGATGTCTGCGTCCGGCCGGGAGCTCCTCCTACTGGTAAGTGACAGGTCATTAAGCAATGCGCCGCACAGACCTGTCACTTACCAGTAGTAGGAGCTCCCGGCCGGACGCAGACATCGCAGCTCGCAGGTAAGTATAATGCTGCTACAAATTGCTAAGTAACCATGGCAACCGGTAAAGCAGTAGTGTCCTGGTTGCCATGGTTACCGATCGGAGCCCCAGCGATTAAACTGGGACTCCGATCGGTACTCTCCGCTGCCACCAATGATAGGGGGGGAGATTTTATTTAGGAGGGGGAGGGAGGGGAGAGGGCCCACTGGCCACCAACGAGTTTACTACAGGGGAGGGAGGGGGGGCCCACTGGCCACCAACGAGTTAACTACAGGGGAGGGAGGGGGGCCGGCCGCACTGGCCACCAACGAGTTAACTACAGGGGAGGGAGGGGGGGCCCACTGGCCACCAACGAGTTAACTACAGGGGAGGGAGGGGGGCCGGCCGCACTGGCCACCAACGAGTTAACTACAGGGGAGGGAGGGGGGCCCACTGGCCACCAATGAGTTAACTACAGGGGGGGAGGGGGGCACTGGCCACCAATGAGTTAACTACAGGGGAGGGGGGGGGCCCACTGGCCACCAACGAGTTAACTACAGGGGAGGGAGGGGGGCCCACTGGCCACCAATGAGTTAACTACAGGGGAGGGGGGGTGGCCGGACGCACTGGCCACCAATGTGTTAACTACAGGGGGGGGCTGCCCCCTGCTGCCTGGCAGCACCTGCCAGGCAGCAGGGGGCAGTCATGTACACAGTTCTTTTAGTATATTCTAACCTGAAGCGTCCCCATCACCATGGGAACGCCTCTGTGTTAGAATATACTGTCGGATTTGAGTTTCACGATGTAACTCAAATCCGACGGTATATTCTAACATAGAGGCGTTCCCATGGTGATGGGGACGCTTCAAGTTAAAATATACCATCGGATTGGAGAAAACTCCGATCCTATGGTATATTAACTCCTGACTTTACATTGAAAGTCAATAGGGGACGGATCCATTTGAAATTGCACCATATTGTGTCAACGTCAAACGGATCCGTCCCCATTGACTTGCATTGTAATTCAGGACGGATCCGTTTGGCTCTGCACGGCCAGGCAGACACCAAAACGACTTTTTTTTCATGTCCGTGGATCCTCCAAAAATCAAGGAAGACCCACGGACGAAAAAACGGTCACGGATCACGGAAAAATGGAACCCGTTTTTGCGGACCGCAAAAAAATACGGTCGTGTGCATGAGGCCTAAGGCCCAGTGCAGTGCATAGTGTAACTTCAGCGCCATTCATATCTGGTGTCACATTCGATTCCATTTGAAGAAAAAAAACTATTTTGACTAAATAAATAGCAGTCAGTTACACACGTGTTTGTGTGTTTAAGGCCCAGTGCAGTGCATAGTGTCACTTTAGCGCAACTCATATCTTGTGTCACAGTAGCTTGCACGCATAGTACAACTTAACTAATCTAAAAAAAATGACAGGCAGAGGCAGGCCACCCCGCAGGGGCCATCGTGGTCGTGGTGCTGTGATTCCCTTTGGCCCTAGACTAATGCCCAGAGTTCAGAGGCCACGTACCCTGAACTCGAAAAGTTCTGAGGACATAGTTGACTGGCTAACACAGGACACCCAATCTTCTACAGCTTCCGCTCGGAACCTTGACGCACCATCCTCCTCCAGCTCAGCTTTGGGCACCTCTCAAGTTACCACTCGCCCGCCTGCCGCCACCACCAACACTAGCACCACAGCCTCTTCACTTGATCTGTCAGAGGATTTATTTACACATCAGTTGGAAGAAATGAGTGATGCGCAACCATTATTGTCAGATGATGTAGATAACAGGGATATGTCTCAGTCAGGCAGCATTACACACATGGACGTACGGTGTGATGATGATGATGTTTTACCCGCTGCTGCTTCCTTTGCTGAGTTGTCAGATACAAGTGAAGCGGTTGATGATGACGATGTGTCCGTGGATGTCACGTGGGTGCCCGCTCGAAGAGAAGAAGAACAGGGGGAAAGTTCGGATGGGGAGACAGAGAGGAGGAGGAAACGAGTTGGAAGAAGGGGGAGGTCGTCGCAAGGAGCTAGTGGCACAGTCAGACAGCATGCATCGGCACCCGGGGTCAGCCAGACAGCACGCCAATCAACGCATGCTGTTGCCACCACCAGAATGCCGTCATTGCAGTGCTCTGCAGAGTGGCATTTTTTTTGTGTGTCTGCCTCTGACAACAGCGATGCCATTTGAAACCTGTGCCAAAAGAAACTGAGTCGTGGGAAGTCCAACACCCACCTAGGTACAACTGCTTTGCGAAGGCACATGATCGCACATCACAAACGCCCATGGGATCAACACATGAGTAGGGATGAGCGAACCCGAACTGTATAGTTCGGGTTCGTACCGAATTTTGGGGTGTCCGTGACACGGACCCGAACTCGAACATTTTCGTAAAAGTCCGGGTTCGGGTTCGGTGTTCGGCGCTTTCTTGGCGCTTTTTGAAAGGCTGCAAAGCAGCCAATCAACAAGCGTCATACTACTTGCCCCAAGAGGTCATCACAGCCTTGCCTACTATTGGCATGGCTGTGATTGGCCAGTGCAGCATGTGACCCAGCCTCTATATAAGCTTGGGTCACGTAGCGCTGCACGTCACTCTACTGATTCAAGCATAGGGAGAGGTTGCTGCTGCGACGTTAGGGCGAGATTAGGCAGATTAACTCCTCCAAAAGAATTAATTCAGTGATCGATCTCCAGCTGTGGATCATTGAAGTGCTGATATTGAATTGCTCACGTTTTTTAGGCTGCCCAGAGCGTTTTTATATCACTTTATTCTGGGGTGATCGGCGGCCATTTTGTGGCTTGTGGTGCGCCAGCACAAGCTACCACCAAGTGCATTTAACCATCAATAGTGTGGTTATTTTTTGCTATATCCTACATCAGGTGCAGGCTGAGTCTGTGTCACCCAAGTGCATTTAACCATCAACAGTGTGGTTATTTTTTGGCCATATACTACATCAGGTGCAGGCTGAGCCTGTGTCACCCAAGTGCATTTAACCATCAACAGTGTGGTTATTTTTTGGCCATATACTACATCAGGTGCAGGCTGAGCCTGTGTCACCCAAGTGCATTTAACCATCAATAGTGTGGTTATTTTTTGGCCATATACTACATCAGGGGCAAGTTGAGCCTGTCACCCAGCGCGTAAAAAATAGGCCTGACATTTCTATTCCTCCTAATCAGTACAGTTTTAGCTGGTCAAGTTATATTTAGTGACCGTAAAAGCACAGTTTTTGTTCTGGGTTGAAAAACTATTCCCAAATTTGCCATTCTCAAAATTAGTAGTTTCTGCTATATCAGGCCTACTTTAAATCTATCCCAAAAAGGATATCTTAGATTCAAGGTGCTGATAGTGTCATTCTGAAAAACTTAACACACACGTTACAGTGCAGATACAAGTCTAATTCTGTGATTAAAGGTATATCTGTCACACAGCGCGTAAAAAATAGGCCTGACATTTATATTCAACCAAATCTGTACTGTTTTAGCTGGTCAAATTATTTGTAGTGACCGTAAAAGCACAGTTTTTGTTCTGGGTTGAAAAACTATTCCCAAATTTGCCATTCTCAAAATTAGTAGTTTCTGTTATATCAGGCCTACTTTAAATCTATCCCAAAAAGGATATCTTAGATTGAAGGTGCTGATAGTGTCATTCTGAAAAACTTAACACACACGCTACAGTGCAGATACAAGTCTAATTCTGTGATTAAAGGTATATCTGTCACACAGCGCGTAAAAAATAGGCCTCACATTTATATTCAACTAAATCTGTCATTACTTGTGTGCCTGTATTAGTGTAATACGGTACCTAAATAGATAGCCAGACAGTGTTAGGTGTCTGTAAAAAAAAGGCCTGAATTTTAATTCAATACATTGGCCCGAATAATATTTTTCTTATTGTAGTGAACGGTAACAATGAGGAAAACAACTAGTAAGGGACGCGGACGTGGACATGGTCGTGGTGGTGTTAGTGGACCCTCTGGTGCTGGGAGAGGACATGGCCGTTCTGCCACAGCCACACGTCCTAGTGTACCAACTACCTCAGGTCCCAGTAGCCACCAGAATTTACAGGGATATTTGGTGGGGCCCAATGCCATTCTAAGGATGGTAAGGCCTGAGCAGGTACAGGCATTAGTCAATTGGGTGGCCGACAGTGCATCCAGCACGTTCACATTATCTCCCACCCAGTCTTCTGCAGAATGCGCACAGATGGCGCATGAAAACCAAGCCCATCAGTCTGTCACATCACCCCCATGCATATCAGGGAAACTGTCTGAGCCTCAAGTTATGCAGCAGTCTCTTATGCTGTTTGAAGACTCTGCTGCCAGGGTTTCCCAAGGGCATCCACCTAGCCCTTCCCCAGGGGTGGAAGAGATAGAATGCACTAACGCACAACCACTTATGTTTCCTGATGATGAGGACATGGGAATACCACCTCAACACGTCTCTGATGATGACGAAACACAGGTGCCAACTGCTGCGTCTTTCTGCAGTGTGCAGACTGAACAGGAGGTCAGGGATCAAGACTGGGTGGAAGACGATGCAGGGGACGATGAGGTCCTAGACCCCACATGGAATGAAGGTCGTGCCACTGACTTTCAGAGTTCGGAGGAAGAGGCAGTGGTGAGACCGAGCCAACAGCGTAGCAAAAGACAAAGAGGGAGCAGTGGGCAAAATCAGAACACCCGCCGCCAAGAGACTCCGCCTGCTACTGACCGCCGCCATCTGGGACCGAGCACCCCAAAGGCAGCTTCAAGGAGTTCCCTGGCATGGCACTTCTTTAAACAATGTGCTGACGACAAGACCCGAGTGGTTTGCACGCTGTGCCATCAGAGCCTGAAGCGAGGCATTAACGTTCTGAACCTTAGCACAACCTGCATGACCAGGCACCTGCATGCAAAGCATGAACTGCAGTGGAGTAAACACCTTAAAAACAAAGAAGTCACTCAGGCTCCCCCTGCTACCTCTTCTGCAGCTGTCGCCTCGGCCTCTTCTGCTGCTGCCGCCGCCTCGTCCTCTACCTCCGCCTCTGGAGGAACGTTGGCACCTGCAGCCCAGCAAACATGGGATGTACCACCAACACCACCACCTGCGTCACCAAGCATCTCAACCATGTCACACGGCAGCGTTCAGCTCTCCATCTCACAAACATTTGAGAGAAAGCGTAAATTCCCACCTAGCCACCCTTGATCCCTGGCCCTGAATGCCAGCATTTCTAAACTACTGGCCTATGAAATGCTGTCATTTAGGCTGGTGGACACAGACAGCTTCAAACAGCTCATGTCGCTTGCTGTCCCACAGTATGTTGTTCCCAGCCGCCACTACTTCTCCAAGAGAGCCGTGCCTTCCCTGCACAACCAAGTGTCCGATAAAATCAAGTGTGCACTGCGCAACGCCATCTGTGGCAAGGTCCACCTAACCACAGATACGTGGACCAGTAAGCACGGCCAGGGACGCTATATCTCCCTAACTGCACACTGGGTAAATGTAGTGGCGGCTGGGCCCCAGGCGGAGAGCTGTTTGGCGCACGTCCTTCCGTCCACCACCAACTTCAGCACAGCCCGGGGTAAACGTCAGCAGGCCGTTCTGAAACTCATATGTTTGGGGGACAGGCCCCACACCGCACAGGAGTTGTGGCGGGGTATAGAACAACAGACCGACGAGTGGTTGCTGCCGGTGAGCCTCAAGCCCGGCCTGGTGGTGTGCGATAATGGCGAAATCTCGTTGCAGCTCTGGGACTAGCCGGTTTGACGCACATCCCTTGCCTGGCGCATGTGCTGAATTTGGTGGTGCAGAAGTTCATTCTCAACTACCCCGACATGTCAGAGCTGCTGCATAAAGGGCGGGCCGTCTGTTCGCGCTTCCGGCGTTCACACCCTGCTGCTGCACGCCTGTCTGCGCTACAGCGTAACTTCGGCCTTCCCGCTCACCGCCTCATATGCGATGTGCCCACCAGGTGGAACTCCACCTTGCACATGCTGGATAGACTGTGCGCGCAGCAGCAGGCCATAGTGGAGTTTCAGCTGCAGCACGCACGGGTCAGTCGCACTGCGGAACAGCACCACTTCACCACCAATGACTGGGCCTCCATGCGAGACCTGTGTGCCCTGTTGCGCTGTTTCGAGTACTCCACCAACATGGCCAGTGGCGATGACGCCGTTATCAGCGTTACAATACCTCTTCTATGTCTCCTTGAGAAAACACTTAGGGCGATGATGGAAGAGGAGGTGGCCCAGGAGGAAGAGGAGGAAGAGGGGTCATTTTTAGCACTTTCAGGCCAGTCTCTTCGAAGTGACTCAGAGGGAGGTTTTTTGCAACACCAGAGGCCAGGTACAAATGTGGCCAGACAGGGCCCACTACTGGAGGACGAGGAGGACGAGGATAAGTAGGAGGTGGAGGATGATGAGGATGAAGCATGTTCACAGCGGGGTGGCACCCAAAGCAGCTCGGGCCCATCACTGGTGCGTGGCTGGGGGGAAATACAGGACGATGACGATACGCCTCCCACAGAGGACAGCTTGTCCTTACCTCTGGGCAGCCTGGCAGACATGAGCGACTACATGCTGCAGTGCCTACTCAACAACAGCAGAGTTGCCCACATTTTAACGTGTGCGGACTACTGGGTTGCCACCCTGCTGGATCCCCGGTACAAAGACAATGTGCCCACCTTACTTCCTACACTGGAGCATGATAGGAAGATGCGCGAGTACAAGCGCACGTTGGTAGACGTGCTACTGAGAGCATTCCCAAATGTCACAGGGGAACCAGTGGAAGCCCAAGGCGAAGGCAGAGGAGGAGCAAGAGGTCGACTACGCAGCTGTGTCACGGCCAGCTCCTCTGAGGGCAGGGTTAGCATGGCAGAGATGTGGAAAAGTTTTGTCACCACGCCACAGCTAACTGCACCACCACCTGATACGGAACGTGTTAGCAGGAGGCAACATTTCACTAACATGGTGGAACAGTACCTGTGCACACCCCTCCACGTACTGACTGATGGTTTGGCCCCATTCAACTTCTGGGTCTTCAAATTGTCCACGTGGCCAGAGCCAGCCTTTTATGCCTTGGAGGTGCTGGCCTGCCTGGCGGCCAGCGTTTTGTCTGAACGTGTATTCAGCACGGCAGGGGGAGTCATTACAGACAAACGCAGCCGCCTGTCTACAGCCAATGTGGACAAGCTGACGTTCATAAAAATGAACCAGGCATGGATCCCACAGGACCTGTCCATCCCTTGTGCAGATTAGACATTAACTAATGTGTGACAGTGGCCTGTTCCAGTGGTGGGTGACGTGAAGCCTGATTCTCTGCTATGACATGAAGACTGATTCTCTGCTGACATGAAGCCAGATTCTCTGTTACGGGACCTCTCTCCTCTGTCTGGGTGCCTGGGCCTAAATATGTGACAGTGGCCTGTTCCAGTGGTGGGTGACGTGAAGCCTGATTCTCTGCTATAACATGAAGACTGATTCTCTGCTGACATGAAGCCTGAATCTCTGTTATGGGACCTCTCTCCTCTGCCTGGGTGCCTGGCCCTAAATATGTGACAGTGGCCTGTTCCAGTGGTGGGTGACGTGAAGCCTGATTCTCTGCTATGACATGAAGACTGATTCTGTGCTGACATGAAGCCAGATTCTCTGTTACGCGACCTCTCTCCTCTGTCTGGGTGCCTGGGCCTAAATATGTGACAGTGGCCTGTTCCAGTGGTGGGTGACGTGAAGCCTGATTCTCTGCTATGACATGAAGACTGATTTTCTGCTGACATGAAGCCTGAATCTCTGTTATGGGACCTCTCTCCTCTGCCTGGGTGCCTTGGCCTAATTATGTGACAGTGGCCTGTTCCAGTGGTGGGTGACGTGAAGCCTGATTCTCTGCTATGACATGAAGACTGATTCTCTGCTGACATGAAGCCAGATTCTCTGTTACGGGACCTCTCTCCTCTGTCTGGGTGCCTGGGCCTAAATATGTGACAGTGGCCTGTTCCAGTGGTGGGTGACGTGAAGCCTGACTCTCTGCTATGACATAAAGACTGATTCTCTGCTGACATGAAGCCTGAATCATTGTTATGGGACCTCTCTCCTCTGCCTGGGTGCCTGGGCCTAAATATGTGACAGTGGCCTGTTCCAGTGGTGGGTGACGTGAAGCCTGATTCTCTGCTATGACATGAAGACTGATTCTCTGCTGACATGAAGCCTGAAGCTCTGTTATGGGACCTCTCTCCTCTGCCTGGGTGCCTGGGCCTAAATATGTGACAGTGGCCTGTTCTAGTGGTGGGTGACGTGAAGCCTGATTCTCTGCTATGACATAAAGACTGATTCTCTGCTGACATGAAGCCAGATTCTCTGTTACGGGACCTCTCTCCTCTGCCTGGGTGCCTGGGCCTAAATATCTGACAATGGACTGTTCCAGTGTTGGGTGACGTAAAGCCTGATTCTCTGCAATGACATGTAGACTGATTCTCTGCTGACATGAAGCCAGATTCTCTGTTATGGGACCTCTCTCCTCTGCCTGGGTGCCTGGGCCTAAATATGTGACAGTGGCCTGTTCCAGTGGTGGGTGACGTGAAGCCTGATTCTCTGCTATGACATGAAGACTGATTCTGTGCTGACATGAAGCCAGATTCTCTGTTACGCGACCTCTCTCCTCTGTCTGGGTGCCTGGGCCTAAATATGTGACAGTGGCCTGTTCCAGTGGTGGGTGACGTGAAGCCTGATTCTCTGCTATGACATGAAGACTGATTCTCTGCTGACATGAAGCCTTAATCTCTGTTATGGGACCTCTCTCCTCTGCCTGGGTGCCTGGGCCTAAATATGTGACAGTGGCCTGTTCCAGTGGTGGGTGACGTGAAGCCTGATTCTCTGCTATGACATGAAGACTGATTCTCTGCTGACATGAAGCCTGAATCTCTGTTATCGGACCTCTCTCCTCTGCCTGGGTGCCTGGGCCTAATTATGTGACAGTGGCCTGTTCCAGTGGTGGGTGACGTGAAGCCTGATTCTCTGCTATGACATGAAGACTGATTCTGTGCTGACATGAAGCCAGATTCTCTGTTACGGGACCTCTCTCCTCTGTCTGGGTGCCTGGGCCTAAATATGTGACAGTGGCCTGTTCCAGTGGTGGGTGACGTGAAGCCTGATTCTCTGCTATGACATGAAGACTGATTCTGTGCTGACATGAAGCCAGATTCTCTGTTACGCGACCTCTCTCCTCTGTCTGGGTGCCTGGGCCTAAATATGTGACAGTGGCCTGTTCCAGTGGTGGGTGACGTGAAGCCTGATTCTCTGCTATGACATGAAGACTCATTCTCTGCTGACATGAAGCCTGAATCATTGTTATGGGACCTCTCTCCTCTGCCTGGGTGCCTGGGCCTAAATATGTGACAGTGGCCTGTTCCAGTGGTGGGTGACGTGAAGCCTGATTCTCTGCTATGACATGAAGACTGATTCTCTGCTGACATGAAGCCTGAATCTCTGTTATGGGACCTCTCTCCTCTGCCTGGGTGCCTGGGCCTAAATATGTGACAGTGGCCTGTTCTAGTGGTGGGTGACGTGAAGCCTGATTCTCTGCTATGACATTCAGACTGATTCTCTGCTGACATGAAGCCAGATTCTCTGTTACGGGACCTCTCTCCTCTGCCTGGGTGCCTGGGCCTAAATATCTGACAATGGACTGTTCCAGTGTTGGGTGACGTAAAGCCTGATTCTCTGCAATGACATGCAGACTGATTCTCTGCTGACATGAAGCCAGATTCTCTGTTATGGGACCTCTCTCCTCTGCCTGGGTGCCGGGGCCTAAATATATGACAATGGACTGTTACAGTGGTGGGTGACGTGAAGCCAGATTCTCTGCTATGGCATAAAGACTGATTCTCTGCTGACGTGAAGCCAGATTCTCTGCTATGGGACCTCTCTCCAATTGATATTGGTTTATTTTTATATATTTTATTTTTATTTTTATTCATTTCCCTATCCACATTTGTTTGCATGGGATTTACCTACATGTTGCTGCCTTTTGCAGCCCTCTAGCTCTTTCCTGGGCTGTTTTACAGCCTTTTTAGTGCCGAAAAGTTCGGGTCTTCATTGACTTCAATGGGGTTCGGGTTCGGGACCAAGTTCGGGTCGGGTTCGGATCCCGAACCCGAACATTTCCGGGAAGTTCGGCCGAACTTCTCGAACCCGAACATCCAGGTGTTCGCTCAACTCTACACATGAGTACAAGCAGCACACAAACTCAAAGCCGCCATCCTCCTCCTGGTCCAGCATCTTCAGCCACATCAACCACTGCTGTCCTCCTTGACCCCTCTCAACCATCCGCCACTCCGTCTCTCGCCTTGAGCAGTTCCTGCTTATCTGCCCACAGTCAGGTGTCTGTCAAGGACATGTTTGAGCGTAAGAAGCCAATGTCACAAAGTCACCCCCTTGCCTGGCGTCTGACAGCTGGCTCGTCTGAACTCTTAGCCCGCCAGCTTTTACCATACAAGCTGGTGGAGTCTGAGGCTTTCCAGGGGGACGTAACAGGGATTAAACTGATAGAATAGAACAACATAACACACCACAACTATCTGGCGGCACATTAGATTGCACGCGCAGTGCCCCAAATTTGAAGTAGGAGGACCGACCAAGCATTTTTTTTCATCTCCCCGTTTCTAAAATTTATGCCATATACACGTCCCCTTATAGGGGACGTAACAGGAATTAAACTGATAAGAATAGAACAACATAACACACCACAACTATCTGGCGGCACATTAGATTGAACGCGCAGTGCCCCAAATTTGAAGTAGGAGGACCGACAAAGCATCTTTTTCCATCTCCCCGTTCCTAAAATCGATGCCATATACACGTCCCCTGATAGGGGACGTAACAGGGATTAAACTGATAAGAATAGAACAACATAACACACCACAACTATCTGGCGGCACATTAGATTGCACGCGCAGTGCCCCAAATTTGAAGTAGGAGGATCGACCAAGCATCTTTTTCCATCTCCCCATTCCTAAAATCAATGCCATATACACATCCCCTGATAGGGGACGTAACAGGGATTAAACTGATAAGAATAGAACAACATAACACACCACAACTATCTGGCGGCACATTAGATTGCACGCGCTGTGCCCCAAATTTGAAGTAGGAGGACCGACCAAGCATCTTTTTCCATCTCCCCGTTCCTAAAATCGATGCCATGCCAGGGATTAAACTGATAGGAATAGTACTACTTAACACACCTTATAATAACGCAGAGAGAGGCAATGCAGAGAGAGGAGTCTGAAGAAGAGGAGTCAGAGGAGGAAGGTGGCTTTGAGGAGGTGGAAGACCAACCACAGCAGGCGTCCCAGGGGGCTTGTTGTCACCTTTCGGGGACCCTTGGTGTTGTACGTGGCTGGGTGGAGGATGACATCAGTGAGGACAAGGAACCGGACATGGCTAGCTTGGTATGCAACCTTTTGCAAATGGGGAGTTTGCGGTTGTGCAAATGGACTGTTTGTGGTTGTTTGCGGTGCGTTAAACAGGGAGTTTTGTCTGTCACTGTGAAGAGGGTGTAACCGTTACACTACCTGATCGATACAACATCATACCTGATGTTTTAAAGCACGTTATTCCAAACAATTTAGGAATGTTAGGTGATTTATGCCCTTTATGGATTAAAACCCGACTCTGCGTCAACTACGTAATTTTCCATGGGAGTTTTGCCATGGATCCCCCTCCGGCATGCCACAGTCCAGGTGTTAGTCCCCTTGAAACAACTTTTCCATCACTATTGTGGCCAGAAAGATTCTCTGTGGGTTTTAAAATTCGCCTGCCTATTGAAGTCTATGACGGTTCGCCCGGTTCGCCCGTTCGCGAACATTTGCGAAAATTCGCGTTCACTGTTCGTGAACGGAAAATTTTATGTTTGCGACATCTCTAGTTATAATATACTTTCTAAGTGTTCACTGGAGGGATTAGATCATAGGATATTTTTATAGAGACGGTCAATATGTACACAGCGGTACAAAATATGTCTGTTTGACTATTGTTTACCTTTTTTATTTTATTTTTATTTAAAGTCTTTATACACATTGACGATTTAAATCTCAATATGTTAATTAGTGATCTTTATGATCATTATATAGTTTATTATACACTTATTTAAGTGTTCACTGGAGGGGTTAGATCATAGGATATTTTTATAGAGACGGTCAATATGTACACAGCGGTACAAAATATGTCTGTTTGACTATTGTTTACCTTTTTTTATTTTATTTTTATTTAAAGTCTTTATACACATTGACGATTTAAATCTCAATATGTTAATTAGTGATCTTTATGATCATTATATAGTTTATTAGTTAGTGATATTTCAGTACAGTGTAATTTTATTTTGTTTGTTAGTTAGTGATAGTTCTATTGAGTTTAATATTATTTATTTGTTAAGTTAATTGTTTTAATGTACTGTAGATCAAAGAGTTATTGTCCAGTGTTCTTTTTTTGTATTACTATAGTGTATGTTGTCGACTCATTGTTGGCCTTTTAATGTTTATGTACATGTTATTGATACATAATCATATTGCTATGTGCACATATTTACCCTCCTGGCGGAGGCTGGTGATCGCCTCCTCTTTCTCCGAGTCCTGAGATGGGGTGGAGCTGGAGGGTACAGCACTTTCCACCTCCTTCACTTCTCCCACATTGGTGGGGGTGGCTCAATAGGCTGGGAGGGTCCGGCCTCCTCCTCCACTTCCTCCTCTTCCTCCACAACCTCCACAGCCTCCGCCGATCACCTTCTCCGAATGGAGGGAATAAGAACTTCTTTGATCACAGAATGTTCAGATTTTAGATAAACAACTCCAAAATCTTAAGAACAGCTGCCAGCTTTATGACGCATATCTCAATAAAAAATTAACAGTATGAAAAAAGACATCCCCTCCACAGTGTCTTGATGAAACAATAGGGAGAGAGGAGACCCATGGGATTGGATTATCTCCTGAGTGTATCATAGGATGATCTACTTCTCTACAGCAGAGTCGGCTACTTCTTAATTCCATCACTAACACAATAGAACAAAGGGACAAATAAACCAACACATTCATTGGAAGTCTCAGAGCAGAGTTAGCCCTTATTGCGTTTATGGATTCACACCATGCTACTTTAATGGGGAATACGAAAGATGTGGCCTTTAAACTCAACCAAGAATTCATGATTTATAGTTCCCTCTAAACCAAATAGAGTCAGAGTGGGGGTCTCCAAAGTTCTGGGTCCATAGCCCTAAGGAAGGAGGCTAGCCCTCAGGCTTCTACTGCAGACACAGTGATGGTTCAGTCCGCACAAAGCCAACACATAACATCACCCAAAGAACACAATCCCCACAATGAAACTTGGTGGTGGCAGCATCATGCTGTGGGGATGTTTTTCAGCAGCTGAGACTGGGAAACTGGTCAGAGTTGAGGGAAACATGGACAGGGATATTCTTGAGCAAAACCTGTTCCACTCTGTGAGTGATTTGAGGCTAGGACGGAGGTTCACCTTCCAGCAGGACAATGACCCCAAACACACTGCTACAGCAACACTTGAGTGGTTTAAGGGGAAACATATAAATGTGTTGGAATGGCCTAGTCAAAGCCCAGATCTCAATCCAATAGAAAATCTGTGGTTAAAGATTGCTGTTCACAAGCCTAAACCATTAAATTGGAAGGAGCAGAATCAGTATTGCAAGGAGGAATGGGCAAAATGCCTGTGGTCAGATGTGGCAACTGCTCATAGAGACTTAACCAAAGCGATTTGGAGCTGTGATTGCCGCAAAAGGTGGCTCTACTAAGTATTGACTTTAGGGGTGAATAGTTATGCACATTGACCTTTTCTGTTATTTTGTCCTATTAGTTGTATGCTTTACAATTAACCAATTTAAAAGAAGGTCTAAGTTGTGGGCATGTTCTACAAATTACATGATGGAAATCATCAAACAATCCGTGTTAATTCCAGGGGGTGAGGCAACAAAAAAAAGAACGAAGTCAATGGGGGTGAATACTTTTGCTTAGCACTGTACACTGCATGCAGAATTATAAGGCAAATGAGTATTTTGACCACATCATCCTCTTTATGCATGTTGTCTTACTCCAAGCTGTATAGGCTCGAAAGCCTACTACCAATTAAGCATATTAGGTGATGTGCATCTCTGTAATGAGAAGGGGTGTGGTCTAATGACATCAACACCCTATATTAGGTGTGCATAATTATTAGGCAACTTCCTTTCCTTTGGCAAAATGGGTCAAAAGAAGGACTTGACAGGCTCAGAAAAGTCAAAAATAGTGAGATATCTTGCAGAGGGATGCAGCACTCTTAAAATTGCAAAGCTTCTGAAGCGTGATCATCGAACAATCAAGCGTTTCATTCAAAATAGTCAACAGGGTCGCAAGATACGTGTGGAAAAACCAAGGAGCAAAATAACTGCCCATGAACTGAGAAAAGTCAAGCGTGCAGCTGCCAAGATGCCACTTGCCACCAGTTTAGCCATATTTCAGAGCTGCAACATCACTGGAGTGCCCAAAAGCACAAGGTGTGCAATACTCAGAGACATGGCCAAGGTAAGAAAGGCTGAAAGACGACCACCACTGAACAAGACACACAAGCTGAAACGTTAAGACTGGGCCAAGAAATATCTCAAGACTGATTTTTCTAAGGTTTTATGGACTGATGAAATGAGAGTGAGTCTTGATGGGCCAGATGGATGGGCCCGTGGCTGGATTGGTAAAGGGCAGAGAGCTCCAGTCCGACTCAGATGCCAGCAAGGTGGAGGTGGAGTACTGGTTTGGGCTGGTATCATCAAAGATGAGCTTGTGGGGCCTTTTCGGGTTGAGGATGGAGTCAAGCTCAACTCCCAGTCCTACTGCCAGTTTCTGGAAGACACCTTCTTCGAGCAGTGGTACAGGAAGAAATCTGCATCCTTCAAGAGAAACATGATTTTCATGCAGGACAATGCTCCATCACACGCGTCCAAGTACTCCACAGCGTGGCTGGCAAGAAAGGGTATAAAAGAAGAAAATCTAATGACATGGCCTCCTTGTTCACCTGATCTGAACCCCATTGAGAACCTGTGGTCCATCATCAAATGTGAGATTTGCAAGGAGTGCAAACAGTACACCTCTCTGAACAGTGTCTGGGAGGCTGTGGTTGTTGCTGCACGCAATGTTGATGGTGAACAGATCAAAACACTGACAGAATCCATGGATGGCAGGCTTTTGAGTGTCCTTGCAAAGAAAGGTGGCTATATTGGTCACTGATTTGTTTTTGTTTTGTTTTTGAATGTCAGAAATGTATATTTGTGAATGTTGAGATGTTATATTGGTTTCACTGGTAAAAATAAATAATTGAAATGGGTATATATTTGTTTTTTGTTAAGTTGCCTAATAATTATGCACAGTAATAGTCACCTGCACACACAGATATCCTCCTAAAATAGCTAAAACTAAAAACAAACTAAAAACTACTTCCAAAAATATTCAGCTTTGATATTAATGAGTTTTTTGGGTTCATTGAGAACATGGTTGTTGTTCAATAATAAAATTAATCCTCAAAAATACAACTTGCCTAATAATTCTGCACTCCCTGTATACATTACAGAGTGTTGGCAAAACATACAAAAGTTATTTACACATGTACCTGGGCATTTTTTGTCCCGGATTCTTTTTATAAACTGGGGCTGTCTTCTCTTCATGTCTTACCATTTTTTTTATAATGGTCAGATGGCGGTGTTTTAAACCCGTCTGGCGTCAGATTTCATAGGCCAGCTCCCGCACAATTCTCTGCTTCTCGGCGTGGGACCGGGTGCGGTTGTATTCCCGCCCCAACATCCGCTGCAAGAGAAAAATGCAAGCATATAATCCCAATTTTTAACAATAATAGTATTAAAAATAATTTACTCAAGTAAACTGCAAAAAGTATTTAATGCTTTGCGGTGGAAATATTAGATTTTGGCCGCCTGCACACGGGTGTGTTTTTTCAAAACTACGGACCATAGAAACCCGTCCTACAGAGTGGACAAGTGCACGGCATCATTGGTTGCTATGACGACGTGAGCTTCCGGCCACTACCACTTTACTGTGATACATTTGTATGATCTATACAAGTGTATTACTGGACAGTGGTGGCGGCAAGAAGCGCACGGCGTCATAGCGAGTTAGCAACCATTGACGCCGTGCGCTCTTCCACTCTGCAGGACAGCAGGACAGGTTTGTACAGTCCGTAGTTCTGAAAAAACACGCCCGTGTGCATGCGGCCTTACTGTTACAGTTAGAAGATGGATTGTATTAGGACTGTATGTGGGTGGGGTCTGAGCTATCAGATACTGTCCAGCTAAGCAGAGATGTACCTGTCTAGTGAAGTGACGATACAGTATGAGGTGTACAGCTGGTTCACCTCACCGGGATGCACCCTGGGTAACTCTAAATGAACCAGCAAATACTGGCGGTCTGAAAAAGAAAGCTTCTCCCGAGTCCTGACCAACAGGATACAAACTATAATATATAGACTCTGTGTGTGTGTGGTATATAGTGTGTGTGTAGTATATAGTGTGTGTGTGCGGTATATAGTGTGT
The DNA here is from genome assembly GCF_905171765.1 of Bufo bufo. Taxonomy (NCBI): domain Eukaryota; kingdom Metazoa; phylum Chordata; class Amphibia; order Anura; family Bufonidae; genus Bufo; species Bufo bufo. The sequence goes on along the minus strand of NC_053389.1, from coordinate 628,713,424 downwards.
GTGTGCAGAATATAGTGTGTGTGTGCGGAATATAGTGTGTGTGTGCGGAATATAGTGTGCGGCATGACAATAGATGTGCAATGTGCATGTTAAATCTATTTCTCTGCTGTCCATACAAATATGCTACTGATGAAGCGTGACAGCGAAACCTAGGTCGGGCGATACCGAAGTGTGCATACCATTGTTTTATGCCTTTTATCAGAGATACTGTTGTAAGTACAATAAATCTTTGCACGCAATGGTGGCAGTCTGGGCTTCACTATTGTTGCGACCTTTAATTACCCACAGGAGTGTTGGAGAGAGGAGAGATCCTCGCATATACCCCTTGCAGATCCTTCCCCTTGCCTTTTTTAACCCGTACCAAGAAGGGAGGAGGTGTATCAAGCAGTGCGGTTTTCCACTTTCTCGAGGCATCAGAACCAAAACCCGATTACCCGAGTTAAAGATCGGACCTGAGCCTGCCGATTATATGCACGACTCTGGGCTCGCTGATCTGCCTCCATATGCTCCCTAACAAGAGGCAACACTGTCTCTATCCGATCTTGCATCTGGGTAACGTACTCAATGACACTTTTATGTGGAGTGGGTTGTTGTTCCCACGCCTCTTTGGCCACGTCCAAGAGACTGCAAGGGTTCTGCCATATAGCAGTTCGAAGGGTGAGAACCCAGTAGAGGCCTGGGGTACCTCTCGCACTCTGAACATGAGATATGGCAGAAGGAGGTCCCAGTCCTTCCCATTTTTAGCCATCACCCTTTTCAACAAACCTTTTAATGTTTGGTTAAACCTTTCTACCAGACCGTCCGTTTGCGGATGATAAACGGACGTCCGTAGCTATTTTATGTGCAGCAACTTACAGAGTTCCCTCATCCCCTTGGACATAAAAGGGATCCCTTGGTCGGTCAGAATCTCTTTAGGTAGTCCTACTCGGGAAAACATCTCCATTAATTCCTTAGCTATGAGTTTGGCCGAGTTATGTCGCAGTGGCACCGCCTCCAGGTACCGAGTGGCATACTCTAGAATGACTAAGATGTGTTGATGACCTCTGGCGGACTTCGGTACTGTGCCTATGAGGTCCATAGCTATTCGGTCAAACGGTACTTCGATAATAAGGAGAGGTACTAGGGGACTACAGAAATGTGGCTGGGGGCTAGTTATCTGGCAGGTCGGGCAAGACTTACAAAACTCCTCCACTTCTTTGAATATGCTGGGCCAGTAAAACCGCTGTAGAATACGATCCTAAGTTTTCTGCAGCCCCAGGTGACCCCCGAGAACGTGTTGGTGGGCTAGATCTAACACATGCTTGCGATAAGCCTTGGGGACCACCAACTGTTCAATAGGCTCACCCTGTAGTTGGTTTACCCGATACAACATATCCTGATGAACCACAAAACGGGGAAACACTGACTCTGCCCCAGGTTGTTGTGGATCACATCTACTATTAACACATTTTCCCAGGCGAGGGATACGCTTGGGTCCTGACGTTGGGCGGTACCAAAATTATCCCCGGAGACATCGAGGTCTGCCAATTCAGCACCTCCACGTCTCCCACCATCACACTTAGCAGGGTTGTCTACCTCTCTTCCACCGAAGTGGCGGTCACCCCTACCGCTGGTCCTTTGGTCTCAGGTACCCAGGGTTCTGGTCTACCACGGGCCATTCTGCTAGGGTTACCCCTGTATCATGGGTATCAGTCACTCTCATAGCAGGCCACAGTGCCGGAAAGCCTGGGAAGTCTCTCCCTATTATGAGTTCATAATGTAGATTTGTGGCGACAGCCACCTCGTAGGTCCATCTACCGGCCACCTTAGTTAGAGACACCAGCGCAGTGGGGTAGTCTTTTAAGTCTCCGTGGAGGCACATCACGCCAACTTTCCAGCCAGTATACTCAGCGGACCACACCAAGGTAGCCCTTACTAGGGTCACCAGACTCCCTGAGTCAAGCAAAGCACGTCAGCAAAGCAGTGGGACTCAGCACATCAGGCTGTAGCCACTTTTGCAAGAGGGGAAGTAAGTTATAATACTGGGGTATTGCAGGCTCAGCCTGGTTGAACCCCCACTTATGCACCTGCTGGGCCCGGACCAACACATTCACTCCCAGTCTTGCCAGAATCTCACCCTTGCCTTTTTGGTAGTCGGTCGCTTAATCGTCCGGCAAGTCGAAATACACCCGCTGGGAATTGGATGCCAGGAACGGAGCGACAACCTCAGCCCACTGGTCAAGGGGTAGCTTTTCCATGATGGCCATTTTCTTGTACATCGCCAGGTAGGTTTCAATGTGGTCTGTGGGGGTCATCTTAGGAATCGCGGCACGGACTGCTTTCCGGGCATCGTGGACGCTCGGGTTGGCTCCTGCTGTCTGCAAAGCCATCACGTGTTGTAGCAGCAACTGGTTAGTCTCCTGCTGCTGCTTATTAGCCCCGCATTGCTGCAGATTTGTCTCTCACTGCTGCAGATTAGCCTCCATGTGGGCCTTCACAACAGCCTCCATTTTTTCGTGGGGCACTGGTCTTAATACAGCTGGTTTAATGTACGACATAGAACCATGCCTGAAAAAGGCAGAAACCAAAAAAATCGGCTTTCACACCAGCCTCACTGCTCATGCGCGCATCCTCCACCAATTGTGCGGTTTCGCTCTGTAGACAGGATTAGCGGACGCAGTATAGAGGCAACAACAAGTTCTTTGGATCAAACAGTTCAGTGTTTTATTCACATATTAGGCAAGTCAAAAAACAAGCAGTCATAATCAAACAAAAAGTCACCTTGCAGTTTTGGTGGCAATTCACACAATGTGGCAATTCTGCCTCAAAGAGTCCTTGACCATAGCAGCACCAACTGTGTTTTCACACCAAACAGGTAGCAAGCCTTCATCCAGACACAAGGCTCCCAGATCCCAACACAGAGACCTGGCTTCTGAGCCCAGCTGCCTATTTAAGGACAGCCAGGTGCTGCCAAATCCCGCACCAGCACTTAAAATCTGGTCCTGTATTTGACCTCACCTGACTATAAATCAGGCCAGCAGCACATGCTGGAAGGAAAAAACCTGTTTTCTCATACAAAACCTCTCACTGTGTCACAGTCACATAGGCACAAATAGCCTTCATTTTATCTCTTCAGCCAGATATCTACAATTACCGTCTTCCTGTTGTCGTCAATCAGTTTTAGCCTCACAGAATTGTCACTGCAAGACTTCTAAAGCCATCAAACGTGTATTTTAAATTACACATCACCTAGGAAGGCTAAATATGAACCACATGCTCGACACAGCTTGCTATCAACTTTCCACATGGATTGGCATCTCTACCATAGCGTGGTCAGGTAAATTGATGGAAGTCATGGCAGATTTGAATACAAATTCTCAGCTGGGATAAAGAAAATAAATTGGAAAAGCAAATTGTTTATAACCAGAAAATGATGTGGTGACTACTGTTCTTTGTATGTTTGCCAACTTCACAGATACCTCATCAACTATTTGGAGTTTTTGCATTTTGCAATTGATTGTTAGCATATGTCTGTTCTTTATTTAGTATTGAAGATTAACCACTGTGTATACTTGAGGGGTTTCTTGGAGTGTGAAAAGTTTGTATTGTCTTTAGTTTTGTATTACAGTCAGGATATTGAGAAGGGGGTGCATGGCTGAACTACTTTTACTCATAGAGAAGATTTAATTATATGCTGTATTTCTCAATTGCAATTGCAATATTAGACAAGATAGGGTCAAAGAAAGCAAGATTAAGAAAACAATGGAATTTATAGGATATTTTTTAGGAATTTTCTACATTTAGTGTTCCTTCAGTTACATGAAAACACCTCAATTTAGAAAACAGATTTTGAAGGTTGCAACACTGATTTAGTCATACGGTACAGGATTTTGATTTCTCTCATTCTTGTGATAGAGCTAAGCTATACAATTCTTGTTACAACTGGAAGAGCTAAGAGAATATAGATTCATACAGTTTTTCAAGCAACCAGTGAATGATGGAACCATGTGATTAGAAATGAGCAAATCTATTCTAAACAAATCAAACAACTAGGATCTGTAAAAATGTGAGTTGTATTTGAGAGAGAAATAGAGAAAGATACAAATTTTAAGGCCAATTAGAGCACAGAACTGAATCAAAATGGTCAACAAATCTTGAGCGATTCGCTCCTCTCTACATGTAATACGATATTACCTTGAATGCATCATCAATGCAGCCTAGTCTAAGCATAAGATGAAAGACTACTGGTGGCAGAGAACCAACATAAATAAATATCACTTACTACTTTGCAAGTTAGAAGAGTTTTTGTAAAACAGAAAGTCCTGGAAAATTTTATGAAAATAGAGCATGTAAAAATCCAAAAAGTGGTAAGGGACCTAGAACTCTCATTTTGGGAACCCAGGCAATTTGATCCCTGCACGTTGCACATTAGAGATGGCCTTGCGGTTCGCCCGGCGGTCGTTTCACGGCGAAATTTGCGTGTTCGCTATTCGCCGAACATGCGAACATATGGAGAAATTCGCGCTCGCCATATTCTTTTACATTGTGAAGAACTTTGACCCATGACACATCCATCAGGTGGTACAGGATAGCCAATTGAGACGTTTCAGCACATGGACATACCCCCTACCTTATAAATAAACTTGATCTGGCCGCGATTTTACATTCAGTGTTTTGCCAGTGTAGGGAGAGGTTGCTGTGTGGAGCAGGGACAGGCTAGCTAATAGGGCCACAAAAGTCATTTTAAGGACTAGTATAGGTGTGCTATCGATATGTGTGATACACAGAGGGGTGCGATATACTTATAATATACTTTTATAATGAGTCAAAAACACATAGATCTATATAGTGATCACCTGGAAGTCAGGGGCTTAGGGGCTAGATGCTTACTAGGGTCATTTTTATATAGGGTAAGGTTCTGGGCGGGGTCGCTCCTATCAGGGCGGGTGGTCTGTGGTTAGGCTATCAGGGCCAGAATAGCACCCCCCTGTAGGGCAATATCAGGGACAGTTCTTTGCCCAACCTGTCCTTCAATACCACATCATCATCTAGCCCAGGGATGGATGTTTTTTTTTTGCTTTCCCTCCTGGATTCATCGATGTGCACTGGAACCCCCCAGATTGTGCTAGGTAGGACATATGGTTTCTGATTTGGTGCCGCCGAGCACTTGTTATTGCCTACCACATCTATGCTTTTTGGTTAACTTTAATAATTTCATTTATTTTTATTTTGAGGGATTTCTTTTCCATTCACACGTCCGCAAAATGGGTCCGCATCCGTTCTGCAATTTTGCGGAATGGGTGCAGACCCATTCATTTTTAATGGGTCTGGAATGTGCTGTCCGCATACGCTGATCCGCACTTCCGCATCTGTGTTTCCGTTTCCGCAAAAAAATAGAACATGTCCTATTCTTGTCCGCAATTGCAGACAAGATTAGGCATTTTCTATTATAGTGCCGGCGATGTGCAGTCCACAAATTGCGGAAGGCACATTGACAGTGTCCGTGTTTTGCGGATTCGCAAAACACTTACGGATGTGTAAATGGACCCTCATAGTAAAATTATTAAAGGTTACGTTTTATCTTCATGTATATTCTAATGGATTGCCTTCCTTGTACAATGTTATAATATACTTTCTATGTTAGAAAGTATATTATAGTGCATTTGTATTGTGCGGCAGTTGTGTGCGGTTCTGCTGCGATACTGCAGGTATATAGAGTGACAAGCGTTATTAGAACAAATAATTTCTACTGGTGTGATATACCAGTCGTCCCCCAAAAAAACTGATTGAAGCGGGGTGTTATATACCAATATACTTTCTTTATAGTGCATTTGGGTACTGTATAGTGCATTTGCGCATGCGCGTACGCGAAAACTATATTGCCGATATTTCGCATTGAAAACAAAAATTTATGGAGATTGCAAATTCGAATAATACATCTGGTATGTCACTGTCCATGTTGTGGGACTATTTGTGCACTTCTAGTAATTATTTCTTGGCTGCAAATATGAGCTGAAGGTTTTTCAGGTTTGCCTGCCATTAAAATGAATGGACCCGCCTCAAACTTGCGGTTCGCAAACATGTAACAGGAGTACAGATATTCTAAATTCCCTACTGGGGTTATCTCTACAACAAGTGGTTGAGGAGCCAACCCGGAGGGAGGCCATTTTGGATTTGGTTTTCACAAACGGGGATTCGGTATATGATGTCATTGTAGGCGAAACCTTGGGATCTAGTGATCACCAGTCAGTGTGGTTTAATATAAGAACTGTGAAAGAGTCCCACCACACAAAAACAAAAGTTTTAGATTTTAGAAAAACGGACTTTTCAAAAATGAAATTAGTCATAAATGAGTCCTTATCAGACTGGAACGGATTACATGGAGTCCAGGAGAAATGGGACTACTTAAAAGGTGCATTATTGAAGGCAACAGAAAATTGCATTAGACTTGTCAGTAAAAGCAAAAAAAGGAGTAGACCACTGTGGTACTCAGCAGAAGTGGCCCAAATCATTAAAAATAAAAAGCTAGCATTTTGTAATTATAAAAAAACCCAGAGCAATGAAGATAAGGAAATCTACAAGATTAGGCAGAGAGAGGCCAAGCAAGTTATAAGAACTTCTAAAGCGCAGGCAGAAGAAAAACTAGCTCAGTCTATGAAAAAAGGGGATAAGACATTCTTCAGATATATAAATGAAAAAAGGAAATTAAAACAAGGAATAACTAAATTAAAAACAAAGGACGGAAGGTATGTAGAAGAGAATAAAGGGCTAGCCGACTGCCTCAATGAATTTTTACAAAAGAAAAAGGAGAAGGACCTCCACTAGAAAGAATGACTAATAAATCGTTTGATGCATGTATCTTTACAGAGGAAGATGTTCTAAGTTTGCTGTCTAAGGTGAAGACAAATAAGTCACAGGGGCCTGATGAGATACACCCAAAATTATTAAAAGAGCTTAGTGGTGAGCTGGCAAAACCGTTAACAGATTTATTTAACCAATCATTAGTAACAGGAGTCGTCCCGGAAGATTGGAAATTGGCAAATGTCGTGCCCATTCACATGAAAGGTAGTAGGGAGGAATCGAGCAACTATAGACCAGTGAGTCTGACATCAATAGTAGGCAAATTAATGGAAACCCTATTAAAGGATAGGATTGTGGAACATCTAAAATCCCATGGATTGCAAGATGAAAAACAACATGGGTTTACTTCAGGGAGATCATGTCAAACAAATCTTATAGATTTTTTTGACTGGGTGAATAAAATAATAGACGGTGGAGGTGCAGTAGACATTGCATATCTAGATTTTAGTAAGGCTTTTGACACTGTCCCACATAGAAGACTTATCAATAAACTGCAGTCATTGAGCATGGACTCCCATATTGTTGAGTGGATTAGGCAGTGGCTGAGTGACAGACAACAGAGGGTTGTAGTACATGGAGAACATTCAAAACAAGGTCATGTTACCAGTGGGGTTCCACAGGGATCTGTACTGGGACCAATTTTGTTTAATATCTTCATAAGTGATATTGCAAAAGGCCTCGCTGGTAATGTTTGTCTTTTTGCTGATGACACAAAGATATGTAACAGGGTTAATGTTCCTGGAGGGAAACGCCAAATGGAAAAGGATTTAGGAAAACTAGAAGAATGGTCAGAACTCTGGAAACTGAAATTTAATGTGGATAAGTGCAAGATAATGCACCTGGGGCGTAAAAACTCAAGGGTAGAATATAGAATATTTGACACAGTCCTGACCTCAGTATCTGAGGAAAGGGATTTAGGAGTAATTATTTCAGAAGACTTAAAGGTGGGAAGACAATGTAATAGAGCAGCACGAAATGCCAGCAGAATGCTTGGATGTATAGGGAGAGGTATAAGCAGTAGAAAGAGTGAAGTGCTTATGCCGCTGTACAGAACACTGGTGAGACCTCACTTGGAGTATTGTGCTCAGTACTGGAGGCCATATCTCCAGAAGGATATAGATACTCTAGAGAGAGTTCAGAGAAGAGCTACTAAACTAGTACATGGATTGCAGGATAAAACTTACCAGGAAAGGTTAAAGGACCTTAATATGTATAGCTTGGAAGAAAGAAGAGACAGAGGGGATATGATAGAAACTTTTAAATACATAAAGGGAATCAACTCGGTAAGGAAGAGAACATATTTAAAAGAAGAAAAACTACCACAAGAGGACACAGTTTTAAATTAGAGGGGCAAAGGTTTAAAAGTAATATAAGGAAGTATTACTTTACTGAGAGAGTAGTGGATGCATGGAATAGCCTTCCTGCAGAAGTCGTAGCTGCAAATACAGTGAGGGGGTTTAAGCATGCATGGGATAGGCATAAGGTCATCCTTCATATAAGATAGGGCCGGGGGCTATCCATAGTATTCAGTATATTGGGCAGACTAGATGGGCCAAATGGTTCTTATCTGCCGACACATTCTATGTTTCTATGTTTCTAATAGCTGCACAAAAAACCTTTGTGGTAATTGTTAATTAGTCCTGCACATCCGCTTGGATAAATTTTAGCCTATTCCTCTGTACAAAAGAGCTCTAACTCTGTCATGTTTGTGGGTTTCCTTCCATGAACTGCTTGCTTTAAGTCCTTCCACAATATTTCTATTGTATTAAGGTCTGGACTTTGACTTGACCATTACAAAACTTTGCATTAACTTGTCCTATCACACATATAGCAAAACAGGCCAAAGCCATAATGCTACTACCACCGTGTTTCACAGATAGGATGATGTGAATCCAGTATTCACCACAGACTGTGATGATGGGCACCAAGTGGTCAAGCAGAATCATAGTCAGAGATAGACCGAGGTCAGGGCTGGCGGAGTACATGCAGTAATGGAATGAGGCCAAGGTAAGGGTAGGCAAGGTAGAATCAATATGGGTAACAGACACAGGTCAGTTCAGGCAACGGAGGGTCGAAGAATAGTAAACTGACAGAGGTCAGTACAAAAGCACACCTTTGCAGGAAACTTACAAAGCTAATGAACCTTTTGCTCAGGCACTCTCCCACTAAAGAAGGTCCCTGAAATACCCCAGGGTTGCCTGCTGGTGAATATTAGAGTGCATGTGCTGGCCCTTTAAGAACTTAAAGGAGCATACATGCGCCCTACTTGGAGAGGAGATGAGGCCTTGCACAAATGGGTGTGGCATCTATGCCCATCCAGAGGAAGACAGCAGGAGGTGGGTCTGGCTCTCCAGAGCAGCTGCTGCTGTAACACACACATATACAGAAGGGAAAATCCTGCTACCCTATCTCTCTGTAGCATCCAATCAGAAGCAGCAGAATGGAGGATATTATACAGGAGCACTGAGAACTGTAGCATCCAGCGCTGGGGTGAGATAGAAAACTTACTAAAGCCAGAAGTAGACTCTTTGGGTCTCTTTTCCTGTGTCTACCTCTAGAAGCTCACTTCTTTCCACAGCCTTCTACTGTATATGCAGTTTTTACCCTGATCTAACAGTAAGCTGATAGTCCATTTTTTCTCTCAAGATAGATTTTAGTAGTGAAAAGCAGGGAATGAGAAGTGGTCCATAAGTGGGAAAAATAAGTTTTTCTGTAGTAAGGCAGATTACAAAATGTATTTTTATTCATTTTGACTATTGATATATGCAAAATTTGTTTGGCTGATATGAAGAACTTAATTACTTCCTTTTATTAGAGACTTTGTACTGCTAAATAGTTACTATTCCTACTAAACTATAGTAACATAACATTATTTATTAGTGTTTACACCCACTCACTACTCTTAATGAAGACTAAACCTTTCTTTTCTACAAATATGATGAGTGCCCTATAAAGGGTTCTGTTGTATTTTATAGTTGTAGTGTTCATGTTTTTTTTTTTTTTCATTTGAGGCTTCTGTCCAACTTGAGACATTGATGATGTGCCTGTAGGATATGGCGGTTAAACCAGTGGGACTTTCACAATCCAAATGACAAAAGGGGTCAGTTTTATGTAAAGGACATCTGACTCACTGGCCTTTCCCCTAATACAGTGACACCTCTCATCTAGTGCCCTGCACTAACTGCAACTCAGCTCAATTCAAATGAATAGTGAAATTTTATAAAGAACATCTGGTGATTAGCATCACTGTACAACATTGTATCACTATTGTTGCTAATGGAAAAAACTTCTGCTTACCTGTACTTAAAGAGAACATTAATTTTCAAAAAAGCTTGCATTATGACTGCTCTTCTTTGTACAATCATAACTGTGAAGGAACAGTTATATTTGGGCTTCCCTAATCCCTCTTTCAGCCATATTATTCCATGTTTTAGCAGCACAGCTAGCTGCATTTCACTCAGAAGCAGTGGATGTATCCCTTCTATCCAAGTCTTCCAGCACTGTAGTACTGTGACATCTTTTCTCTTACTTCCCACTCTGTTTATTTTCAGCTCTGGAGCTCACAAAGCTGCTAAGTAGGGGGATATCAGACTTACAGAAAGGCAGGACACTCCTGCGATCTTCAGTAGCAGGAGCTCAGGTAGCTCTGACACACTTTCATTTCCTATGAACCGTCTTCTAAGTCTCTTGTTACTAAGGACAGATCTTGCCTGAGAAAAGACAGTGGACTGCAACTTAGGTGAAAGTCAGACCCCTAGTGGCCATGACTTTACAGCTTTTTTTAGTAGATACAGGCTTTTTTTTAATTTTTATAAAGTGATTTAGAAATGTGCAAGTTACACCATTCTCTATTAAATGAAATTAAATTGTGCTAAAGTACGTACAGTGACTCTTTAAGGGGAGATTTGCTAACATCAGTCTTAGTAAAAAGTGTACTGGAGTAAAATGTGCCAAATTTATTAAGAGGCACAGGCCTGTTAAAACATTTGGTGCATCTTCTGGCTTTCTGTGCACCAAAAATGTATGCTTTCTAGGTGATTGTGCACATTCCAGCTGCAATTAACACCAGTTTCAGGTGTAAATTATAGCAAATTTACAGAAGACCCCATTCCTCCACTAAATCATGCTTCTTTTTTGCCAAGTGTGACGCAACGACAACAGCCATGGGTCTCTTAAAATAATGTTTTTCGTGATGCCAGTTGCAGTGAAGCAACAAGGGCAAAAGGGCCCCTTTTTAGTACTGTAGTAGATGGTACCCAGGTGTAGGAATGCCAGAGTGGTGTAGGGTGGCCTATAATGTTCCTTGTTGTTGGTGCACGTGTCACGGTGCTGCTACCCAGATACGCTAGAACCCAGACGTTGTTGTCCGAAGCAGAGCAAATAGGGGGAATAATCGAGGGATTTGAAGAAATAAATTTTGTCCAGACCTTGTGATGAAGTTCAATAACAGCTTTACTTGAATAAACATTTTTCCAATAGTTTCAGGCTTTGTCTTGGTTCCCAGCAGGCATTAGCATTAACTCTGGCAGGCAAACAAACTCTACACTGTTACATCTGTTGCTCTATGGCTCTGCTGTGGTGACAAGCTTACTGTATAACTTTGCTTCTTTCTTTATGCTGCAACTTCTCTCTATAGTCTGTCTCTAGATTAATACCAGGTAATCTATACATCCTGGCTTCAGAAGTTTCCGGCTTTGGCCTCTTTGCCCAGCAGAGCTGTAGGTGCTCTATCTGGCTTAGGCAGGACACATCCAGCAGGGATGTGGTCCTGCTTCCTTCCCCAAGCAGGGAGTACTCTCCACACTGACCTTTAACTAACTAAACTCCTCCTTAGAGGTGGAGAAAGAAGGTTCCATCCTCTACAAATGTAGCTCTGCCTTCTGGTGAACCAGGTACATTACATGAACACATATACAGTTGCAAGAAATAGGAAATGCACATTGTGAAGGACTTGGAATAAATACATATGATGACACTGTATTAGCCCATAGGAGACAGTAGCGAGGTGCAGAAGTGGTAATGCCACTCAAAAAGTTGTAAATAATGGCACAAATATGGTGTGCATCAAAATGTGTGACTTTTTGTTATGCCACTATTGTGGCAAAAATACAATGATAAACATCCCCCATAACCAATAATTGAAGTAAAAAAAAATCTTGTTCAGTAGGTTATAAAACAAGTGTTTATTCTATAAGCTAGCTCATTGCTGCTCTAACTCCAAGAAAGAGTGGATTTGAAGCAGATTTAGGGTTTTTAATCTTATTACTTTATAGTGTCTATGAATCCCAAAAAAGAGACCACAAGGGTGAAGAAATTTGCTGTCTACTCATAGTTTAGCAATAAAATCAGTGTTATTTTTATGTGTTACTGCTATGGTGTAGAGAATATAATTCCAGATGTGGACAATGTACTTGCTTTCAACAATTGCAGGAGACAAATTGTCACTCTGTGTCCTTATAGTGCCCTTTTGTAGTAGATAACTTGCCAGAAATGAAATGTAGAGAGCTAAGTCCCAGCTGTTGTTCTTTTATACTCTTGCATCTAGCTGTGTAGCTACAATACCAATTATTTGTTTGACTTTGGGGGCCATTTTAACCAAGGTTACATAAAGTTCACTTGTTCAGAGTCCTTGACGCAGCATCTTGTAACAAAAAGGAAAGCTAGCATGTACCTAACATACCTCTGAGTGCATCTTAATGAAGTGACTGTAGATCACTTCTAGTAGAAGAAAACATTTTATGACAATGGCCTAATTTTTTTTCACCCATATTGTTGGGATGAAGAAGAGGGACCCTGAACAGTCTCACACAGCCCTGAGATAGGGAATATGGGGCCAACTTAAGCTAAGTCCATTCTGCCCCACAGATTTTTCAACAGCTCTAGAGGTTGTGTCTTTGTCTACATGATAAAGGACTTTTACAGAAGTGAGACAAACCCTTTAAAGGAAATGTGTCACCATTTTTTTTTCTGACAGCTAAAACCAGACAGCAACACACATCCTATTTTTCTAATCTCAATTTATTTTCTGATTGCAGATTTTTTATTTCCTGAACAGTATTATAGGGGATGTTATCTTGCCTGAGCTGTTTTTAACAGCATTTAGGCTCCATTCACACATCTGTAAGTGTTTTGCGGATCCGCAAAAAAACACGGACACTGGCCGTGTGCACATGGTCTGCACTATAAAAGAAAATGCCTATTCTTGTAGGACATGTTCTATTTTTTTGTGGAAATGTAAGTGCGGATCCGGAAATACGGATGCGGACAGCACATATTGTGCTTGGGTCAGTTAGTTAGTCCATTAGATGTCCCGCATGTCCCAGGGTTGAGGGGAAAAAATGGACACGTGTACGTGCAGGTCAATTAGTATAGGATGTTAGTACATCATTAAGTGGCAGAACATTATTCACGTGAGACTGAATAGTGATGGCTGCGAATATTCAGTATTCGGTAACTACGGATCCGCAGTTAGTATGCAATGTTAATCAACTGCCATACATTGCTTAATCACTTCCACATATAGTTGGCAGTAAATACTGCTGTACTTTACCGGTCCTGGAGTCTTTGTATGGCGTGCTGTAGTGAGCCAGGTGTATTCAGCAGGACCTTCCGTAGGTACGATGATGGCGTGTCACGTGTTGGCACGTAGTTACGTATTGTTCCACGTTATCGGTCTGATCATCTTGTAAAATAACATCTTGAAAATACTTTAAAGGGAACCTGTCACCAGGATTTTTGGTATAGAGCTGAGGACATGGGTTGCTAGATGGCCGCTAGCACATCCCCAATACCCAGTTCCCATAGCTCTGTGTGCTTTTATTGTGTATAAAAACCGATTTGATACATATGCAAATTACCCTGAGATGAGTCAGAGCTTGAAAATATGACTCTTCTCTGGTCACACAAGTAAGATATGACTCTTTTATGTTAATTTGCATATGTATCAAATCTTTTTTTTACACAATAAAAGCACACAGAGCTATGGGGACTGGGTATTGTGAATGCGCTAGCGGCCATCTAGCAACCCATGTCCTCAGTTCTATACCCAAAACCCTGGTGACAGGTTCCCTTTAACACTATGTTAAATATAAAAATGTGATTTAAACAATACAGTATGTCCTTTTCTGATGACACATTTCCGTTAAGTAGATCCCTGGCCCTCCATAAACTAAAAACAATATATGCCAGATAGGGGATGGCAAAGACTTAAACTACTATTTATGGCAATTTCTTCATAAGGCTATGTGAATGAAAAAATAAAAAAGTTATTACTCTTGGAAGGGAAGGTCCAAATTATACAATTCATTTGTAATAATAAAATAATAATGCTGGTATTATTATTTTAAAATAATAATTAATATTATCCCTAAAGCAAAAATCATTAACAAAGTGTTTAATTTTTTAAATAGTTGTTGTATGCTAATCCTTTAATAGATTATTGATCATTTGCATTTCACTTTAAGAAGCTTAAATGCAAAATATACTGTGCCTAATGCCATTGCATTTAAAGCATCATGAAATATGCTTGAAGCAGCACATTTTTTATGTTTGTTAATGAAAAGCTACAACCCTGTCATGAGAGGCAGTATACAAATTTCTGGGTTTAATTAAATAGAATCTAATTACAAATTTCAGACTAATATTTAAAGACAAAATGAACATTAGAAACATTTTATTTCATGTTGTGACAAACCGTAAATCAGATGTAAATGAATTAGCACTAGTTCAATGAAGAGTATTATGCAAATCAGTAAAGGCAAAAGTAACCTTTGTACTGTGAAATAATAAAATATTTTTTGGCATGTTTGTGCCTTCAGTGGGAGTCCATAAGAAAGCTACTAAACTGAGGAAGCCATTTGGTTCTGTAATGTGTCCAAGATAGATTTCAGATTTTCAGCTTTTACGCAACTGATATGAATACCTGAAGTTCATTTCATGTCTGATTCAGCAAATAAAATAAAAATAAATTTGTACCCAAATTAATTCCCAATTGGCCTGAAAATTGGTATTACACTCTGATGTCCCCAAGGATTTTTAATGAAAAGATGTTATTTTTTGTTATTTTTTTAATTAATGTTTGCCTATTCTCCTTCCTCCCACACACCTTTTAAGGTCTTAAATGCAATGACAGCAATAACAAATAATATCAGAGTGACACTGACATATGGCTATGGGTAAACGCATGGTTGATGGTGTTACCAAACAGCGTGTTTAAAAACACACATCGCTGTGGCATCTGCTATGCTTTTTCATATTATAAAGCTTCCAAGAATTGTCATTTATCGGTGGCAAATCAGTGGCTTTTTGGGGGTCCATACATCCAAAATACCCACACATGTTATTGTCATAAGAAACAATGGCTTGTTCTCCATAAGGATCCAAGAATTATGCATTAATGGAGGCAGAATCGCTGCCTGTATTTTTACACACACAAGTGTTAATCGTAAGAAGATAATGTGAATGAGCCAGGAAAAATTCACCCTTTTAATTGGGAGTGGCAGGAGTACAGTGTTGATGTGGAAAGGGTAGGGTAATAGTGACATGTGGCAACAATAATAGCAGCAGTGGCAGCATAGCATGGAGCAGACAAGGCAGTAGATGTGTGTGCGGTTGTTTAGGGGTAGTAGTAGTGGAGGCTGTGTAGCAGTAATGGTAGTGGCAGTAAGGGTAATGAAAGTGGCAGAAGGGGGATTAGCAGCAGGGAATAGTAGCTGTGGTGGTGGTGGCAGCAGCCACTATATGGTAAGGAATATGATGATAGGTAGGCCAACAACAGTAGTGGCATGATGGCAGAAGCAGCTATATGGTATGGAACATTATGGTAGGCAGTCAGTCATTGGCAGTGGCATGATGGGCCACTGTAAGCAACCGCAGATCTATTCGTTGGCCTCAGGAGTGTGAAAATCCTGACAGATCCATGCCCTGTTCATTTTGGTATGTGATGTTTTGTACATTGGCAGAAGTAGGTTTGTTCATTTGGGTGTCCCGATGCCCCTGTTTCACTGAAAGCCTTGTCTGAGATGAGATTGGAGGCTAAACAAGACAGAACAAAGAGAACATACTGGACCACTTTGGGCCATTGTTTCTCTGCCTGCCCAGAAGTCCATGGGGGTCAGTGAACACAGCATATGCTGGCGGTACACCTTCATTTGAAGATTTGCATCAATCTAGGGCAGCACATGAACAATTTGATCCATCATATTGATGATGCTGAACTGGCTGCTGCTGTGGCTTCTGCTGCTTGTGGCAGCAGAGATGGGGGAATGACTGCAAGAGGGGGGGGGGGGGGGGGGGGGCGGCAAAATGACAACCTGTCAGACACGAAGGCAGCAGGCATCTGCTCGCCAAAAGCTGCCGCAAGCTGCATACACAGTGCATCATGGTAAGAAAGTAATTTAGCCTCCCTTTTAGCAACAGAAATACATTGCCTCATTTTACTTTGATAGCGAGGATATAAAAGTATGACTATAAAGTAATTATCTGAGTGCTTGATGGTAAGAATATGGCTGTTATTATGCCAGCAAGGAAACGTACAGCTTGACTTTTTTTCCCAGTATGTCTGAGAAGCCAGTTCTTTCCATCTCTGACCCCTACTGAGATGATTGGTCATCATGGCCAGTGTCGTCATCTTCAGCCTCGCCATCCTGCACAAGTGACTCCTCCTCATGCTCCTCCTCTTTCAGTGATAGCTCCTTATCCTCCTTCTCCATGGGACTTTCTTTGTGTGGGTCCCCAATAACTACAGGGCAGCAAGCAAAACAAGTATGCTGTTCTTACATTATCCCTTGTTGCATCAGGGGGATGACATTGTTGATGCCACAGTTGTCCCTACTGATGAATTTTGTTACATCTTCTAAGGGCTTCAGTATGCAACAGGTTTCTCTGATGAGCTGCCACTGCCTGACTTTGAAACAACACATGCTCCCTTCTGAGGTGGTATGGTGCATGACAAAATCATTCACTGCTTTATTATGCTTAAACACTTTAGAATATTCAAAGTGGAATTACAGCGGTACATCACGGATCAAGTGGTGCAATGGCAGACTGTTCTGTCAGGAGACCATTCCCTGCAACATAAAAATGGCTGAAATTCAAGGAAAGTCACCGTGCCACAAAGTGAGAATTGTAAGGAGTGTCACAAGTTCCTTGTCATGTGACAGTACAAGGCAAGGATGTTTTTTTTGGGAGAAATAATGCCAGCCAATTATCTTCCAGAGAGGCTAAGCGCGCACCATCAGTTTCCCTAGAGGCAGCAGAATCAGCTAAATGGTATGGAAATGACTGCACTGCCCACAACTTGGCCTGGTGGGAGTTAGGTTGTATACCAACATATTGATGGGCATATAGAGTTTTTTCCTGGCCACACATTCTGTTATCCATAGCTGATGATGGACTAAAAGGAGTAGTCTGAGAAAGAAAAGCAGTAAGTTATTATTACAATGACAAGGACACTGTATAGCATGTGTATGCGGCCTGGGTGCCACAAAGGAGACTAGGAGAAGGAGGACACTGTTGTTATGCTAGCTGGCGGACACTTCTATTTTTCCACAGTAACTGGTGATGTCGCTTCATGTGGTTCAGTTAGAGCCTCATTACCTACATTTGAGGTTGAATGTCCACTGCTTATTTTAATCCTTCAGGATTTGCACATGGCAGTGCTTTTGTCTTCCGGCACTGGGGAGAAAAAACTTCTACTCTAGAGATAATCATACAGAGCTAGTGGCAGCTAGCAGATTAGGTCTGGCACATGTGAGATGAGGAAACAGGGCTCTTTGTGTGAACATTGTAATTGTGTAAATGAAGTTAAATCATTTGGACTGACATTCTGCTGTTTAGCCATAGGAGGCCTCTGTTTCCTAAGCATAGCTAAAAGGTCATGTCACTTACCAGTAGGAGGAGCTCCCGGCCGGACGCAGAGATCGCAGCTCGCAGGTAAGTATAATGGTTCTACAAATTGCTAAGTAACCATGGCAACCGGGACAGCAGTAGCGTCCTGGTTGCCATGGTTACCAATCGGAGCCCCAGCGATTAAACTGGGACTCCGATCGGTACTCTCCGCTGCCACCAATGATAGGGGGGGAGATTTTAATTAGGAGGGGGACGGAGGGCAGAGGGCCCACTGGCCACCAACGAGTTAACTACAGGGGAGGGAGGGGGCCCGGCCGCACTGGCCACCAACGAGTTAACTACAGGGGAGGGAGGGGGGGCCCACTGGCCACCAATGAGTTAACTACAGGGGAGGGGGGGGCCGGCCGCACTGGCCACCAATGTGTTAACTACAGGGGAGGGCTGCCCCCTGCTGCCTGGCAGCACCTGCCAGGCAGCAGGGGGCAGTCATGTACACAGTTATTTTTGTATATTCTAACCTGAAGCGTCCCCATCACCATGGGAACGCCTCTGTGTTAGAATATACTGTCGGATTTGAGTTTCACGATGTAACGCAAATCCGACGGTATATTCTAACATAGAGGCGTTCCCGTGGTGATGGGGACGTTTCAAGTTAAAATATACCATCGGATTGGAGAAAACTCCGATCCTATGGTATATTAACTCCTGACTTTACATTAAAAGTCAATGGGGGACGGATCCGTTTGAAATTGCACCATATTGTGTCAACGTCAAACGGATCCGTCCCCATTGACTTGCATTGTAATTCAGGACGGATCCGTTTGGCTCCGCACGGCCAGGCGGACACCAAAACGACATTTTTTTCATGTCCGTGGATCCTCCAAAAATCAAGGAAGACCACGGACGAAAAAAACGGTCACGGATCACTGAAAAACGGGACCCGTTTTTGCGGACCGCAAAAAAATACGGTCAGTGGCAGGAGGCCTTAGGGTGACAACGTGTTGTTATATTGCATGCGTATGTGCTTTCCCTTTAAGGCTGTTGCCCTTCCTTTCTGGTGTGCACGGGGTTAAGGTGGAGCTGGGTGTGGTCTCAGGTCTCTTCATATACTGTTGCTGTGAGACTGAGATCATTGTTATGTTTGCCTTTGTATGAAAATAATCTTGCTCCTTTCTTGGATGCTATCTGAAGGCCATCCTAGTTTGTCATCGATGTCACCTGCGATGACATCCCCTTGTCTTCCCCTTGTTTCTATTCCTTTACCTATCCTCACTTGTTGTTTTGAGTATGGTGTGGGATGTACAGGGTGTTTGTTGTATGTCATTTGGTGTTCCATGTCTTGTCTATTTGGTTTTTGTAGTCCAGCATGATTGTTTGACTTTTCCTCTGTTTGTCTGTACCTTCAGAAGGGGGTCCCTGGGGTTCCCCGGAGGGGGAACTACAACTCAGTTAAGCAGCACTTTCTGGGTCCACCATGCATCTTGCCGCATGGTTGTCCAGGCAGTTACTACTGCTCCTGTGTTTGGTGTTGGTACTGAGTCCAGATTTGCGTGTTTGGGCTTCAGTGCTTTTCACAGGATCCAGTGGTTGTGGTGCAGGTGACTCATTCCTTTTAGTTGTTATGGGCAAGTAAGTGACGTTGTGATCCTGTGGTCTGTTGTCTTTCTGCCACAGGACACTTACCTGTCGAGTTTGTCCTCTGCTTACTGTCTGTTCCTCTTCTTGCACCTAGGCCTGCTAGAGACTCCGGTTCATCTGTGTTGTGGATGACCTTTATCCCAGGGATCATCAGGGCCAGTTAGGTTCCGAGGTTCCGGTGCATGAGGTCAGGGCTAGGATGAGGCTTGCAGTAGGAGGTGATCAGCTCCCCTTTCCTGGCATCCAGGCCTAGTTGCTACCCCGTTATCCTCACATTGTACTGTGGGGGGTTTCCCCACTCCGCACCTTGACAACCGCACTCTTGTTGGAGAACCCCTTGTTCTATCCACAGTCTCCAGCTCATACTGAGCAGACCCAGGTCGGTAAGACTAACCGTGCACACATCTCATACAGTTTTGGTGCCTATTATCCCAGAGACTGAGACCAGACCTGTAGTCACTTTGTTAGGGTTTCTGTTTGTGTCAGGCCACAAGTATTGTTAACTATTCATAACAAGGACTTCACAGTTAAAAGTGCAGTTCACAACAGAGAGCTGATAAACCAGGCTGGTGTTTATTTAGGAGAGACACTAAAGGCACTTGCTATATGATGAGTTATTGGGTGGAACACTATGGCATATAATAAGATTACAAGGTGTTGTCTTGTACCGCAGGTGAGAGATACAAAATATTTTGAAGAAGGCAAGATCTTCAACTTCATCAGAACACAGACTAAAAGGAACCCAGAGAATGAAACAGAGCAGTTCTCCTCTGAATGTAAGACTGACACTGATACGAGAAGTGGTGCCAGTAACAATGCAAGAGGGAGAAATAGAGAATATAATAATATTAGCAAAGAAATAGAGGAAGAGAAATAGAGGTAGAGGTCGCAAGCAGGAGAGTAATCGGGGGCATGGCAGATCAGAAAGAGGACAGAGAGTTATTTTTTTAGGGTCAGTCCACCCATTGTCAGATTACCAACTGAGAAATAGGAAAGAGACATGAGACATCTGGTTAATAAGGATAAGTTACAGATTATCAATGATCTGACCATCTAAAAAATTAGGGGTGAGGGTCTGCTGCTGAGCTGACCATCTAAAAAATTAGGGGTGAGGGTCTGCTGCTGAGCTGACCCTCTAAAACATTAGGGGCGAGGGCCTGCTGCTGATCTGACCATCTAAAAAATTAGGGGTGAGGGTCTGCTGCTGACCTGACCCTCTAAAACATTAGGGGTGACGGCCTGCTGCTGATCTGACCATCTAAAAAATTAGGGGTTAGCGTCTGCTGCTGATCTGACCATCTAAAAAATTAGGGGTGAGGGTCTGCTGCTGATCTGACCTTCTAAAACATTAGGGGGGAGGGTCTGCTGACATGAAGCTAGGTATCGTAGATAAGTGTGTTTCTTGTGCTCTGGCAGCAGGCACAGTTTCACTGCGCCCAGGGCCACAGCCTCTGCATGCACCATCAGCAGCACGGCCACTTCCCCGTCCCTTACTGCTTGCCTTGAGCATATTAAATGGTATACATGCTTCCAAGTATGTCACACGTACAGTAGCGCAGGTTTTGTAAGTGTATGAGCAAATAAATTTACCTGAATCTCACAGATATTTAGGATGCGCAAATGTTATACAGGAGAAGTAGCGCATGTAATGTTGCTGTCACCAGCGGCAAAAAAATTAAACTGAATGTCACAGATATTTAGAAAGTGCAAACCTTATACAGGAGATGTAGCGCAGGTAATGTCGCTGTCACCAGCTGCGAAAAAATTAAACTGAATGTCACTGATATTTAGGATTTGCAAACGTTATACAGGAGATGTAGCGCAGGTAATGTTGCTGTCACCAGCGGCCAAACAATTGCGCTAAATTTCACAGCTCAAGTGTAACACAAGACAAGAGATGTACAGTAGCAGAGGTTGTGTCACTGTCAGCAGCGACCGAACAATCGCTGGTTGCGCTAATAATATATATGGCATCCAGATAAAACAATAGTCCTTAAAAGGACTTTTGGGTCACTAACACCTTTCACCAGTAAACCCTGCCTAAAAAAATTAATACAATTCCTGTCCCTACACTATCTGTCCCTTCTGCTGCAGCTCTCCCTGACTAATAATGAGCCGAACCACATGTCATAGGGTGCTATATAGCACCCGATGAGGCTTTCCTGCCAGCCAATCACTGTAATGCCAGTAACCAACATGGCTATGGCATTACAGTGCGTGCCCGTACCTCCGCGCATGTTTATCTTCGGCCGAACACCGCGATTTGCCGAGCATCGTGATGCTCGAGTAAAAAAGTGTTCGGCCGAGCATGCTCGCCCAACACTAGACAGGACCTTTCACTGACTTACATGTACCCTCTAAGAAAAATCCCCCAGTGAGTGAGTATTCACTGTTGGATGCGTTTTTGACAGCGATCACTGAAAAATTCAGGTCTCTTAATCTGGGTCACGCTGCGACATCCAATTTGACCCAAGATGAGTATGTGGCTTTGGATACCTTGCAAAAGGATCAAACTATCATTATAAAGCCTTCTGATAAAGGAGGAAATGTGATGGTTCTTGATAGCGAGGGATATGTAGAAATGTGTAAAAGGATCTTGGATGATGGCACATGCTATAAAAAAAAAACTTGATAGCAACCCCACAGATGTGTTTAAGAAGGAGTTGAGGCAGATCTTGGAGAGAGGAAAACAGCAGAAGCTAATCAGTAGGTCAGAATATATATTCATGCTACCTCAATATCCGGTGTTACCATCTTTTTATAGCCTACCCAAGGTTCATAAGGGGGTTTCCCCCCTTAAAGGGAGGCCTATCGTTTCGGGTATATGCAGCCTGACAGAAAAGATTAGCGTATATGTAGACCAAATCCTAAGACTATTCGTAGTGAGTTTGCCATCTCGTGTGCAGGACACGATGGATGTTCTAAGGCGCCTCAATGTTGTATACTGTGATGAAGGGACACTGTTAGTGAGACTAGATGTTGAGGCCCTATACAGGTCGATCACTCATGACAAAGGGTGTGAGGCGGCCAGGGCATTCTTGGTGGAGAGAGGGGCACATTTCTCACTACATAATGAGTTTGAGGAAACGTTGCTTCAATTCATCCTGAGTCACAATGTATTCTCCTTTGATAGGGACATCTACCACCAGCTCAGGGGTGTGGCTATGGGGAGCCCGTGTGCCCTGACATATGCCAACCTTTACCTGGGCTAATAGGAGAGGGAGATCGTATTTGGAGAATCATTGGAACAATGGGCCTCATCCATTTTGATATGGATGAGGTTCATTGATGATATATTCATTCTCTGGAGAGGCACGGGGGGAGACTTTGAGGAATTTGTGGCCTCATTAATTGTGAATGATCTGGGGCTATATTTCACATATGAGATCAGTGATACCCACCTAACATTCTTGGATCTGGTCATCAGTGTCAATCAGTCTAGAAAGATAGTCACTAATATGTTCCGCAAATTCAGAGCCAGCAATTCTCTGTAAGATGGGACAGGGCCAGTATTTAAGGGCCCGACGGAACTGTTCCGGGGGGGGGGGGGGGGGCGGATTTCAGGACGGCGGCAAACGATCTCCAAAGGAGATTTAGGCAAAGTGGCTACCCCGCACTGTACCTGAAAAAAGCCTTTCAACATGCGGCCAGCTGTAACAAGGATAGTCTTTTGTATCCTAAAAAACATTAGAAGGTGGATGAAAAAGTAAGTATTGTGGGGACATTTGATGTGGCACACAGAGAGATACATGCGATTTTCCAGGACTCCTGGGGCATTTTAAAATCGGATCCAGACTTAGGTGACCTGGCGGGTGATTATCTTTTTATCACTTACCAGAGAGGTGGTAACGAGAGATAATTTGGCCCATAGTGCATTCAGGACCCCGGTTCAGGATACCTGGCTCCCCAAAAGACCATCTGGCACATTTAAATGCCGCAATTGTGTGGCATGTAAGGCCATTAAGAAAGGCAGTGCTGTGGCCAGCTCGGTGAAGGGACGCAGCTACAGTATTAGATCATTCATCAACTGTATAACTGTAGGTGTGGTGTACTTGGCCACCTTATCTGTCTTAGACCTCATGCACACGACCGTTGTGTTCCGTTCCGCAAAATGAGGTTCCGTTGTTCCGTGATCCGTTTTTGTTTCCATGTGTCTTCATTTATTTTTAGAGGACCACTAGACATAAATGAATGTAAAAAAAAGTCGAAGACAGATTTGCCATGCAAATGATAGGAATAAAACGGAGGCGCGGACGCGGATGGCAATCTTGTGTGCCTCAACATTTTTTAGCGGTCCCATTGACTTGAATGGGTCCGCGGACCATTTTCCGTGGAAATAATAGGACAGGTTATATTTTTTTGACGGACTGGAACGGTGCACTATCCGCATTTTCAACGGCTCCATAGAAATTAATGGGTCCGCACCTGAAAAGCTAAAATCGGCGGAAAGGACGCGGAAGCAAACAATGGTCGTGTGTATGAGGCCTTAAGCAATAAATGGGCAAGACAAAGCGAGAGTTCAGAAGACAAGTAGGGGAATATCTCTCCAATATTGCCAAGCACAAGGATACTCCGCATGCACAGCACGTGGCGACTTGTCACTCAGGAGACCCAACTGCATTAGTTTCCAGGGAGTTGAACATGTGAGGCCACCCCCAAGATCGGGGGATGTGGATAATCTTCTGTTGCGTAAGGAGGCAGAATGGACCTTAAGGCTTCAAATCGTGAAACCTTACGGGCTGAATTAATTCATCTCATATACCTGTTTTTTTCCCAGTATGTCTGAGAAGCCAGTTCTTTCCATCTCTGACCCCTACTGAGATGATTGGTCATCATGGCCAGTGTCGTCATCTTCAGCCTCGCCATCCTGCACAAGTGACTCCTCCTCATGCTCCTCCTCTTTCAGTGATAGCTCCTTATCCTCCTTCTCCATGGGACTTTCTTTGTGTGGGTCCCCAATAACTACAGGGCAGCAAGCAAAACAAGTATGCTGTTCTTACATTATCCCTTGTTGCATCAGGGGGATGACATTGTTGATGCCACAGTTGTCCCTACTGATGAATTTTGTTACATCTTCTAAGGGCTTCAGTATGCAACAGGTTTCTCTGATGAGCTGCCACTGCCTGACTTTGAAACAACACATGCTCCCTTCTGAGGTGGTATGGTGCATGACAAAATCATTCACTGCTTTATTATGCTTAAACACTTTAGAATATTCAAAGTGGAATTACAGCGGTACATCACGGATCAAGTGGTGCAATGGCAGACTGTTCTGTCAGGAGACCATTCCCTGCAACATAAAAATGGCTGAAATTCAAGGAAAGTCACCGTGCCACAAAGTGAGAATTGTAAGGAGTGTCACAAGTTCCTTGTCATGTGACAGTACAAGGCAAGGATGTTTTTTTTGGGAGAAATAATGCCAGCCAATTATCTTCCAGAGAGGCTAAGCGCGCACCATCAGTTTCCCTAGAGGCAGCAGAATCAGCTAAATGGTTTGGAAATGACTGCACTGCCCACAACTTGGCCTGGTGGGAGTTAGGTTGTATACCAACATATTGATGGGCATATAGAGTTTTTTCCTGGCCACACATTCTGTTATCCATAGCTGATGATGGACTAAAAGGAGTAGTCTGAGAAAGAAAAGCAGTAAGTTATTATTACAATGACAAGGACACTGTATAGCATGTGTATGCGGCCTGGGTGCCACAAAGGAGACTAGGAGAAGGAGGACACTGTTGTTATGCTAGCTGGCGGACACTTCTATTTTTCCACAGTAACTGGTGATGTCGCTTCATGTGGTTCAGTAGAGCCTCATTACCTACATTTGAGGTTGAATGTCCACTGCTTATTTTAATCCTTCAGGATTTGCACATGGCAGTGCTTTTGTCTTCCGGCACTGGGGAGAAAAACTTCTACTCTAGAGATAATCATACAGAGCTAGTGGCAGCTAGCAGATTAGGTCTGGCACATGTGAGATGAGGAAACAGGGCTCTTTGTGTGAACAATGTAATTGT
The DNA here is from genome assembly GCF_905171765.1 of Bufo bufo. NCBI lineage: Eukaryota > Metazoa > Chordata > Amphibia > Anura > Bufonidae > Bufo > Bufo bufo. The sequence goes on along the minus strand of NC_053389.1, from coordinate 628,688,084 downwards.
GTAAATGAAGTTAAATCATTTGGACTGACATTCTGCTGTTTAGCCATAGGAGGCCTCTGTTTCCTAAGCATAGCTAAAAGGTCATGTCACTTACCAGTAGGAGGAGCTCCCGGCCGGACGCAGAGATCGCAGCTCGCAGGTAAGTATAATGGTTCTACAAATTGCTAAGTAACCATGGCAACCGGGACAGCAGTAGCGTCCTGGTTGCCATGGTTACCAATCGGAGCCCCAGCGATTAAACTGGGACTCCGATCGGTACTCTCCGCTGCCACCAATGATAGGGGGGGAGATTTTAATTAGGAGGGGGACGGAGGGCAGAGGGCCCACTGGCCACCAACGAGTTAACTACAGGGGAGGGAGGGGGCCCGGCCGCACTGGCCACCAACGAGTTAACTACAGGGGAGGGAGGAGGGGCCCACTGGCCACCAATGAGTTAACTACAGGGGAGGGGGGGGCGGCCGCACTGGCCACCAATGTGTTAACTACGGGGGGGGGGCTGCCCCCTGCTGCCTGGCAGCACCTGCCAGGCAGCAGGGGGCAGTCATGTACACAGTTATTTTTGTATATTCTAACCTGAAGCGTCCCCATCACCATGGGAACGCCTCTGTGTTAGAATATACTGTCGGATTTGAGTTTCACGATGTAACGCAAATCCGACGGTATATTCTAACATAGAGGCGTTCCCGTGGTGATGGGGACGTTTCAAGTTAAAATATACCATCGGATTGGAGAAAACTCCGATCCTATGGTATATTAACTCCTGACTTTACATTAAAAGTCAATGGGGGACGGATCCGTTTGAAATTGCACCATATTGTGTCAACGTCAAACGGATCCGTCCCCATTGACTTGCATTGTAATTCAGGACGGATCCGTTTGGCTCCGCACGGCCAGGCGGACACCAAAACGACATTTTTTTCATGTCCGTGGATCCTCCAAAAATCAAGGAAGACCCACGGACGAAAAAACGGTCACGGATCACTGAAAAATGGGACCCGTTTTTGCGGACCGCAAAAAAATACGGTCAGTGGCAGGAGGCCTTAGGGTGACAACGTGTTGTTATATTGCATGCGTATGTGCTTTCCCTTTAAGGCTGTTGCCCTTCCTTTCTGGTGTGCACGGGGTTAAGGTGGAGCTGGGTGTAGTCTCAGGTCTCTTCATATACTGTTGCTGTGAGACTGAGATCATTGTTATGTTTGCCTTTGTATGAAAATAATCTTGCTCCTTTCTTGGATGCTATCTGAAGGCCATCCTAGTTTGACATCGATGTCACCTGCGATGACATCCCCTTGTCTTCCCCTTGTTTCTATTCCTTTACCTATCCTCACTTGTTGTTTTGAGTATGGTGTGGGATGTACAGGGTGTTTGTTGTATGTCATTTGGTGTTCCATGTCTTGTCTATTTGGTTTTTGTAGTCCAGCATGATTGTTTGACTTTTCCTCTGTTTGTCTGTACCTTCAGAAGGGGGTCCCTGGGGTTCCCCGGAGGGGGAACTACAACTCAGTTAAGCAGCACTGTCTGGGTCCACCATGCATCTTGCCGCATGGTGGTCCAGGCAGTTACTACTGCTCCTGTGTTTGGTGTTGGTACTGAGTCCAGATTTGCGTGTTTGGGCTTCAGTGCTTTTCACAGGATCCAGTGGTTGTGGTGCAGGTGACTCATTCCTTTTAGTTGTTATGGGCAAGTAAGTGACGTTGTGATCCTGTGGTCTGTTGTCTTTCTGCCACAGGACACTTACCTGTCGAGTTTGTCCTCTGCTTACTGTCTGTTCCTCTTCTTGCACCTAGGCCTGCTAGAGACTCCGGTTCATCTGTGTTGTGGATGACCTTTATCCCAGGGATCATCAGGGCCAGTTAGGTTCCGAGGTTCCAGTGCATGAGGTCAGGGCTAGGATGAGGCTTGCAGTAGGAGGTGATCGGCTCCCCTTTCCTGGCATCCAGGCCTAGTTGCTACCCCGTTATCCTCACATTGTACTGTGGGGGGTTTCCCCACTCCGCACCTTGACAACCGCACTCTTGTTGGAGAACCCCTTGTTCTATCCACAGTCTCCAGCTCATACTGAGCAGACCCAGGTCGGTAAGACTAACCGTGCACACATCTCATACAGTTTTGGTGCCTATTATCCCAGAGACTGAGACCAGACCTGTAGTCACTTTGTTAGGGTTTCTGTTTGTGTCAGGCCACAAGTATTGTTAACTATTCATAACAAGGACTTCACAGTTAAAAGTGCAGTTCACAACAGAGAGCTGATAAACCAGGCTGGTGTTTATTTAGGAGAGACACTAAAGGCACTTGCTATATGATGAGTTATTGGGTGGAACACTATGGCATATAATAAGATTACAAGGTGTTGTCTTGTACCGCAGGTGAGAGATACAAAATATTTTGAAGAAGGCAAGATCTTCAACTTCATCAGAACACAGACTAAAAGGAACCCAGAGAATGAAACAGAGCAGTTCTCCTCTGAATGTAAGACTGACACTGATACGAGAAGTGGTGCCAGTAACAATGCAAGAGGGAGAAATAGAGAATATAATAATATTAGCAAAGAAATAGAGGAAGAGAAATAGAGGTAGAGGTCGCAAGCAGGAGAGTAATCGGGGGCATGGCAGATCAGAAAGAGGACAGAGAGTTATTTTTTTAGGGTCAGTCCACCCATTATCAGATTACCAACTGAGAAATAGGAAAGAGACATGAGACATCTGGTTAATAAGGATAAGTTACAGATTATCAATGATCTGACCATCTAAAAAATTAGGGGTGAGGGTCTGCTGCTGAGCTGACCATCTAAAAAATTAGGGGTGAGGGTCTGCTGCTGAGCTGACCCTCTAAAACATTAGGGGCGAGGGCCTGCTGCTGATCTGACCATCTAAAAAATTAGGGGTGAGGGTCTGCTGCTGACCTGACCCTCTAAAACATTAGGGGTGACGGCCTGCTGCTGATCTGACCATCTAAAAAATTAGGGGTTAGCGTCTGCTGCTGATCTGACCATCTAAAAAATTAGGGGTGAGGGTCTGCTGCTGATCTGACCTTCTAAAACATTAGGGGGGAGGGTCTGCTGACATGAAGCTAGGTATCGTAGATAAGTGTGTTTCTTGTGCTCTGGCAGCAGGCACAGTTTCACTGCGCCCAGGGCCACAGCCTCTGCATGCACCATCAGCAGCACGGCCACTTCCCCGTCCCTTACTGCTTGCCTTGAGCATATTAAATGGTATACATGCTTCCAAGTATGTCACACGTACAGTAGCGCAGGTTTTGTAAGTGTATGAGCAAATAAATTTACCTGAATCTCACAGATATTTAGGATGCGCAAATGTTATACAGGAGAAGTAGCGCATGTAATGTTGCTGTCACCAGCGGCAAAAAAATTAAACTGAATGTCACAGATATTTAGAAAGTGCAAACCTTATACAGGAGATGTAGCGCAGGTAATGTCGCTGTCACCAGCTGCGAAAAAATTAAACTGAATGTCACTGATATTTAGGATTTGCAAACGTTATACAGGAGATGTAGCGCAGGTAATGTTGCTGTCACCAGCGGCCAAACAATTGCGCTAAATTTCACAGCTCAAGTGTAACACAAGACAAGAGATGTACAGTAGCAGAGGTTGTGTCACTGTCAGCAGCGACCGAACAATCGCACGCAATTTAGCGCTGGTTGCGCTAATAATATATATGGCATCCAGATAAAACAATAGTCCTTAAAAGGACTTTTGGGTCACTAACACCTTTCACCAGTAAACCCTGCCTAAAAAAATTAATACAATTCCTGTCCCTACACTATCTGTCCCTTCTGCTGCAGCTCTCCCTGACTAATAATGAGCCGAACCACATGTCATAGGGTGCTATATAGCACCCGATGAGGCTTTCCTGCCAGCCAATCACTGTAATGCCAGTAACCAACATGGCTATGGCATTACAGTGCGTGCCCGTACCTCCGCGCATGTTTATGTTCGGCCGAACACCGCGATTTGCCGAGCATCGTGATGCTCGAGTAAAAAAATGTTCGGCCGAGCATGCTCGCCCAACACTAGACAGGACCTTTCACTGACTTACATGTACCCTCTAAGAAAAATCCCCCAGTGAGTGAGTATTCACTGTTGGATGCGTTTTTGACAGCGATCACTGAAAAATTCAGGTCTCTTAATCTGGGTCACGCTGCGACATCCAATTTGACCCAAGATGAGTATGTGGCTTTGGATACCTTGCAAAAGGATCAAACTATCATTATAAAGCCTTCTGATAAAGGAGGAAATGTGATGGTTCTTGATAGCGAGGGATATGTAGAAATGTGTAAAAGGATCTTGGATGATGGCACATGCTATAAAAAAAAAACTTGATAGCAACCCCACAGATGTGTTTAAGAAGGAGTTAAGGCAGATCTTGGAGAGAGGAAAACAGCAGAAGCTAATCAGTAGGTCAGAATATATATTCATGCTACCTCAATATCCGGTGTTACCATCTTTTTATAGCCTACCCAAGGTTCATAAGGGGGTTTCCCCCCTTAAAGGGAGACCTATCGTTTCGGGTATATGCAGCCTGACAGAAAAGATTAGCGTATATGTAGACCAAATCCTAAGACTATTCGTAGTGAGTTTGCCATCTCGTGTGCAGGACACGATGGATGTTCTAAGGCGCCTCAATGTTGTATACTGTGATGAGGGGACACTGTTAGTGAGACTAGATGTTGAGGCCCTATACAGGTCGATCACTCATGACAAAGGGTGTGAGGCGGCCAGGGCATTCTTGGTGGAGAGAGGGGCACATTTCTCACTACATAATGAGTTTGAGGAAACGTTGCTTCAATTCATCCTGAGTCACAATGTATTCTCCTTTGATAGGGACATCTACCACCAGCTCAGGGGTGTGGCTATGGGGAGCCCGTGTGCCCTGACATATGCCAACCTTTACCTGGGCTAATAGGAGAGGGAGATCGTATTTGGAGAATCATTGGAACAATGGGCCTCATCCATTTTGATATGGATGAGGTTCATTGATGATATATTCATTCTCTGGAGAGGCACGGGGGGAGACTTTGAGGAATTTGTGGCCTCCTTAATTGTGAATGATCTGGGGCTATATTTCACATATGAGATCAGTGATACCCACCTAACATTCTTGGATCTGGTCATCAGTGTCAATCAGTCTAGAAAGATAGTCACTAATATGTTCCGCAAATTCAGAGCCACCAATTCTCTGTTAAGATGGGACAGGGCCAGTATTTAAGGGCCCGACGGAACTGTTCCGGGGGGGGGGGGGGGGGCGGATTTCAGGACGGCGGCAAACGATCTCCAAAGGAGATTTAGGCAAAGTGGCTACCCCGCACTGTACCTGAAAAAAGCCTTTCAACATGCGGCCAGCTGTAACAAGGATAGTCTTTTGTATCCTAAAAAACATTAGAAGGTGGATGAAAAAGTAAGTATTGTGGGGACATTTGATGTGGCACACAGAGAGATACATGCGATTTTCCAGGACTCCTGGGGCATTTTAAAATCGGATCCAGACTTAGGTGACCTGGCGGGTGATTATCTTTTTATCACTTACCAGAGAGGTGGTAACGAGAGATAATTTGGCCCATAGTGCATTCAGGACCCCGGTTCAGGATACCTGGCTCCCCAAAAGACCATCTGGCACATTTAAATGCCGCAATTGTGTGGCATGTAAGGCCATTAAGAAAGGCAGTGCTGTGGCCAGCTCGGTGAAGGGACGCAGCTACAGTATTAGATCATTCATCAACTGTATAACTGTAGGTGTGGTGTACTTGGCCACCTTATCTGTCTTAGACCTCATGCACACGACCGTTGTGTTCCGTTCCGCAAAATGAGGTTCCGTTGTTCCGTGATCCGTTTTTGTTTCCATGTGTCTTCATTTATTTTTAGAGGACCACTAGACATAAATGAATGTAAAAAAAAGTCGAAGACAGATTTGCCATGCAAATGATAGGAATAAAACGGAGGCGCGGACGCGGATGGCAATCTTGTGTGCCTCAACGTTTTTTAGCGGTCCCATTGACTTGAATGGGTCCGCGGACCATTTTCCGTGGAAATAATAGGACAGGTTATATTTTTTTGACGGACTGGAACGGTGCACTATCCGCATTTTCAACGGCTCCATAGAAATTAATGGGTCCGCACCTGAAAAGCTAAAATCGGCGGAAAGGACGCGGAAGCAAACAATGGTCGTGTGTATGAGGCCTTAAGCAATAAATGGGCAAGACAAAGCGAGAGTTCAGAAGACAAGTAGGGGAATATCTCTCCAATATTGCCAAGCACGATGATACTCCGCATGCACAGCACGTGGCGACTTGTCACTCAGGAGACCCAACTGCATTAGTTTCCAGGGAGTTGAACATGTGAGGCCACCCCCAAGATCGGGGGATGTGGATAATCTTCTGTTGCGTAAGGAGGCAGAATGGACCTTAAGGCTTCAAATCGTGAAACCTTACGGGCTGAATTAATTCATCTCATATACCTGTTTTATATAGGTTTCATAACCTGAGATGATTTGGGTATTTGTCAACCTACTCCCTCTTTGTCATACATATAGATAGCACCTGATGATAAGTAATGGTGTGTATGATATATGTATTTCTACCAACCGTTTGCCTTAACATTACAAGCATCCTTGACGTATGCTGTGGCATTTGTTGCTGTAACGGGGCGCCGAAGGCGCACTCGGTCTCCCATCAGCCGCAGACCTGCTGCTTAGCTTCGGGAGCAAGGATCTGTGTTTGACCTCCTTCCCAGGGCGGCTTTGCTAGCTGGGACGCTCCCTGCTCCTAGGTCTGCCTTGAGCGCCGAGCTGATCACTCGGTGCTTGACTTGTCTGTATGTCAGTCATGTGACACTGGCCAAGTCACATGACCCTCACTCCCCACTATAAATACAGGCGGCCTGCTGGCTACAGGTTGCCTGTGATTTTCGTCCTATAGGCTGTGTACCTTATTGTTATTAAGCTACCTCTGGAATTGAACCTCGATCCGCCTCTTGACACCTCTTCTGCCTGCTCCTTGTACCTTGATGCTACCTCTCGGATTTTGACCTCGGCTTGTTTACGGATTTGTCTTTGCCTTTTCCCTTGTTCTGACGTGACCTCCTGGACTGACCTCGGCTAGTTGACCCGCCTCGCCTTCCGTTTTTGTTTTACCTCATGTCCGCTTATTGTAACTTCTCAGTGGCTGTCCTCTTCCCTGCTGTCTCTTTCTCTCTGCTTGCACTTAGTAGGTTAGGGACTGTCGCCCAGTTGTGCTCCGTCACCTAGGGCGGATGGTGCAAGTAGGCAGGGACAGGGGACTGGGTGGCAGCTCAGGGGGTGCACCTCCGCTCTATATGGTTACCCGTGACTCTACCTGTGACAGTGGCATTTTGTGTCGGATCGCTTTGATATGCATATTTATCTAACAATGTAGCCCTGACTGTGGTGGGATAATTTTTGTGAATACCACACGTTTGCCCTGCTGCTTTTAGGGCTATGTCAGTAGTCAGGGCATTATATAGCAGCCTTCAGTCATCTGCAAACATGTATCCTGTTCTTTACCCTCTGGTCGTTTCCCGTGATGACAAGCAACTGAGGGGAGAAGTAGGTTGACACACCTCCCCATTTAATTGGATGATACGTTGATAGCCTCGTCCCCTAGGGGAGCCTATCTAGATATAGGAAGTAACACCCGGCGGCCGAGCACCGGCCGTCATAGTGCCAGTGGCTATGTATTGCTGCACGCACCACATCAGAGGCGTGCAGCACACTTACCTCATTTAGACATAGTGTTTCTTCTCCACACTGCTCCTGATGAATTGCTGGTAGGGTCCAGCACAGAAATGCTTCCAGGGAACGAAGATAATAGGAACATACGTAGCCATGTTTGAGACTGAAGAAGACTAATAGGGTAACAAGCAGGTTAGACATCTGTATTGCCGCTTATTCAAGTGAGGAATAGATGCTTATTTAATATAGGGCATCAGTAGGTGTGAGTATGAACAGTGTGGTATAGGTGTGCCTGTATGCTCAATCCTCCTCTACCATCTGAATGCTTGATGGTGTGCCACATTGCCGCTGATTTAAAGGGAACCTGTCATGTGGATATTTGATTATAATCTAACTAATTATATACAATCATTAACTACTAAAAAGTACCTTGGATGTATTCACTTACTGGTGTGACAGATGGTTACCTCATAATATACACACAAAGATGCCGCATGCCGCATGCTAATGAGCTGAGTTGAGTCCAGCGTGATGTCAGTGAGTCCAGCGTTTTTTTAATTCAGAGCTATAGCCACTCCCCTGCCCACCTGCTGCTGATTCATATGGAAAATAACTGTCAATCAGCAGCAGGTAGGCGGGGAGAATCAGGAGCTCATAAATATTCATTACTCATCATTATCAGCTGGAGCTTTTCAATACAAGATGTTGGCAGATTGACTGGGTCAATTAAAGAAAGTGACCCAGCATTTTGCTAAGAGAATCAGTCACTTATTTATGTTGCCCTCAGTTAGGACACCATAAAACTGGTGACAGGTTCCCTTTAAGTGAACAAGGTGGATGAATGGTTGTTTACACTAATATCAGGGCATCGAGTTGTGCAGGTGTTGGCAGTCAAGCAGACTGAGGGTTTGTTAGAGCAAGTTATCCTTACCCTCTACATGTAGTGTTGAGGGAAAGTAAAGGGTAACAGGCAGGTTAGACATCTTTATTGCCGATGATTCAAGTGAGCGATACACATTGAGATAGATGCCAATTTAATATAGGGCCTCAGTAGGTGCGAGTGTGAACAGTGTGTTATAGGTGTGCCTGTATGCGCAATCCTCCTCTACCATCTGTATTGCCACTGATTCAGGTGAGTGATACGCACTGAGATAGATGCTTATGTAACATAGTGCATCAGTAGGTGCGAGTGTGAACAGTGTACTATAGATGTGCCTGTATGCTCAATCCTCCTCTACCATCTGAATGCTTGATGGTGTGCCACATTGCCACTGATTCAAGTGAGCAAGGTGGATGAATGGATGTATCCACTAATCTCAGGGCAGCGAGTTGTGCAGGTACTGGCAGTCAAGCAAACTGAGGGGTCTTTACGCGCAAGTTATCCCTACCCTCTATACGAAGTGTTTTACTACATTTAGTGGGCAGATAGCCTTTTAACCCTTTATATGTAAATAAAGTTTTTTTCTTTTTGTTATCTTCCTATAAGTAAAATTGTACTGCAGGCTATCCCGCATTATGCACCCAAATAATTGTTCCTGATTCTAGGATATTTGAGCCCACCAGTAGGTAAAGTCACCACTTTTACCTCCAGAGGGTGCTGCGTTGTAGTCTCAGCCTCCTGGCTAGGTGCACATAAATTTATTTGTGTGTAAACAGCATCTGTAGTCGTGTATATTACGACGTTTAAGTAAAATACTGCTGTTGGAGTTGCTTTCCTCGTTCGTGACTTCGCTGTATCCTGGGGAGCCCACCCCGGTACACGGCTAAAACATGTATTGAACCTGTACCCATAGTGTCAGCAGCATTGCCAGTTCCCAAGCTGACCATAATAGAAGCAGATCTGTCCCTGGCAGTTTATTGGGAGTTTCTGGCCATACATTGCTCCTGCTCTTTACTGCTGCTGCCACCACCCTCTTCCTCTGCCTTTATCCCCTCCTCAGCAATTCAATAAGGCTCCCAGATCCTGTACAAAACACAATAATCGCCATTCTCACTAGAGATGAGTGAATCGAAGTTGACAAAGTGGAATAAGTTTTAAATTTCAGGAAAAATTTGATTCTCAATGAATGCAAATTTCCTAAAATTTTTCCTAAAATGGCAGCTACAGGTGTGAGGACTGAGGACAAGGGGCAAGGAACTCTGGGAAGGCAGGATCACCCAGATTGACATGCCTGCATGCAGCAAATCAGCAGCAAGCCAGCCTTGTGACGTCACAGCCCTTATAAATACGGCAGCCATCTTAGAGTCAGACATTTTCCAGCATTCAGAGTGCCAGCAATTGGAAAAACCTCATTGTGGAAAAAAAGACAGAAAAAACGATTTATAAGTGCAGGGAAATGATAGGGAGGAATCATTTCACAGCATTTTAGTGCAGGGAGAGACATCAGAAGGCGCTAGGGACGTTGATAGGAAAGCAATTTACAAGTGCAGGGAAAGATTATTTGGGGATATAAATAGCCATTAGACAGCTCAGTCATTTCAGCTATTTGTTATTGGGCTGCAAGTGCTATGTTGAAAAGCCTTTAGTGGCTTATATCTGAGTATCTTTAGTATCTCATATCAGTACTACAAGAAAAATATATACACATTTCGTTACTTCAGTTATTTCTGGTGAAAGAATATAGGGGCATATTTCAGTATTACAAGAAAAATATATATGCACTTCACTCTTTAAGTTTTTTCTGGTCAAAGCGTATAGTAGCCTATTTCAGTCCAACAAAAAAAAAATATTCTCAGTTCACTTCTGCAGTTATTTCTGTTGAAAGCGTATAGGGGCGTATTACAGTAAAAAAAGAAAAATATAAACGCACAGTACTGTTGCAGTTATTTCTGGTGAAAGCGTATAAGGGGGTATTTCAGTACTACAAGAAAAATATATACGCACTTCACTCTTTATGTTTTTCCAGGTCAAAGCATATATAGTCGTATTTCAGTACAACAAGAAAAATATATTCTCTCAGTGCATTTCTGCAGTTAATTCTGGTGAAAGCGTATAGTGGCCTATTTCAGTCCAACAAGAAAAATGTTTTTTCAGTTCACTGGTGAATTTCAGTAAATATATAGGCACTTCATTATATATTCATGAATTTGCAAATTCGCTATCTTCGTGCACTTTTTTTTTACATTTTGAAAATCGCTTTTTACGAATTAACTTAAGTTTGAGAAGATTGTACAAAATGGTGGAACACAAATTTTGTGACAGTGAGGAAGAACTACTGATTAGAGTTGAGCGAACACCTGGATGTTCGGGTTCGAGAAGTTCGGCCGAACTTCCCGGAAATGTTCGGGTTCGGGATACGAACCCGACCCGAACTTCGTCCCGAACCCGAACCCCATTGAAGTCAATGGAGACCCGAACTTTTAGAGGGCTAGAGGGCTGCAAAAGGCAGCAACATGTAGGTAAATCCCCTGCAAACAAATGTATGGCTTCACGTCAGCAGAGAATCAGTCTCTTCATGCCATAGCAGAGAATCATGCTTTACGTCACCCAACACAGGAACAGTCCATTGTCAGATATTTAGGCCCAGGCACCCAGGCAGAGGAGAGAGGTCCCGTAACAGAGAATCTGGCTTCATGTCAGCAGAGAATCAGTCTTCATGTCATAGCAGAGAATCATGCTTTACGTCACCCAACACTGGAACAGTCCATTGTCACATATTTAGGCCCAGGCACCCAGGCAGAGGAGAGAGGTCCCGTAACAGAGAATCTGGCTTCATGTCAGCAGAGAATCAGTCTTCATGTCATAGCAGAGAATCAGGCTTCACGTCAACCACCACTGGAACAGGCCATTGTCAGATATTTAGGCCCAAGCACCCAGGCAGAGGAGAGAGGTCCCGTAACAGAGAATCTGGCTTCATGTCAGCAGAGAATCAGTCTTCATGTCATAGCAGAGAATCAGGCTTCACGTCACCCACCACTGGAACAGGCCACTGTCACATATTTAGGCCCAGGCACCCAGGCAGAGGAGAGAGGTCCCATAACAGAGATTCAGGCTTCATGTCATCAGAGAATCAGTCTTCATGTCATAGCAGAGAATCAGATCAGGCTTCACGTCACCCACCACTGGAACAGGCCACTGTCACATATTTAGGCCCAGGCACCCAGGCAGAGGAGAGAGGTCCCATAACAGAGATTCAGGCTTCATGTCAGCAGAGAATCAGTCTTCATGTCATAGCAGAGAATCAGGCTACACGTCACCCATCACTGGAACAGTCCATTGTCACATATTTAGGCCCAGGCACCCAGGCAGAGGAGAGAGGTCCCATAACAGAGATTCAGGTTTCATGTCAGCAGAGAATCAGTCTTCATGTCATAGCAGAGAATCAGGCTTCATGTCACCCACCACTGGAACAGGCCACTGTCAGATATTTTTAGGCCCCGGCACCCAGACAGAGGAGAGGTTCATTCAACTTTGGGTTGCCCCGAAATATAATGGTAAAATGAAAATAAAAATAGGATTGAATGAGGAAGTGCCCTGGAGTACAATAATATATTGTTAAGGGGAGGTAGTTAATGTCTAATCTGCACAAGGGATGGACAGGTCCTGTGGGATCCATGCCTGGTTCATTTTTATGAACGTCAGCTTGACCACATTGGCTGGAGACAGGCGGCTGCGTTTGTCTGTAATGACGCCCCCTGCCGTGCTGAATACACGTTCAGACAAAACGCTGGCCGCCGGGCAGGCCAGCACCTCCAAGGCATAAAAGGCTAGCTCTGGCCACGTGGACAATTTGGAGACCCAGAAGTTGAATGGGGCCGAACCATCAGTCAGTACGTGGAGGGGTATGCACAGGTACTGTTCCACAATGTTATTGAAATGTTGCCTCCTGCTAACACGTTCCGTGTCAGGTGGTGGTGCAGTTAGCTGTGGCGTGGTGACAAAACTTTTCCACATCTCTGCCATGCTAACCCTGCCCTCAGAGGAGCTGGCCGTGACACAGCTGCGTTGGCGACCTCTTGCTCCTCCTCTGCCTTCGCCTTGGGCTTCCACTTGTTCCCCTGTGACATTTGGGAATGCTCTCAGTAGCGCGTCTACCAACGTGCTCTTGCACTCGCGCATCTTACTATCACGCTCCAGTGCATGAAGTAAGGTGGGCACATTGTCTTTGTACCGAGGATCCAGCAGGGTGGCAACCCAGTAGTCCGCACACGTTAAAATGTGGGCAACTCTGCTGTCGTTGCACAGGCACTGCAGCATGTAGTCGCTCATGTGTGCCAGGCTGCCCAGAGGTAAGGACAAGCTGTTCTCTGTGGGAGGCATATCGTCATCGTCCTGCGTTTCCCCCCAGCCACGCACCAGTGATGGGCCCGAGCTGCGTTGGGTGCCAGCCCGCTGTGAACCTGCTTTATCCTCATCCTCCTCCACCTCCTCCTCATCCTCGTCCTCCTCGTCCTCCAGTAGTGGGCCCTGTCTGGCCACATTTGTACCTGGCCTCTGCTGTTGCAAAAAACCTCCCTCTGAGTCACTTCGAAGAGACTGGCCTGAAGGTGCTAAAAATGACCCCTCTTCCTCCTCCTCCTCCTGGGCCCCCTTCTCTTCCATCATCGCCCTAAGTGTTTTCTCAAGGAGACATAGAAGTGGTATTGTAACGCTGGCCATGTTGATGGAGTACTCTAAACAGCGCAACAGGGCACACAGGTCTCGCATGGAGGCCCAGTGATTGGTGGTGAAGTGGTGCTGTTCCGCAGTGCGACTGACCCGTGCGTGCTGCAGCTGAAACTGCGATCCTTGGCGGCGGAAGGATGTGCGCCAAACAACTCTCCGCCTGGGGCCCAGCCGCCACTACATTTACCCAGTGTGCAGTTAGGGAGATATAGCGTCCCTGGCCGTGCTTACTGGTCCACGTCTCTGTGGTTAGGTGGACCTTGCCACAGATGGCGTTGCGCAGTGCACACTTGATTTTATCGGATACTTGGTTGTGCAGGGAAGGCACGGCTCTCTTGGAGAAGTAGTGCCGGCTGGGAACAACATACTGTGGGACAGCAAGCGACATGAGCTGTTTGAAGCTGTCTGTGTCCACCAGCCTAAATGACAGCATTTCATAGGCCAGTAGTTTAGAAATGCTGGCATTCAGGGCCAGGGATCGAGGGTGGCTAGGTGGGAATTTACGCTTTCTCTCAAATGTTTGTGAGATGGAGAGCTGAACGCTGCCGTGTGACATGGTTGAGATGCTTGGTGACGCAGGTGGTGGTGTTGGTGGTACATCCCATGTTTGCTGGGGGCAGGTGCCAACGTTCCTCCAGAGGCGGAGGAAGAGGCCGAGGCGGCGGCAGCAGCAGAAGAGGCCGAGGCGGCAGCAGCAGAAGAGGTAGCAGGGGGAGCCTGAGTGACTTCCTTGTTTTTAAGGTGTTTACTCCACTGCAGTTCATGCTTTGCATGCAGGTGCCTGGTCATGCAGGTTGTGCTAAGGTTCAGAACGTTAATGCCTCGCTTCAGGCTCTGATGGCACAGCGTGCAAACCACTCGGGTCTTGTCGTCAGTACATTGTTTGAAGAAGTGCCATGCCAGGGATCTCCTTGAAGCTGCCTTTGGGGTGTTCGGTCCCAGATGGCGGCGGTCAGTAGCAGGCGGAGTCTCTTGGCGGCGGGTGTTCTGCTTTTGCCCACTGCTCCCTCTTTGTCTTTTGCTACGCTGTTGGCTCGGTCTCACCACTGCCTCTTCCTCCGAACTGTGAAAGTCAGTGGCACGACCTTCATTCCATGTGGGGTCTAGGACCTCATCGTCCCCTGAATCGTCTTCCACCCAGTCTTGATCCCTGACCTCCTATTCAGTCTGCACACTGCAGAAAGACGCAGCAGTTGTCACCTGTGTTTCGTCATCATCAGAGACGTGCTGAGGTGGTATTCCCATGTCCTCATCATCAGGAAACATAAGTGGTTGTGCGTTAGTGCATTCTATCTCTTCCACCCCTGGGGAAGGGCTAGGTGGATGCCCTTGGGAAACCCTGGCAGCAGAGTCTTCAAACAGCATAAGAGACTGCTGCATAACTTGAGGCTCAGACAGTTTCCCTGATATGCATGGGGGTGATGTGACAGACTGATGGGCTTGGTTTTCATGCGCCATCTGTGCGCTTTCTGCAGAAGACTGGGTGGGAGATAATGTGAACGTGCTGGATGCACTGTCGGCCACCCAATTGACTAATGCCTGTAGTTGCTCAGGCCTTACCATCCTTAGAACGGCATTGGGCCCCACCAAATATAGCTGTAAATTCTGGCGGCTACTGGGACCTGAGGTAGTTGGTTCACTAGGACGTGTGGCTGTGGCAGAACGGCCACGTCCTCTCCCAGCACCAGAGGGTGCACTAACACCACCACGATCATGTCCGCGTCCGCGTCCCTTACTAGATGTTTTCCTCATTGTTACCGTTCACTACAATAAGAAAAATATTATTCGGGCCAATGTATTGAATTAAAATTCAGGCCTTTTTTTACAGACACCTAACACTAAGTCTATCTGGCTATCTATTTTGGTACCGTATTACACTAATACAAGCACACCAGTAATGACAGATTTAGCTGAATATAAATTTGAGGCCTATTATTTAGGCGCTGGGTGACAGGTATACGTTTAATCACAGAATTAGACTTGGATCTGCACTGTAGCGTGTGTGTTAAGTTTTTGAGAATTACCCTATCAGCACCTTGAATCTAATATACCCTTTTAGATATAGATTTAAAGTAGGCCTGATACAGCAGAAACCACTAATTTTGAGAATTGCAAATTTGGGAATTGTTTTTCAACCTAGAACAAAAACTGTGCTTTGACGGACACTAAATAACTTGACCAGCTAAAGCAGTAATGACAGATTTGGATTAATGTAAATGTGAGGCCTATTTTTTAGGCGCTGGGTGACAGGCTCAACTTGCCCCTGATGTAGTATATGGCCAAAAAATAACCACACTATTGATGGTTAAATGCACTTTGTGACAGGCTCAACTTGCCCCTGATGTAGAATATGGCCAAAAAATAACCACACTATTGATGGTTAAATGCACTTGATGAAAGCTTGACCCTGATGTAGGATATAGCAAAAAATAACCACACCATTGATGGTTAAATGCACTTGGGTGACAGGCTCAGCTTGCCCCTGATGTAGTATATGGCCAAAAAATAACCACACTATTGATGGTTAAATGCACTTGATGAAAGCTTGACCCTGATGTAGGATATAGCAAAAAATAACCACACTATTGATGGTTAAATGTACTTTGTGGCAGCTTGTGCTGGCGCACAAGCAAGCCACAAAATGGCCGCTGATCACCCCAGAAAAAAGTGACTGAAAAACGCTCTGGGCACGCTAAAAACACTGAGCAATTGAATAGCAGCAGTTCAATGATCCACAGCTGTAGATCGATCACTGAATGAAGTCTTTTGGAGGAGTTAATCACTGTCTAATCTCGCCCTAACGTCGCAGCTGCAACCTCTCCCTACACTTGTATCAGCAGAGTGACGTGCAGCGCTACTTGACCCAAGCTTAAATAGAGGCTGGGTCACATGCTGCACTGGCCAATCACAGCCATGCCAATAGTAGGCATGGCTGTGATGGCCTCTTGGGGCAAGTTTCATGATGCTTGTTGATTGGCTGCTTTGCAGCCTTTCAAAAAGCGCCAAGAAAGCGCCGAACACCGAACCCGGACTTTTACGAAAATGTCCGGGTTCGGGTCCGTGTCACGGACACCCCAAAATTCGGTACGAACCCGAACTATACAGTTCGGGTTCGCTCATCCCTACTACTGATCACTGTAAGTAATTTGACATACAGCAGTGTATTTGGTTATATTGCACATGCATGTCAGAACAGCCGTTTTACATGCAGATAGAGTGTTATAAAATATTTGTGTTTTCGAAAATCGCCACTTATGATAGGAATTTATTTTCGCAATAAATACAACTTCATATTTTATCAGGTCTAAGTAGATATTACTGATTGGTGCACTAAGTTTTGTTGTGACATCACAGCACTATGTCTGTAGCATGTATGTATGGACAGCAGAGAAATATCTCTCACATGCACATTGCACATCCATTTTCCTGCCGCACACTATATACCCCACACAAACACAGTCTATAGATTAGAGTTTGTGTCCTGTTGGTCGGGAACCAGCTGTACACCCCATACTGCACCATCACTTCACTAGACAGGTACATCTCTGATCAGCTGGCCAAAATTTACTTGCTCAGACCCCACACACATACAATCGCAATACAATCCGATCTTATAATGGTAACATTAAATCTAATATTTCCCTTTCAAAGACTTAAATACTTTTTGATGTTTTGTTGAGAACATTATTTTCAATACTTGTATAAAACAAAATTGGTTTATATGCTGGTGTCTTTATTCTGCCGCGCATGTTGAAGCGGGGCTACGACCGCACCCGGGTCCAGGCTGGGAAGAATAGGATCGTGAAGGTGATACAGTCCGAGCTAAAAAAATAAATTCAAGCACAATCACCCCAGGAAGGCCGTCTTGATAAAATGGTCCGATCTGAAGAGGAGGCACATTAGCTGGATCACAGAGATCCGTGAACGCACAATGTACAATGCTTACATTTCTTTTGTATCTCTCGCCAAAACTCTGAAATGTATATATACAGTTAGGAAAATAAGTATTTCATCCCTTTACAAATGATTACTTAGTACCTGGTATGACACGTAGCAAATCAGCAGGTTACATCATACATCTCTACCTCGCCATTAGTATATACTGTATATATATTTATACACACAGCGAGGTACAGATGTATGATGTAACTGTCTGATTTTGTGCATTTTACACACAAAGAATTATATATATATATATATGTGTGTGTGTGTGTATACATAAACTGCAATTATCATTCTGCATTCCAGTAAAATGCCCCGTAGATCATTACATTAGATACATCCCCTACTTAACTACTTAACGCCCAATGACGTACATGTACGTCAAATCTGGACATGACTTAAAGCTCAGTGACATAAATCTACTGCATGGTGATCGGCCGGGTTCAGGAACTGCACCTGTCCGATAGTCACTGATAGCCGGACACCTGCTGTATTCGTTGGCATTGTTGAAATCAAGGATGCCGGCGCATTAACCCTTGCATGGCCGTGGTCAGCGATCACCGCGGATCGCTCGAGATTCAGACATGTGTGGGGTGTTCATCGGGTCCCTGCGCTGCTGTGACGGGGACCCGATAGCGGGGAAGGCAGCCCGATGCCTTCCTTAGGTATCGTGTTTTCCTTCCGGGATGGCCTGTGAGATCCAGCCCCCTGTATTACACCAGTAATACACTTACGCCAATGCATTAGAATACAGAAGTATTGTAATGCATTGTAAAGGGGATCAGACCCCCAAAAGTTGAAGTCCCAGAGGGGAATAAAAAATAAACTGAAAAAAAAAAATTGTTATAAAAATAAAGCTTTCCAAAAAAAAATAATTTTCAAGTACAAAAAAAATTGAATTTTCCCAAAATAAAGTAAATAAAAATTTGAAAAGTAGACACATTATTTATCGCCATGCCAGTATATACCGGCTCTATAGATATTATCACATGACCTAACCTCTCAGGTGAACACCGTTAAAAAAATAAAAATAAATGTGTGCTAAATAAACCAATATTTTTTTTTGGGCACATTACATCACTAAAAGTGCAACACCAAGTAATCAAACAGGCGTATGACCCCCAAAATGCTACCAATCTAACCATCACCTCATCAAAAAATGAGCCCCTACCTAAGACAATCGCCCAAAAAATAAAACAAGTATGGATCTCTGGAGACACTAAAACATGTTTTTTTTCGGTTCAAAAATGTTATTATGTAATACTAAAATACAAAAAAAAAGTATACATAATAGGCATCGCCATGTCCGTAAAAACCAGCTGTATAAAAATATCACATGACCTAACCCCTCAGGTGAACACTGTGTAAAAAAAAAAAAAAAACTGTGTCAAAGAAACCATTTTTTGTCAGCTAACATCACAAAAAGCGTAATACCAAGAGATCAAATTGTTTGATTATTATTATTTTTTTAAATAACAATGAGATTTTGTGACAGAATTTTACCAATGTCATGAAATACAGTATGTGACGAGAAAACAATCTCAGAATGGCCTGGATAAGTAAAAGCATTTTAAAGTTACTACCACATAAAGTGACACATGTCAGATTTGCTAAAAGTAGCCTGGGCAGAAAGGTGAAAAGTGCTCGGGCATTAAAGGGTGAATTTGCATTTGTTTGAGTTCTGAGTTTTTTGCCTAAATTCTTAACATTGGGTGATTACAGGGGTTCCAGTTCCCACTGTGTGCCGCCAGCCTTCCTCTGAAGAAATGGAGGTTGTGGTGATGTCTGCAGAGGAGGATGAGGAGGAGGAAGACAATGGAGAGCAGACTGGACCCTCCCAGCATGGTTATGCTCCACCAACACCTGATGTTGGAGAAAATGTGGAGGTGGAGGGAGGCCGAAGAGGCTGGTTCCTCTCACCAGCCGCACCCCCCCCCCCCCCAGTTCCTGATGAGGAAGAAGAGGAGGAGGATATCACCAGCCCCCGTCAGGAGGGTAAATATGTGCACATAGCAATATAATTCTGTATTAGGGATGAGCGAACCCGAACTGTATAGTTCAGGTTCGTACCGAATTTTGGGGTGTTCGTGACACGGACCCGAACATTTACGTTCGGTTTTCGGCACTTTCTTGGCGCTTTTTGAAAGGCTGCAAAGCAGCCAATCAACAAGCATCATACTACTTGCCCCAAGAGCCCATCACAGCCATGCCTTATATTGGCATGGCTGTGATTAGCCAGTGCCGCATGTGACCCAGCCTCTATTTAAGCTGGAGTCACGTAGCGCCACACGTCACTCTGCTCTGATCAGTGTAGGGAGAGAATGCAGCTGCTGTTAGGGCGAGATTAGGCAGGGATTTACTCAGCAAAAACACTTAATGAAGTGATCGATCTACAGCTGTGAATCCTTCAACTTCTGCTAGTTAATTGCTCACTGTTTTTCGGCTGCCCAGAGCGTTGTTCTGTCACTTTTTTCTGGGGTGATCGGCGGCCATTTTGTGTCTTGTGGTGTGCCAGCACAAGCTGCCACCAAGTCCATTTAACCATCAATAGTGTGTTGTTGTTTTTTTGCTATATCCTACATCAGGGGATTGGCTGTGCTTGCTATTTTATTGAGGGGTGAAATACAATTGCCAAAATAGCAATACCCTAAATCTGGTGTTCCAGCTGTGGCTGGACAAGTTTTATAGTGTCCGTCAAAGCATAGTTTTTGTTCTGGGTTGAAATTCAATTCCCAAAATAGCAATACCCTAAATCAGTGGTTTCTGCTGTTGCAGGCCAAGTGTAAATCTGTCCGTAAAAGGGTATATTACACTCAGCGTGCATCTCCAATTGTATTTTTGTTCCGTAAAAGGGTATATTACACAAACTGTTAAATTACAATTGCTGAAAGCATAAGCCTTTAAATTTGCACGCACTATTGTGCATCTCACACAGTGTATTTCTGTCCGTAAAAGGGTATATTACATTGAAGGTGCAAATTCAAGTGCTGATAGGGTCATCCTCAATAACTTCACACGCTACCGTGCATCTCCAAGTCTAATTCTGTCCGTAAAAGGATACCTGTCACCCAGGGCCTAAATACTAGGCCTACAATTTATATTCAGCTAAATCTGTGGTTACTGCTCTGCCTGTATTAGTGTAATACGGTACTTAAAAAGATAGCCAGATAGTGTTAGGTGCCTGTAAAAAAAGGCCTGAATTTGAATTCAATACATTGGGCCAAATATTTTTTTTCTTATTGTGGTGAACGGTAACAATGAGGAAAACATCTAGTAAGGGACGCGGACATGGTCGTGGTGGTGTTAGTGGACCCTCTGGTGCTGGGAGAGGACGTGGCCGTTCTGCCACAGCCACACGTCCTAGTGAACCAACTACCTCAGGTCCCAGTAGCCGCCAGAATTTACAGCGATATTTGGTGGGGCCCAATGCCGTTCTAAGGATGGTAAGGCCTGAGCAGTTACAGGCATCAGTCAATTGGGTGGCCGACAGTGGATCCAGCACGTTCACATTATCTCCCACCCAGTCTTCTGCAGAAAGCGCACAGATGGCGCCTGAAAACCAAGCCCATCAGTCTGTCACATCACCCGCATGCATATCAGGGAAACTGTCTGAGCCTAAAATTATGCAGCAGTCTCTTATGCTGTTTGAAAACTCTGCTGGCAGGGTTTCCCAAGGGCATCCACCTAGCCCTTCCCCAGCGGTGGAAGACATAGAATGCACTGACGCACAACCACTTATGTTTCCTGATGATGAGGACATGGGAATACCACCTCAGCACGTCTCTGATGATGACGAAACACAGGTGCCAACTGCTGCGTCTTTCTGCAGTATGCAGACTGAACAGGAGGTCAGGGAGGAAGACTGGGTGGAAGACAATGCAGGGGACGATGAGGTCATAGACCCCACATGGAATGAAGGTCGTGCTACTGACTTTCAGAGTTCAGAGGAAGAGGCAGTGGTGAGACCGAGCCAACAGCGTAGCAAAAGAGGGAGCAGTGGGCAAAAGCAGAACACCCGCCGCCAAGAGAGTTCGCCTGCTACTGGCCCCCGCCACCTGGGACCGAGCACCCCAAAGGCAGCTTCAAGGAGTTCCCTGGCGTGGCAGTTATTCAAACAATGTGCTGACGACAAGACCCGAGTGGTTTGCACGCTGTGCCATCAGAGCCTGAAGCGAGGCATTAACGTTCTGAACCTTAGCACAACTTGTTTAACATGAGACACATGGGATTCGAAATCAGGAGAGAATATCAAAATGTCGTCAAGATAGACAATAACAAATTTACCTAAGAACTCCCTAAGAATGTCGTTCATGAAGTTTTGGAACACAGCTGGGGCATTGCTGAGTCAAAAAGGCATCACCTGATACTCAAAGTGTCCTGCCGGAGTATTGAACGCCGTCTTCCATTCGTCTCACTCCTTGATTCGGATTAGATTGTATGCCACTTTCAGGTCAATCTTGGAAAACCAGGTTGCCCCCATAACCTGGTTAAATAAATCCAGAATCAATGGGAGGGAGTATCTATTCTGGACAGTGATTTTATTTAATCTCCGGTAATCGATGCATGGCCTAAGACCACCATCCTTTTTCTTAACGAAGAAAAACCCCGCTCCCATAGGAGAGACAGAAGGTCTAATATGCCCTTTACCAAGGCTCTCCTTAATATAGTCTTCCATGGCCTTGCATTTGGGCTTAGAAAGATTATAAATTCGCCCCTTAGGAAACTTGGCCCCCTCTACTAGCTCTATGGTGCAATCATAAGGTCTGTGGGGGAGTAGAACCTACGGAGTTGGTGATGAGAATACATCAGAATATTCCCTAACAACTGTGGGTAATGTATCAGACTTTACTGAGACCCCAGCCTGTACCACGGACAAGCACGAGTCACACTTAGGCCCCCATCTCACCAACTCCCTCTTGGACCAATGTATAGTGGGGTTATGTAGTCGGAGCCAAGGCAACCCTAGTACCACTTCAACCGGTAAGTTCTCAAGGACTAAAAGGGAACATCTCTCTGAGTGGCACACACCCACGGTTAGAGAAATCTCTGAGGTACATGACCTCACCCTACCACAAATCAGAGGAGTAGCATCAATAGCCATGACATGGATAGGAGTTGGTAAAGCAAACATTGGAATACCCAATTTAACAGCGTACTCAGAGTCAATAAAGCTGGCCGATGAGCCAGAATCAATAAAGGCCTTACCCGGCCATTTATTTACCCTCAGAGAAATCGTTATGGGTACCAAAAGCTTACATTTAGAAAAATCAGGGTGTACCTGGTCTTTAGGTTGCCTTGCCTTAGGAGACTTGACAGAGAGGACCTTCTTAGGACACTGGTTGATCCAATGGTCAGGATCTCCACAGTAAAAGCACTCTCCACGTCTGCGGTGTAGATTCCCTCGGGTCATGCAAACCTGCATGGGTTCCTCGTGGAGACCTCAGCATTGTCTCTGGTATAGGCCTCCGGCTGGACCACCATCTGGGAAGAGAACTGTCGTTCCTGTCGTCTCTCTAACCTGTCGGTCAAGTTGGACAACAAGGGTCATCATCTTCTCTAAGGTCTCTGGAAGTTGATAACTGACCAGAAGATCCTTTAAGTTATCAGACAGACCAGACCTAAACTGACTCTTAAGGGCTGGTTCGTTCCACCCTGAGGGGAAACTCCACCTTCTGAATTGGGTGCAATACTCCTCCGCAGGCAGATTGCCCTGAACTAGTGCCTTTAGAGCCGTCTCGGCTACCAGAGCCCTGTCTGGTTCATCATAGAGGGTACCCAGGGCCTGAAAAAACCCCTCCACAGAAGAACAACTGGTGCCAGCAGGTAAAGAGAATGCCCAGTCCTGGGGATCACCCTGTAGTCGGGAAATGATAATGCCCACGCGTTGACTCTCGGGGCCAGAGGACACGGGGTGCAAACGGAAGTAAAGTTTGCAATTCTACTTAAAGGAGAGAAACTTCTTCTGGTCTCCAGAAAAGGGTTCTGGGAGCTTAATCTGGGGCTCAAAATGCGGACTGGAGGCCTGAGGAGTGGAAGAACCTTGTCCTAGCTCAAAA
The DNA here is from genome assembly GCF_905171765.1 of Bufo bufo. Lineage (NCBI taxonomy): Eukaryota > Metazoa > Chordata > Amphibia > Anura > Bufonidae > Bufo > Bufo bufo. Next base: position 628,664,778 of record NC_053389.1, on the reverse strand, counting down.
GAACGGAGTTTCTCCCCTAGCTCCTGCACCATCTGCGTCAGGTTAGAGACATGGTCAGTCAGGGTCACCAGAGGATTCATTATACAGTGATTATTGGGCCTGTTAATCTGTAACGGTCACATCCACACACACACACAGAGAGGAGGATAGTGACCACTGCGCTCCACCCTCACCCCTGGCCCTGCCTACTTGCCACACGAGTCCTAATGACAGGGGACAACTGGACGGCAGTCCCTAACTTAGGATACGTGCGGGAAGGACAGACAAGACAAATAACGGATAGTGAACGCACCGGGTCAAAACCAAGAGGGCACGCAGTACAGAGAGATAAGGAAATAATGGTCAGGAGAAGCCGGGGTCAAATACTAGGAGAGTAGAGAAGTACAACAGGAGTCCGCAAAGAATAGTCAGGTGGAAGCCGAGGTCAAAATACCAGGAGGGATGCGCAGTACAGGAGGAGCAGGCAAAGGATCGTCAGGGAACAGGATCAGGTAAGTATACAGGTATCCAATAAATCGCCAGGAACCTAAATTAACTGGCAACCTGTGGCCAGCAGGCTGCCTGTTAAATACTAGTTAGCTGGGGTCGTGTGACGTGGCCAGCGTCATATGACCAGCACCAGGAAGTACAGCTGAGCACCGAGTGCCCAGCTCGGTGCTCAGACCTCGCCTGGTTGCTGGGGGAACTTGGGACGCCGGCCACGCGGAGGAGACATGCGCGGCCGAACCGTCCCGCCCCCTATCACCAAGGAGAAGAGGACGCTGTGCGCGTCCTCGCTCCTGCACAGAAACGGGACACCGGCGGCGCTGAGGAGAGCGAGCGCCCTGGCGTCTTGTGACAGAAGCATTGCCTGATGTGAATGATGCCTCGCACAAAAGAGCTCTCAGAAGACCTACAATTAAGAATTGTTGACTTGCATAAAGCTGGAAAGGGTTATAAAAGTATCTCCAAAAGACTTGCTGTTTATCAGTCCACGCTAAGACAAATTGTTCATAAATGGAGAAAGTTCAGCACTGCTGCTACTCTCCCTATTAGTGGCCATCCTGTAAAGATGACTGCAAGAGCACAGCGCAGACTGCTCAATGAGGTGAAGAAGAATCCTAGCGTGTCAGCTAAAGACTTACAAAAGTCTCTGGCATATGCTAACATCCCTGTTAGCGAATCTACGATACGTAAAACACTAAACAAGAATGGATTTCATGGGAGGATACCACAGAGGAAGCCACTGCTGTCCCAAAAAAATATTGCTGCACATTTACAGTTTGCATAAGACCACCTGGATGTTCCACAGCAGTACTGGCAAAATATTCTATGGACAGATGAAACCAAAGTTTAGTTGTTTGGAAGAAACACACAACACTATGTGTGGAGAAAAAGAGGCACAGCACACCAACATCAAAACCTCATCCCAACTGTGAAGTATAGTGGTGGGGGCATCATGGTTTGGGGCTGGTTTGCTGCGTCAGGGCTTAGACGGATTGCTATCATCGAAGGAAAAATGAATTCCCAAGTTTATCAAGACATTTTGCATGGGAAGGTAAGGCAATCTGTCCACCAGCTGAAGCTCAACAGAAGATGGATGTTGCAACAGGACAACGACCCAAAGCATAGAAGTAAATCAACAGACTGGCTTAAACAGAAGAAAATACGCCTTCTGGAGTTGCCCGGTCAGAGTCCTGACCTCAACCCAATTGAGATGCTGTGGCATGACCTCAAGAAAGCGATTCACACCAGACATCCCAAGAACATTGCTGAACTGAAACAGTTCTGTAAAGAGGAATGGTCAAGAATTACTCCTGACCGTTGTGCACGACTGATCTGCAACTACAGGAAACGTTTGGTTGATGTTATTGCTGCCAAAGGAGGTTCAACCAGTTATTAAATCCAAGGGTTCACATACTTTTTCCACCTGCACTGTGAATGTTTACATGGTGTGTTCAATAAAAACATGGTAACATTTAACCACTTAAGGACCACAGGTTTATACCCAACTAGTGACCAGGCCCTTTTTTACAAATCGGCACTTCACAAATTTAACGGTTTATTGCTCGGTCATGCAACTTGGCACCCAAATGAATTTTACCTCCTTTTCTTCTCACAAATACAGCTTTCTTTTGGTGGTATTTGATTGCTGCTGAGATTTTTAGTTTTTCTGATATTAATCAAAATAGACCGCAATTTTCTCAAAAAAAGTGTATTTTAAACTTTTTCTGGTAAAATTGTTCAAATATAATTACATTTCTATACAAGTTTGAGTCAGAATTTATTGTGCTACATGTCCTTGATAAAAAAAATCCAATAAGTGTATATTTATTGGTTTGCGCAAAAGTTATAGCGTTTACAAACTATGGTACAAAAATGTGAATTTCCACATTTTGAAGCAGCTCTGACTTTCTAAGCACCTGTCATGTTTCTTGAGGTGCTAGAATGCCAGGATAGTATAAATACCCCCCAAATGACCCCATTTTAGAAATAAGACACCCCAAAATATTTGCGGAGGGGCATGGTGAGTTCATGTATGATTAAAAATTTTTTTACAAGTTAGCGGAAAATGACCCTTTCTAAGGAAAAAAAAATAATAATAAAGTTTCCATTTCTGCTAACTTCTGGCAAAAAAAAAAATCTCCCACAAACTCACTATGCCCCTCAGTGAATACCTTGGGGTGTCTACTTTCCGAAATGGGGTCATTTGTGGGGTGTGTTTACTGTTCTGGCATTTTGGGCGGGGCTAAATTGTGAGCAACCCTGTAAAGCCTAAAGGTACTCGTTGGACTTTCGGCCCCTTTACGCACCTAGGCTGCAAAAAAGTGTCACACATGTGGTATCGCCGTACTCAGAAGAAGTAGGGCAATGTGTTTTGGGGTGTATTTTTACATATACCCATGCTGGGTGAGAGAAATATCTCTGTAAATTGACAACTTTGTATAATTTTTTTTTTAAAGTTGTCATTTACAGAGATATTTCTGACACACAGTATGGGTATATGTAAAAATTCACCCCAAAACACATTCCCCTACTTCTTCTGAGTACGGCGATACCACATGTGTGACACTTTATTTTTTTTTTTAAACTCGTTTTATTGAAGTTTAACAACAGCATGGTGCATCACATTCTGGAGCAGTGACAACCCACGCAGGGGAGTCGCAAGCTCCACAGCAGACAAAATAAAATAGAATACACTGTGCATTGGGTCATATTCACATTATTCCACAGCCCTTCAACAAGAGGCATCATAAACCTTCATACTAGCCCTCAGACACTCATCGCAGTGGGATCTTCTGACACAGAGTGCAAATGCGTAGTTTGCAAGGAGTGAGTAGAAGAGCACCACTCCCCCCACACTTTCTGAAATTTCCCTGGGCATTTTCTATGAATGTACACCACTCTTTCCATTGACATAGCATGATTCATCAAGGTCTTCCACTGGCCCACTGTTGGGGGTCTTTCCGCCATCCACCTCAGCGCTACCGCTTTTCTAGCCAGGAATAGAGCCTCCCCCAGAAATACTCTCTGATAATGTGACCACTGCTCCTCCTCTATTATCCCTAGGAAGCATATCTTTGGGCAAACCCCTATCGAGACAGGTACCATTGTGGAGAGTATTTCAACAACTTTACCCCAGAAAACCTGTAGATGTCTACATCCCCACATCAAATGCCAGAAATCAGCACCCTCTTCTTGACATCTATGACACCCGCTGCTGGGCGACCTCCCCATCTTATACAGTCGAAGAGGGGACAAATAGCTTCTATGCAATATGAACAATTGTGTTAATCTGTTATTTACCGATGGGGAAACATTATTGGGTACCAACATAGCTTCCTCCCAGTCCTCAGATTCAAGATTTGGAATGTTAACTTTCCATTTCGCTTCTACCTCCAATGGTTGTAGAGTCATGCGGTCACCCAGCAGATGTGTGTACAGTATAGAGATGATGCCCTTAGGTCCCTGCGATCTCAACACTCCTATTAATGGATACTTAGAAATACTACGACTCGTCCCTCTAAACTGAGCATTCAGGGCATGCCTTAATTGAAGGTACCTATAAAATAAAGAATGGGAAATCTCAAACTTCTCCTGTAGTTGCTGCATAGTCCGCAATGCGCCTCCATCATACAGCTCAGACAGTGTCAGCACCCCACACCCTTTCCATATCATCGAGCCTTCCAACGTCATCAAGTGTGAAAACATAGGATTGTCCCATAATGGAACTGCATCCGGCAAATCTTCATATGAGTTGAATTTTGCTGCCTTCCATACTTGATTAGCCAGTCTATGGGCAAGAAGTAACCTCCTGGAAACAGTGCCTGGAGACTCCAGCACCGGCCATAGAGTAGACAGACCAAGATGTTCCCTCAACCAATACTCCGGCCCGGGTAAATCTCCCTTTCTAACCCAGGCCGCTATATACTTCAGCTGACTGGCCACATAATATAGGAAAAAATCGGGTAGAGCCGCCCCACCCCTTGTCTTGGACCTCTGTAGCACTTTCTGTGAAAGCTTCCTCCTAGCCTTGCCCCATACAAAAGCTGTAACCAAGGAGTCTAACCTGTCAAAAAGGGCCTTGGGTACCGGGGCACATGCGTGCGACAGAAGATACAGGCCTTTAGGGAGCAGAATAATTTTAACTAGGTTCAATCTCCCCATCACTGAGATCGACAATACCTTCCATGTCTTAAATTTATCAATAAATAGGGACTCTATCGGGTCTATATTCTTTGCTACAGACATACATGGGTCCCTTGTGATCACAATGCCAAGATACTTAAACTGGTCTACTACTGGTAAATTATTTATACATTCTGGCCATCCATGATCCCAAAGAGGCATAATTGCTGATTTCGTCCAATTTATGAACAAGCCCGAGAATTTGCCGAACTTCTCTATTACCTCAATTGCCCTGGGAAGGGTCCGCTCAGGCTCATCCATAAACAGGAGGAGATCATCCGCGTACAGGCCAACCTTCTCCTCTCTATCTCCTTTAGATATTCCTTTGAAGGAGCCATCCTGCCTAATACGCAAGGCTAAATGCTCGATCACTACCACAAACAGGAGCGGGGAAAAATGGCAGCCCTGTCTTGTGCCTCTATGTAAAGTAAATGTATCTGACTGGGATCCATTCACCAATATATTTGCTTTAGGTCTCTGGTACAAAATCTCAACCCACCTCGTGAACCCCGGTCCAAAACTAAACTCTTTCAGGATCCGCAAAAGGAAAGGCCACTCCACAGAATCAAAGGCCTTAGCCGTATCAAGTGATGCCAGGGCCCATTCCCTACCCTCCGCTACTCCTATCTGAGCAATGACCTGGGCTCTCCTGATATTGTCAGAGGTGGTTCTCCCCGGCATGAACCCTGCCTGATCCTGATGTACTATAGACGTGATCACTTTATTTAAACGGGAGGCTAGTAACCTAGTCAGGATTTTGTAGTCTAAATTTAGCAAAGATATTGGCCTGTAGGAGCCGCAAGCAGTTGGGTCTTTATCCGGCTTCAATATGACCACAATAGTGGCGTCATACATGGTCTCAGGTAGCTGATGTCGCCGTGATGAAGCTGAGTACATTCTAAGGAGTTGAGGGCTAAGGATCTCGCTATATCTTGAGTATACTTCTATCGGGATCCCATCCGGGCCCGGTGCCTTCCCAGCTGGTAAATCACGGATAGCCAACTGGATTTCTTCCAGGGTTATGTCCTTATCTAGAAGGGCTCTATCCGCCTCATTTAAACTAGGATATTCCACCTCTGAGATGTAGTTATTCAGATCACTCTCCATATATTGAGCCGCTGAACTGTACAGTGATTGGTAGAACCGTTTGAAACCGTCTAGAATTCCTTCACCGGACTCCACCAACTGTCCCCCCGGGTGCAAAATTCGTAGCACCGGGGGAGACAATTGATTGGCTCTAGCAATTTGGGCCAAAAGCTTACCCGTTCTGTCTCCCGATTCAAATGACTGTTGCTTCATGAAGAACATCTTACGTTCACTTTTCTCCTTAAGATATAGCATATATGATCTACCCTTAGTCATCCATTCTATCCTATTCTCCTCTGTGGGATCAGCACAAAAAGAGGCCTCAGCCTCCCTACATTTGGTGTGCAGGTCTAATTCCTGGCGAGCCGCATCCTTTTTTACATAGGATATTGAAGACTTCAAACATCCTCTCAGGTATGCCTTCAGGGTGTCCCATAATAATAAACCCTCCGTCTCCTCTCCCTGCACCTCTAAAAAGACTCTCAACTGATCAGGAATCCTATCATTTTGTGTCAATAGGGAAAGCCAGAATGGATGGATTCTCATCTTCCCCCCTCTAGATGCAGCCCCAGGAATATCAAAGCGAGCTACAATCGCAGCATGGTCTGATGGGCCCTGTGGCTCATAAGTAATTGCTATCAAATCTGTGTAAATAGCAGCATTGCCCAGGACATAGTCGATTCTCGAAAGTGCCCCTCTAGCGGGAGTGAAACAGGAGTATTCCCTCAGCTGTGGGTTCCTGAGTCTCCATAAATCTACCCATCCCATTTCTGCAGCTATTCTAAACAGTGTAGTCGTCGAATAAGCCCCAGTCCCCCTCCCTTCGGGCGGTCTATATCTATCCATCTCCTCCTGCATAACCATATTAAAGTCTCCCATACAGATCAGCCGGGCCGAGGGATATTGCGCCGCGAACCCCAGAATAACATGAAGAATTGAAAGACTAGCTGGAGGGGGGTTATATATGTTAATTATAACATAAGGGATATGGTTAATAAAGCCATATACTAGTAAGTACTGTCCTTCTGGATCAGCAACAGACTGCTGCGGCTCCCACAGGAGTCCTCTGCGCACTAATATGGCCGTACCTCTAGAATTTGATGTACCATATGACTGACATGACCACTGAACCCATTGTTTAACAATTCTGTGCCCAGTATCAGGCGTCAGATGAGTCTCTTGAAGTCCTAGAACATGAGGGCAATAGCGTCTGTCTTGTGAAAATACCGCTATCCTTTTTTTTGGATTTCCCAAGCCTCTCACGTTCCAGGACATCACCACTAAAGAACCCATAATTCAGGCATAGGGTTATCCCTCCAGTGATGCAGGAAACTATCCAGCGAATGAATAGACGCCTCACCCAGTATAATAATTCGCCTCCCTACTGCACTCCCCTTACTAAATTTATGCCAACATGCCTTCAATAACCTTGTAAACATATAACATAACAGTTGAACATATAACACCTCAATACAGACATTTAATGTATGCATTATAGTGTTAGTAACATGGCAGTATGATCGGGGACCAATGCGGGGAAAAGATGTTATGCCCGCACCGGTAGCCGGTCTCTCCCTGTATAATGAAAATAATAATGCAGCTGCAGGTGCAATTAAGCCTCACTAGATGCAAGTATGCATTCCAGACCTCCATGAATCACTATCTGCATCAAGGTTAGAACAATAAACCAAATGATCTGTAGTGGCAGACTATATCACATTTCATGCAGGTAAGGCTAGAGTTTACATCGTATAACAACGATAATAAAGGTAATGGACTCAGTGGCAAGGCACCCATAAAATACCGGTCCAGGGGCCCATCAATACTTGCAGCTTAGTCCCGATTCCTCAGGTCAGCGCGGCCTTGGACGTCTAGCGACCCAGTCCTCAGCCTCCTTTGGGTCAGTGAAAAATAAAGGCCGATCACCATCCACTACACGAAGTCGCGCAGGATAAGCCATCGAATACTGCAAATTTAGCTCCCTAAGGCGCCTCTTGACCAAAATAACGGTGGCCCTTTTCTTCTGTAGATCCGCAGAAAAGTCCGGAAAAAGCGACACTTTGGCATTATCATGCATCAGTGCCCCCTTGCTTCTCGCTTGGCTGAGTATTAGGTCCCGGTCCTTCCAATTTAATAGGCGGGCTAGCAGAGGCCTCGGTGGTGCGCCTGGAGGCGGTGGTCTGGCCGGGACTCTGTGCGCTCTTTCCACTGCATAGGCCATGGAGAACGCAGCATCCGGGAACTGGGCCTTCAACCACAACTCCACGAAACCGGCAGGATCTCTCCCCTCCGCCCTCTCTGGCATCCCTAGGATCCTTACATTGTTGCGCCGGGCCCGATTCTCCAGGTCGTCGCACTTCTGTCGCCATAGTCCAACAGCTCTCTCCACCTCTGTGAGTCTCGAGTCCAGCGGTCTGGTGTAATCCTCCAGCTCCGACACCCGGACCTCTGTCTGCTTGACTCTCTCCCTTAGCTGTTGCACGTCTTGTCTCAGGAGGCCCAGGTCGACTCGCACCTCCTCAATCTTACAGGTAAGAGAGGATTGACATGAGGATATTGCTGTGAGGAGCTGCTCAGAGACCGCTTTCAGCGTGATCTCAGGTTCTACAACATCGTCGGCCTCCATCTGTTGTGCGGCCTGCCCACGCGTCACCGCTGCACGTGGAGTGGCGGGAGCCGCGGCGCCATGTTGGTTTTCCTGGCGGGCATATTCTTTGAGCTTTTCAACCGCGGTCTGTGCCTTGCTGGGGCCCATATCTTGGTGCCTGGGCTTCCTCCTTCTCCTCTGCACTTGCCACTCTCTATTTGAGGAATGCAGCTTGTCAGGATTATTCAGGATCAATTCCAGGGACCGGAGCCGCTCTTAAGTGCGTGCGCTCATGCCGGCAGTTAGCCACGCCCCCTCCGTGTGACACTTTTTTGCAGCCTAGATGCACAAAGGGGCCCAAATTCCAATGAGTACCTTTAGGATTTCACAGGGCATTTTTACGCATTTGGATTCCAAACTACTTCTCACTCTTTAGTGCCCCTAAAATGCCAGGGCAGTATAAATACCCCACAAGTGACCCCATTTTGGAAAGAAGACACCCCAAGGTATTCCGTGAGGGGCATGGCGAGTTCATAAAAGATTTTATTTTTTGCCACAAGTTAGCGGAAATTATTATTTTTTTCTTACAAAGTCTCATATTCCACTAACTTGTGACAAAAAATAAAATCTTACATGAACTCACCATACCCCTCACGGAATACCTTGGGGTGTCTTCTTTCTAAAATGGGGTCACTTGTGGGGTATTTATACTGCCCTGGCATTTTAGGGGCCCTAAAGCGTGAGAAGAAGTCTGGAATCAAAATGTCTAAAAATGCCCTCCTAAAAAGGTACTCATTGGAATTTGGGCCCCTTTGCGATATTTCTCTCACCCAGCATGGGTATATGTAAAAATACACCCCAAAACACATTGCCCTACTTATTCTGAGTACGGCGATACCACATATGTGACTTTTTTTGCAGCCTAGGTGCACAAAGGGGCCCAAATTCCATTTTTACGCATTTGGATTCCAAACTACTTCTCACGCTTTAGGGCCCCTAATATGCCAGGGCAGTATAAATACCCCACAAGTGACCCCATTTTGGAAAGAAGACACCCCAAGGTATTCTGTGAGGGGTATGGTGAGTTCATGTAAGATTTTATTTTTTATCACAAGTTAGTGGAATATGAGACTTTGTAAGAAAAAAAAGAAAAAAGAAATCAATTTCCGCTAACTTGTGCCAAAAAAAAATAAAAATCTTCTATGAACTCGCCATGCCCCTCACGGAATACATTGGGGTGTCTTCTTTCCAAAATGGGGTCACTTGTGGGGTATTTATACTGCCCTGGCATTTTAGGGGCCCTAAAGCGTGAGAAGTAGTTTGGATCCATTAGGGCCAGAATCCTGTAGGCCTCTTCAGCGGAATACCCCTTTTTTGACATTTTGGGCTAATTAAATTTAGGGGATATTCCTCTGAGACTACCCAGGAAAAAGAGCACACCTGCCTAGTAAAAAGGAGTGCTTGCGAAGTAAAGCTGCGATCGCTAATAAAGATCCAAAAAGCTCAAAAGTGATCTTTATGGCGCTGCAGCGATTTTATGGTGTTTTTGCAGTGATCATAAAAAAAAATTTCTGGCATTGCGGTGGGGCGGACTGAACGCAAGTGTGGGCACAAGATCAGGCCTGATCGGGCGAACACTGCATTTTTTGTAGAGCCTAAGGTGACCCTAATGTACTGATATAGATCTGATTGCGATCAGTCTTGATCACTTACAGATACTATATAGTACTAGTGCTGATTAGTGACAGCGATGACGCTAATCAGCGACTGCGGTGCGGTGGGCTGGGTGCTAACTACCTAACAAGTAGCTAACTAACTGCCGGTGATAAGGGACCCTTACAGGGGGGTGATCAATGACAGGGGGGTGACAGGGGGGTGATCAGGGAGTCTATATGGGGTGATCAGGGGTTAATAAGGGGTTAATAAGTGACAGGGGGGGTGTAATGTGTGTGTGGTGCTTGGTGCTACTTACAGAGCTGCCTGTGTCCTCTGGTGGTCGATCCAAGCAAAAGGGACCACCAGAGGAGCAGGTAGCAGGTATATCAGACGCTATTTACAAAATGGCGTCTGACATACCTATTTGATTGGTTATTTTAAAAATCTACAGCCTGCCAGCCAATGATCCGCGCTGGCAGGCTGTAGTTAAACTTGTTTACTGCGTGATCCTGTGAACGCGCGCTCCTGTGAGCGCACGTTCACAGGAAATCTCAGGTCTCACGAGATGACGGCAATAGGCATCGCTGAGACCTGAGAGCGCTGCTGTCCGGACGCCTATCGGCGTTACCGTGACGGGAAGTGTTTAATTCTGTGTGTTATTAGTTTAGGCAGACTGTGATTGTCTATTGTTGTGACTTAGATGAAGATCAGATCACATTTTATGACCAATTTGTGCAGAATTCCATATCATTCCAAAAGGTTCACATACTTTTTCTTGTAACTGTACATTGTAATATCAATACATTGTATTGATATGTATTGATATTGCATTGATATAAATATTAACATGTAATACAATTCTATATTCAACTAAGTTTGTTCCAACATCTACAAGAACCTTCTTCTACCATTGTACTTCTTTATGCCATGGTGAGAAAGAAACAGTCTTGTCTCTAGCTAATAGAAACAAATAGCTATTGGTACATTTCATTTCAAGACAGGCTGTGCTGTGATAAATCTTAATGTGACATCTTACTAAGAATGGTGGCAGAGAAAATAATCCTGAAGCCCAGGGCTGGAGTAAAATGGGCTTGCAATGGTGTTGTCAGATATGACTGCACCACAGCACTACTGTCCAGGCTTCAGAGGAGATAAGAAGAGTGGTAACCAGGGAAATCATCCAGTCTTGTGGTTTATGTTGCACAATTTAGTAATTCCCTAAAGGCAATTTAACTCAAATCTCAGCAACAACAACCATTTTCTTAGTGTATGCTAACAATTATACTAAAAAGTTATCAGATGTTGTCACATAAGCCATGGACAATAAAAAAGGAGAATTATGCAGTGGGATTCCTGTATTACAATCTGTCCAGTTTTGGCACTAAAATCCATTTGTTATTAAACTCTAGTAGAGAGATCTCAATGGGATAGTGGGTTAGATTGTACATTTCAGTTTAGTAGACCATGATTTTCTATGCAAAATAAATATATATGTACAGAGCGAACATGTGTATGGAATGTGTGCATTGGTTCTGCGAGTTTGAGAAAACTTAGAAACATCTGCATATCATCAAATGAGGGGTGATGTGCTATACCAGCATAAGAGCACTATAACCAATAATTACAAGGAGAACTACAATTTCTAGTTGGCAAATTTGTGACAAATAGGCCCTACGCCAGGAATGCCCCAGAATTTTGTAAGACTACACATTTATGGGTGGAGCTTATATAAGCCACACTAATTTTGGCCTGGGTCAACATTAATTTTTTGATAGACTGCCTTTGAAAATTAGGAACAATTCCTCCAAATTTGGGACTGTTGGCAACTATGGCTGGGAATGAGAACCATTTTTGTTAATGGTGGAGTACTGCCAAATGGCAGATCTAGCTCTGCTTCATTTATTTAAAACAAGTGAAGCAAGTGTTTACAGGCACTTGATATTCCGCTAGTTGTGTACTAGGATGTCATCATTCATCTCTCTTGATATGTCTAATGCCAGGTGGAATAACAGAGGAATGGCATAACATAGAGTTCTAAGAAAAGCTGCTCCAGAATTATTTCATGAAGAATACAAAAATGTAGGTTCCTCTTTAAGTATGAACACTTACCATGTAACACAAACTGTGTGGCAGGTTAATGTAACTGTTTAAAATAAAAGTGGTCTTTATTACCCATAACAACCAATCACAGCACAGCTTTCACTTGTCAAGAGCCTATTAGAAATAAAAGTTGTGCTGTAATTGGTTGCTACGGGGAACAAAGACAATTTTCCTTTTAGACAGTTTCATAAATTTTCCCCTATAAGTTTTATTAACATTTAGTAGCATTTCTATCAAAAAATTATTATTATTTTTTACACTGATCATTGATAAACTTACATGTGTCCTTCCGTACCTTTTATTTTCTTTCGAGATATTCTGAGACGAGCGGCACAACACTTTTTTGGATATAAAGGGGGAGATTTATCAAGACAGGCGCTTTCTGCACAGGTCTTGATATCGCCTGCACTGCTGGAGGATACACCTAATTTATGACAACGGGCAGGCCTCATCATAAATTAGGTGCTTCCTCCGGCAGTCTGTGCGCCTAAACATAACTCTACGACAGCTCAGAGCTGCGTAGATTAACGGCTTCATTGGTGCCAGAAAACTGGTGTAAATGAAGCTAAATGTGTTGCAGCTGCTTGCCACACACCCTTCCCACCATTGTCACACCCCCTTTCTGAAAAGTGGTGAGGGTGGCAGAAAAGTGGAATTTTTTTTAAAAAGTCACAGTTAAAAAGGTCACAAACATATTTTGCAACTTTAAAATGCTACTTTTCAGGTGTAGGGGATGATAAATCTCCCCAAAGACCTTTGCAATACTTTTGCAACAGCTTTTTTTCAAAGATTTCGTGTCATTCCTTGTTGGTAGGCGTGCTTTGTGCTTTGTCGTAGTGCTGCCTGCTACTGTTTGCCAGGAGACAGACTAGGTCTCCTTGTGAAGAAATTCTGGCCAATCAGAGCTGCTGCTTGCACGTTAGGCGCACTAATGCAGCCTATTTAAACAGGCAACCTGCTGGCCACAGGTAGCCTGTATATAGTTTCTAATCCTTGGATTACCTCACTAGCCTTAAATTACTGTGCTGATTTCTGAATCCCTGATGTGTGATTTGTACCCTAACTTTGATTCTGACTGACCCTTTGGACTTGACAAGATTTCCTGGTTTTGACCGCTGGCTACCCCTGGTTTTGCCTCTCTGGTTCTGTTTAGATTTGGTTTTGATTCTCCTGGTATTGACCTCGGCTTGGTAAGTTTCTGGTTTTGTCTTTCGATCTCTGTGCCATTCTGTCACTAGTCTTTTCTTATTTGTCTCCCTGGTTTCCCTTTCCTGATTCAGACTCTGCACTTATTTAGGAAGGGACTGCTATCCAGTTGTGGGTCACCAATCAGGGTGGTCATGCAAATAGGTAAGGATAGTGCTTGGCAAGAGTTTAGGGCTCACTTTCCCCTACCATGACAGGTTGCCACTCCTCTAAGAATGTCAGACAAAGAAGAAAAGTAGTTCAGTTTAGTGTTCTAAATTAGGACATTTGAATGCTTGTGTTTTGTGATGTCTGGATAAGGGCTCATGCTCACAAAATATTTTTTGTCAGTGTCTGTTCCGTTTTTTTTTATGCTGAACCATTCACTTCAATGGGGCCACAAAAATAAAAAACAGAAATGACTGCAAGTACGTTCCATGTCTGTATGTCCGCATGTCTGTTCCGCAAAAAAAATAAAGCATTTCTTATTATTGTCTGCATTATGGACAAGGATAGGACTATTCTATAATAGGCCGGCATTTCTGTTCCACAAAGTGCGGAACAGACATGGCTGGTTTACGCAATTTGCGGTTCTGCAAAACAACAACAGTCGTGTGAAAAGACCCCTATGTGCCATGCATTACCACCTCTTTTGGGCCCCCACTATGTTTATTGGTGCATCGTGTGTCATCTCCTATATTTATTTCCATTTCCTGCAATTTGTGTATATGAATTTCCTTATAAACTAGTGTTAACATGTAATGTCCCTGGTTCACCAGCAGGTGGCGGCAGTATTGGAAGACTTAGTTTCCCTGGAGAGGAACCTTCTAGTTTCCTTATAGCCCTCTCTAGAGAGGGAGGAGTTTTAGTTAGTGAGTGAGTTCAGAGTAGCCCCTGTATGGGAAAGCAGCAGGCTCTCATCCCTAATGGACGAGCCTGCAGAAAGTCAGTCTTTTACCCCTTCCTAAGGGGAGGTTGTGTGTTGGCCACCAGAGCACTGTCTGCTCTGCTGGGCCCACAGGCCATGCCTGTGAAGTCTACATGGTTAATTGTCCCCACCTGGGCTTGCATTGCCAAATACCCAAGCTAAAGTAAGCTTGAAGCCAGGAAGAAGTTCCTAGGACTAAAGATAAAGTAAGAGTCAGACTACAGCTAAGCTAAGTTCCAGCAGAAGAGGAGAATTTTCCTATTTAGTCCAGCTAGCATAGCAGAGCTGAGAAAGCTACAGCATAAGCAGAGCTGAGATTGTTGCAGAAGTGTTTGCCTTCCAGAAGTTAAGCCAATACCTGCTGATGAACAAGATAATGTCTGGAAACTATGCCAAGTAAAGTTGTGTTCAATGTTAATACAAAGTCTGGACTCCATTTATTTAACTTATTCATCATCCAAGTTCAACAACCCCCTTTTGAACTTGCTTCGGACTACCACATCTGGGATCCAAGGATATCCAGGTAGGAGCACCATGACACGTGCATACAACACCTTCAGAGAGATCGTAGGCCACTCTACACCACTCTGGCAATCCTACATCTGGGTACCCACACTACCATCTACAAAGGGGACTCCATGTCATCGTTGCTTAACTGCAACTGGCATCACGACTACTTGCTCTATAAGAGGGACATAGTTCGTAGAAACCTCCTAAGGGGCAAGGGATACCCCAGATGCCTAAGAGTGGTCTGCTGCAAATGAACAAGGTCTTAGGTTGTTATCTGGTCGATCATATTGAAGCTTCTATATCTGGGGAGAAGAACAGAACTGGATCGCACATCCACAATGCTATGCTTTGATCTAACTTGCTTCTCAGCGCTATATTAAAGTGTACAGCCCCCCATACTGCATGCTATACAAGAGGCATTAGTGTACATTTTGATCAAAGGGCATAAGCCCACTCACCACGCCAAGGTAGCCTCTTTGAGTGGGACCTACTCTGACAAAAAGGCACAGCGACAATGCGGTGACAAAGCGGCACTGCCCTAGTAGGCGGTGGGACCCAGGAGTCAAACAGCACCTCTGCTGTATGACAATGCCACCCATGGCACTGGGTCCCACCAACCTACCAGCACCGCACCGCAAAAACAAAGGCCACCACGCAGTACTGCACCATGTGAACAGTTGTCTAATACAACATGTCCATTGCTATCAGGAGCTACAGGTCAATGACCACTTATATGCAGATTTCTGTGATTAAAACCACCTGTGCCGAATGGGAGGAGTGCTTATACCAGTAATAAAAAATAAATATTCAAATAGTTATCTGGGGGAGAAGAACAGAACTGGATCGCACATCCACAATACTATGCTTTGTCTGCATAAAAGTGGTCATTGACCTGAAGCTCCTGATAGCAATGGACATTTTGTGTTAGACAACTGTTCACATGGTGCAGTACTGCGTGGTGCCCACAAGAGAGAAAGAGGAGGGGAGTTCAGAGGGAGAGACGGAGCAGCAGAGAGGAGGAGAAGGAGGAGAAGCAGGCAGAGCTTGCAGGGCACAGGAGGCAAAAAGCAGACTGCAAATGTATCTGGAGCAAGCCATCCACCATGCACAGTCACTTCTGGCGCTCCCAGGATGCCGGCACATGGCTCCGCAGTGTTGACTTTTTTTAACGTGTCAGCTGCTGACATTAGTGTTGACATCTGCAGCCTGTGCTGCTACATCCTGCCTCTTCTCCTTCTCCTCACTCCTCCCATTTGTCCTCCCACCACCTTCCACCGTGCCGTCGTCGCGTTCATCTGGCAGAAGGCAGGCTTCCGTGGGCCAAATGTTCGAGCGTAAAAAGTTGATGACGCCGGATAATCCTCTTGCCCAATGGCTGACTGCTGGCTTGTCGGAACTGCTAGCCCACCAACTACTGCCATATAAACTGGTGGACTCGGAAAACTATAGAAAATTTGTGGCCATTGGCACACAGTAATGGAAGGTCCCCAGAAAGAAATATTTCTACAATAAGGGCATGATCGTGTTCGTCCTGGCCGATGTTCGTCCATCACTAACCCTTTGCTCACGGGATATGGATTAATTAGCTGAGTAGAGTGTGACACTTTGAAAGTCCTTGTATAAATGAATAAAAATCCAGCTCACCAGTTCAGTCGTGCGAGGTCAGCTCAGCGTAAACTTCATTCAGATAAACAGATTTCCTGCACGAAGGAGAAAAAATCTTGCATGTTCTTTATTGAATATTCAAAACGTACACACGGTGCAGTGAAAGAGGTCCCTCTGTGTCCCTGGTCTGACCAGGGACACGGAGGGACCTCTTTCACTGCACCGTGTGTACGTTTTGAATATTCAATAAAGAACATGCAAGATTTTATCTCCTTCGTGCTGGAAATCTGTTTATCTGAATGAAGTGTGACACTTTGAGCCTAGAATATTAAACCTTTTCACAAAATTCAAATTTTAAGCTGCATTAATGCAATTCCTTTTAATTTGCATTGCGGAAATAAATAGACTTTTGCGCGATATTATAATTTTTGGAGTTTCACCTGTAAATGCAGAAGTGAACTGAGAATATATTTTTCTTTCTGTACTGAAAAAAGCCACTAAACGCTTTCACCACAAATAACTGCAACAGTGAAGTGCGTAAATATTTTTCTTTCTGTACTGAAATAGGCCACTAAATGCTTTCACCACAAATAAATGCAACAGTGAAGTGTGTATATATTTTTCTTTTTGTATTGAAATAGGCCACTAAAAGCTTTCAACACATATAACTGCAGAAGTGAACTGAGAATATATTTTTCTTTCTGTACTGAAATAGTCCACTAAACGATTTCACCACAAATAATTGCAACAGTGAAGTGCATATATATTTTTCTTTCTGTACTGAAATAGGCCACTAAACGCTTTCACCGCAAATAACTGCAACAGTGAAGTGCGTATATATTTTTATTTCGGTACTGAAATAGGCCACTAAACGCTTTCACCACAAATAACTGCAACAGTGAAGTGCGAATATATTTTTCTTTCTGTACTGAAATAGGCCACTAAATGCTTTCACCACAAATAACTGTAACAGTGAAGTGCGTATATATTTTTCTTTCTGTACTGAAATAGGCCACTAAACGCTTTCAGCACATATAACTGCAGAAGTGAACTGAGAATATATTTTAATTTTTGTACTGAAATAGGCCACTCAACACTTTCTCCACAAATAATTGCAATAGTGAAGTGCGTATTTTTTTCTTTTTGTACTGAAATAGGCCCCTATATGCTTTTGCCACAAATAACTGCAACAGTGAAGTGTGTATATATTTTTCTTTCTGTACTGAAATAGGCCACTAAACGCTTTCAACACATATAACTGCAGAAGTGAACTGAGAATATATTTTTCTTTTTGTACTGAAATAGGCCACTAAATGCTTTTGCACAAATAACTGCAACAGTGAAGTGCATATATATATATTTTTTTGTACTGAAATAGGCCACTAAACGCTTTCAACACATATAACTGCAGAAGTTAACTGAGAATATAGTTTTCTTTTTGTACTAAAATAGGCCACTAAAGGCTCTTCAACATAGCGCTTGCACCCCAATAACAAGAACAAATTGCTTGGAATGACAGAACTGTATAATGGCTATTTGGATCCCCAAATAATCTTTCCCTGCACTTGTGTATCTCTTTTCTAGCACTGTCCCTAGCGCCTTCTGACGTCTCTCCGTGCACTAAGATGCTGTGAAATGATTCTTCCCTATCCTTTCCCTGCACTTGTAAATTATTTTTCCAGGTTTTTTTTTCACAATGAAGTTTTTCCAATTGCTGTCCCTAGCGCCTTCTCATGTCTGTCCCTGCAGTCAGAACGCTGGACAATTTCTTACTCTAAGATGGCCACCGTATTTATAGGGCTGTGTCATCACAGGGCTGGCTGGCTGCTGATTGGCTGCATCCATGTCAATCTGGGTAATCCCCTTCCCAGACTTCCTTTCTTCATGTTCTCACACATGCAGCAGCCATTTTAGGAAAAATGAGATTCATTACCACGAAGCGCAAGGAAATTTTTCCTGAAATTCGGATCGAATTCCACTTCGTCAGCTTCGATTCGCTCATCTCTAGTTATATGTTCTAAAGCCTTTTGTGGAGTGTATAAGTGGACAAAATATAAGGGCCTATTTTCCATTCAGCGGTGCAGTTATATGTTCTAAAGCCCTTTTTGTCGTGTATTAGTGGCAAAATAAAAATATATTTGCCGTTCAATAGTGCAGTTATATGTTCTAAAGCCCTTTTTGGTGTGTATTAGTGGCAAAAAAATATATATACAATACAGACCAAAAGTTTGGACACACCTTCTCATTTAAAGAGTTTTCTTTATTTTCATGACTATGAAGGCATCAAAACTATGAATTAACACATGTGGAATTATATACATAACAAACAAGTGTGAAACAACTGAAAATATGTAATATTCTAGGTTCTTCAAAGTAGCCACCTTTTGCTTTGATTACTGCTTTGCACACTCTTGGCATTCTCTTGATGAGCTTCAAGAGATAGTCCCCTGAAATGGTCTTCCAACAGTCTTGAAGGAGTTCCCAGAGATGCTTAGCACTTGTTGGCCCTTTTGCCTTCACTATGCGGTCCAGCTCACCCCAAACCATCTCGATTGGGTTCAGGTCCGGTGACTGTGGAGGCCAGGTCATCTGGCGCAGCACCCCATCACTCTCCTTCATGGTCAAATAGCCCTTACTTTCAAAGTTTTCCCAATTTTTCGGCTGACTGACTGACCTTCATTTCTTAAAGTAATGATGGCCACTCGTTTTTCTTTACTTAGCTGCTTTTTTCTTGCCATAATACAAATTCTAACAGTCTATTCAGTAGGACTATCAGCTGTGTATCCACCTGACTTCTCCTCAACGCCACTGATGGTCCCAACCCCATTTATAAGGCAAGAAATCCCACTTATTAAACCTGACAGGGCACACCTGTGAAGTGAAAACCATTTCAGGGGACTACCTCTTGAAGCTCATCAAGAGAATGCCAAGAGTGTGCAAAACAGTAATCAAAGCAAAAGGTGGCTACTTTGAAGAACCTATAATATGACATATTTTCAGTTGTTTCATACTTGTTTGTTATGTATATAATGCCACATGTGTTAATTCATAGTTTTGATGCCTTCAGTGTGAATCTACAATTTTCATAGTCATGAAAATAAAGAAAACTCTTTGAATGAGAAGGTGTGTCCAAACTTTTGGTCTGTACTGTATATATATTTGCTGTTCTGTGGATTTGTTCTACAGCCCTTTTTGTTGTGTATTAGTGGGGAAAGAGAAAAAGGGCTTATTAGCCGTTGTGTGTTAAGGTGAGAAAATTAGAGCCCTTTTTGGTGTGTATTAGTGCCAAAAAATATTTGCTGTTCAGAGGTGAAGTTCCATGGTTCTACAGCCATTTGCAGGGTGTATGAATAGGATAGATACGTCTGTCCTATTAGCCATTCTGTGGTTAATTGTGTTTGTTATATTTATTTTTTGTGGTGTATTAATAGGAAAAAGAATATGGGAAAATTGATGGGTGATCGTAGACTTTCTTCTGTATGAACCAAATTACGTTGATTATCCATTCAATGGTGAAATTTATTTGTGATACAGCCTATTTTGGTAAATTTGGTCAGTAGCTGTAACTATGGTCAAAGAAAATAAATGGGCCAGTCTTTGAGCCTGTCGGTGTCTGTCAAAGTGCATGGCAGCGCTGACGTGTGGAGCTGCAACTACGGTCAGGGACAGTACATGTGCTTTGTAATGGATCTCCGGCACCCCAACTGGGTACCTCCGTTGATGGATGCTCCTAGTGCTTCCCGAGGGCTCCAAGGAATCCAGTTGACACCGTAAGCACTGCAGACCCCACGAACCGCCTCAGCTTGGTTGGGGTCTAGCTGTCTCCTACCCACCCTGGACCTATGACAAGTCTCCAAGCTCCAGTGGGTGAACCTCTCTTCCTTCAGAGAGCGATGCAGGACCAAACTCTTAAAAGAGAGCTCAGTGATTATAGCCAGGGGAGTATACAGCGTATACCATTCCCCAGTGTAGATACAGCCTTTCCCCCCACACATGAGATGAGGCTCTATGTTGAGGGTAAAACAGGAACTGACTTTATTGAAGACCAACTCAGTATATATACAGTTCAAGAAGTCTAACAACATAAATCAATCAACCATGAACAACATGCAAACAGACATCCCCCCCAGTATCTTAATGAATGAATAGGGAGAGAGAAGACACATGTGATGGGATTATCTCCTGAGTGTATCATAGGGTGATCTACTCATCTACACCGGAGTCGGCTACTCCTAGAGTTAGCTATCTTAATTCCATCACTAACACAATCAGTGGGAGTCTCAGTGCAGAGTTAACCTTTTTGTATTGCTGGATTCACACTCTGCACCTTTAGTGGGCAATAGGAAATATGTGGCATATAAATTCCACACATAAATCAGGGTTCATAGTTCATTGTAACCCCAAAAGGTATGAGAGGGTCACCATAGTTCTGGGTCCATAGTCCGTAGGAAGGAGGCTAGCCCTCAGGCTTCTCCAGCAGCCCCAGTGATGGTTCAGTCCGTCACATCCTTTATTGCCCACTGGGTGAATGTGGTTCCTGCACAGCCACACCCTCGACTTAGCCAGGTCAGGCCGTTTCCGCCTCCACGTTGTCACGCCGTTGGTCCTGCGACAATGTCCGCCTCTATCTCCTCATCCTCCACCGTGTCCTAAGCCTCCACTGCAGTGACAATTCACAGTGGTTACCCAGCATACCACATGTGCAGGGCACGGTGGTGTCACGCTGTTATACACCTCATTTGCCTGGGTAAACAGAGTCACAATGGGGAGAAACAGCTCCGTGTCCTTCATTAAGAAATTGATTCCTGGCTTTCTCCACGACAACTCAATATCGGAACCATGGTGACCGACAATGGGAATGACATGGTGTCGGAGCTGCGTCAAGGAGGGCTTAGCCATGCGCCCTGCATGGCACACATGTTCAATCTGGTTGTCAAGCGGTTCCTAAAGTCTTCCACCCATCTGCAAGACATCCTAAAAATTGCTAGGAAGCTTTGCATGCACTTCAGCCACTCATACACCGCAAAGCACACCCTCCTTGAGCTGCAGCAGCTCCCAACATAGGCTGATATGCGATGTTCCCACCTGTTGGAATTCCACCCTCTATATGTTGGGCCGACTGTACGAACAGAGAAAGGCCATAAACGATTTCTTGATGTTCCAAGTGTACAGGAGTACTCCCCTGTGTAACTTCGATGTCAGCCAGTGGCAGCTCATGCGTGACACCTGTTATTTGCTCAGGCCCTTTGAGGAGGCCACGGTTTTTGTCAGTCACCAGGACAACGGGATGAATGATGTCATTCCACTGCTTCATGTCCTGGAACAGATGCTGGTAAATCTGGCTGGTCAGGGGACTTGAGACGTGGCGCCTAGATCTCATGGCCACATGAGCCCTGTGGGGGCTGAACTGGAGAACGAGGAGGAAGAGTGCATTGGAGCACAATCAATGTGTAGTAAAATGGGTGGTTTTTACAAACAGGTGACAGGAGAGAAAGAGCAGCCGGAGGAGCTACAGGGCGATTAGGAAGACCGTGGCAGTATGCAGTGGAGATGGAGTCCCTCCGAGTCACTTGCACAAATGACATGATGCATGCTCACTTGCTTGCGTAGTGACAGCTGAATTGTCACCATTCGGCAGAGGGATGACTTCTGGCATTTTACCTTGTTGGACCCTTGCTACCGGTCCAAAATGGGGGCCTTTTTACACCCGCTGAGAGGGAGGACAAACTGAACTACTATAGAGACATCCTATGTAGTCAGTTGGCCGCTGCCTATCTGCGCCATCGTCCATCCTCTCGCAGGTCTGACTGGGGGCCCCTCTGCGCTCACGTTCCTCTGCCATGGCTGCTGTGGTAAGGTGGGTGGTAGGAGCAGTTCCAGCTCCATCAGCAGCAACTTGAGTCTAGAGTCGCTGATGAGCAGATTTCTTCACCCGCCTGTGAAGAAAGTACTCACCTGCAGCATCAGCTAGACCTGAAACAGGACCTGAACCAGCAGGTGGTGGCATACTTGGACAGCCCCCTGCCACCCCACATTGAAGATCCGCTGGACTACTGGGCAGCCAAACTGGATTTGTGGCGGCGCCTAGCAGAGTTTGCCCTGGAAAAGCTGTCCTGCCCAGCCAGTAGTGTGGCATCAGATCGGTTGTTTAGTGCGGCGGGGGTCGTAGTTACCCCAAGAAGAACTCACCTGTCCACACGAAATGTGGAGATACTGACCTTTGTCAAAATGAATCAAGTGTGGATCAGCCAGGATTTCCACCCACGAATGCCTGATGCATCAGACTAGATAATCCATTGTGCCACACCAACACTGACAAAAGAGATCGGTTTCTTCTGGCTACCTGCCTCAGCTACTATTCTAATGCTGCTACCCGCCTGATGCCACACATCTGATGCCAAGTGCTCCTTCTTTCACCCACCATCTTCAGATGGTGCTCGTATTGCCACCCACCTCCCCACTCTGTCACTGGGTCACTCTGTGGTCTCCTGATGCTGCTGCCACCTCCACACTATGTCACCTTGCCACTCTGTGGCCTCCTGATGCTGCTGTCACCTCCACACTATGAGGAAGAGAAGGAAAAAGAAAAAAGAAAAGAGGGCCTAACCACCGTGAGGGCACAAATCCACAGATTAGACTCTGGTCAGATAGATATACCAAATCCGTAGGTCTAAAATAAATGTAAAATATAAAAATAGAGGTCCAAAGAATGGAAATTAGAGTTCGGGGTGAAGAATCAAGAGAGGCTTTCGTCTGTCAGAATAAACTTGCCAGATTAAAAATCATCAGTTGTTACTGGACATAAGGATAAAATCATTTGTATAAATTATCAGGCTAGTGAGACCAATATTTAAAACAATAATTAAAATAATGAATAAAATAAACGTGCAAATGCGTATTATAACTCACTTCACACGGTATAACTCACTTCGCTGGCGTTGGAGTTTAGCCTATGAGTGTCTTGAGCTTTATCCCATAGACTATCTCCCTGTGTGAAGTGAGTTATCCAATACGCATTTGCACATTTATTTTAATCATTATTTTAATTATTGTTTTAAATATTGGTCTCACTAGCCTGATAATTTATATGAATGATTTTATCCTTATGTCCAGTAACAACTGATGATTTTTAATCTGGCAGTGGCAAAAGCCACTCTTGATTCTTCAACCCGAGCTCTAATAGATTTTAGATCCATTTTATCACCTCCAGCATTACCTTCATTTTTAGATTTCCATTCTTTGGACCTCTATTTCTATATTCTACATTTATTTTAGACCTACGGATCTGGTATATCTATCTGACCAGAGTCTAATCTGTGGATTGGCGCCCACGCGGTGGTTAGGCCCTCTTCTTTTTTCTTTTTCCTTCTCTTCCTCATGATGATATGTTGCTGTCTGTGACATATCTAACCATCTGAGGCAGCCTTCCACTATCTCTTTGGAACCATTTGCCACCTCCTGCTTTTCCTACTTTCCCCCTGTTAGCGCCTGGTAGTTACTCTATAAACTCCTATATTGGTTTACTACAAGGGAATTTTGTGACTAACACTCTTCTTTTTTTGGGACTTGGTCCCCCTCCTCTCCTTGCACCTCCACACTATGTCACCTTGACACTCTGTGGTCTCCTGATGCTAATGCTGCCACCTCCACACTGTCATTGTGCAACTCTGTGGCCTCCTGATGCTGCCGCCATCTCCACTCTCTGTCATTGTTCCGCTCTCTGGCCTCTTGATGCTGCCGCCATCTCCACACTGTCATTGTGCCACTATGTGGCCTCCTCCTGATGCTGCCGCCTCCTCCAGACTCTGTCATTGGGCCACTCTGTGGTCTCCTCATGCTGCTTCAACCTCACCACTATGTCATAGGGTCCCTCTGTGGATTCTCCTGCTGTTCCCACCCTCCCCACTTCATGACTGGGCCACTATTTTGCCTTTCACCCTGGCTGACATCATCATTTATTTCACCCTTCTTCTGATCTGTCAGAAGGAAGGAAAAGTGAGACGCACAATGGACCCTGTCTGTGTAGCAGCTGTAAGGCCTGTATGGTCCCATCAGACTTGGCTTGTGATTTGGTAGCTAAAAGCAGGAGTGGGTATAAAACACAGAAGACATGCATGTGTCATCTCTGTTTTGGATCCACTCCTGTTTTTTTTGGCATCAGCAATACTGATGGATTACGGACCAGATGCTGACCGAGTGAAGGCGGATGCTTAACAGACAGAATCCGTTTTTGGGTGGTTATGGTTCTGACGGATCAGAGAAAGGGCAAAATAATCAGCGACGTCAGCACAAACCCACTGCTGACACCCTCTCCACTCTGTCAGGGGTGCTCTACTTGTATAAGCGTTTAATAGAACAGGTTCTGTAGACATCCATGTGGAATCAGCTGACAACGGTGTAAAAGGAGTGCACTTCTTCTTGGCGCTAACATCGACCTGTAAGGCTGAGTTCATACTTGAGTTATGTTGTCAGTTTTGGCACCATGACTGCAATGATTCTAAGAACGACGCCTGTCATGTGCATGTCATACTGACTCATAGTATTTTTTCACTACCATAGCAGACTCCCTATGCGTGTTACTGCAAGGCACAGTGTTCAACATCACTATAAAGGGTCTCTGCAGCCAGGAAATAGCCATTTTTTTTACGCAATTCGCCGCAAATAAATTTGTATCAAACTGAATTTTATCTATAAATTCGGTGAACCAGCTGAATCAAATTTTTGAGAAATTTGCTTTTCTCTAATGATGATGACAAAGATGACTTATTGCTTGGGGATGTGGGTTGGCTGCCACAGAGGACCAGGAGAACAGAGTTGTTTGGATTGGAAATGCTGGCCAGTTATATTTTACCAAAGGATCAAGTGATGCCCCCTCATGTGATGCAATAGAGCTCTGGTACCTATAATTGTGTTTAAATGGCCATGACTTATTTTAATCGTGCAGATCTTGCACATGGCCATGGTTTTGTATGCCCACTTTGTGGAGAAAAACATATTTTGTGCCTAACCCACTCAGAGTTTTTTGGGAGGAACTTTGCCTCTGCTCTTTATTGCTACTACCACAACCTTCTCCATCTATGTTGCCTCCTCCTCAGCACCCAGATCTTTCTCCCAGGTCCTGTCCTTGTCCTCCCTGTCGCTTTTATCAGACATTGAGATATCATGGTGGGCTCCTGGGCCCCCTCCCCTTCTCTGTGTTTTCCTTGACTACCATTGTTGCTGCCCCCTCCGCCAGTGCCTTGTCTACAAGTACCACTTTTAAAACCACCATCAGTACCGCCATGCATTGGGTCCCCAACCTCCTTCCAAACCTCCTCTTCAGGACAACCCAAACGGCTGTTACACAAGTCATCAACAGGGAGACTCTCTTGACTATCTACCACTCCTTAGGAAAAAGGAAGACACCCCATTAGGAAGTGGCAGTGAAGACAGAGAGGACCCCTGAAAGCCTTTTCTGGGGCTGCAAGAAGGAGGAGCAGGAGTTATGATGTGACCTTGGCTCCATGGCATGGTGTCAGACTCTAAAGTCATTTCCATGTCATCTTACTGCAATCTACAATCTTTTTCTTTTTCATCAATGATGACAACTGCAGCCTACTACTACTACTACTTCTTCTGGCCGGATACCTATTGCTGCTACTACTCACATTCTGTCTCTGGGTAATTCATTGGATCCCTTTCGTAGCCCTTATATATAATTTTGTGTGCCACCCTGTGTATTGATGTATTGATCACATATATGCTGATTTCATTAAATGGAACAACCTTCCGATGAAAAATTTGAGTGGAAACATGAGGAGACAAACATAAACAGAAATAGATTTAGGCCTAAACTTGCTATCACTCTCATATAATTTTGTGAATTACCTTGTATATTGGTGTACTGATCACGTATATGCTGTTTTTTTTTTTTATTGAACAACCACAAAAAAAAATTAGAACCGTGTGGAGAAAGAAATGGAAATGGATAACTGAGGACTGATGCTTGGTGCACTACTCTGTCTGTTGGTGTACTGATAACCTATATGCTGGTTTATTAAATGGAACAAGTCCCAGAAAATTTTAATTTCAACCGTGTGGGGATACGATAAACAGAAAGGGATGATTGAGGCCTGACACTTAATATCACGTTATCTCTCACAGGTAAATTGTTGCATTACCCTGTGTATTGCTGTACTGATCACCTATATGCTGATTTAATGAAAGCGAACAAGTCCCAGAAAAAAATAAATTCAAACCATGTGGCTATAGAATAAACAGAAAAGGATGATTAAGAGCTAAGCCTGATGCTCAATTTCGCAAATCCTTATATATATTAAAGAGAGTAAACAATGGAACATAATGTATGAGATGACGGGGTCTGTGCATGCAGCTTTTTGATGTGCATGAGCTGTAATTCAGATGCCTAGGATCTACTCTTAAAGGACATCTGTCAGCAGATTTGTACCTATGAAACTGACTGACCTGTTGCACGTACACTTTGCAGCTGAAGGCATTATGTGTTGGTCTCATGTTCATATGTGCCCGCATTGCTGAGAAAAATTGTTAATATATGCCTCTAGTTGCAACAGCAACACCCCTGTTGCTCTTAGAGGCTCATTTGCATTTATTAAAACTTCATTTTTCTAAGCAATGTGGGCACATATGAACATGGGACCAACAAAGATGCCTTCAGCTGCCAAGCGCACAAGCAACAGGTCAACCCTTTAAATATTCCTCTAGACCATTTGTGTTAGTAAAGAATGTGATATTGTAAATCTCTCTCTATATTCAGTGCAATACCACTTTAATTTTTCTACCGAAACAAAATATGTGCTTGACCTATCAGCCTTCATCTATGTCATCATTTTTAATGTAATTGGAATCTGTTCATTCATACATTTGCTCAGAGCTTTAGGGCTTTCTATTTTTTCACTAAGAGAAATACAGACAAAACACAATTAATCTTCATTTACAGTAGAAGGTATACTTTGGCATGCATTAATTTAGTTGGAGACAACTGGAGTCAGATATTACTCATGAAACTTTGAGAATTATTGTTTGCTCAGCTAAGCAGTGAATTTAACCAGTGTTTTATCATAATTATTCCTGCTTGTCTTTCTTCATTTTTATATTGACTTTACTGACAGTTGGAGAATTGTTGAGTATTTAAAATTTCTTTTCTGGTTTCATTAGGTTGTTCCACTGGCTGCAAAGTTTATCTTATGTTCCCTTGTACATTAAGAAAAATATTCACAGTGCGTTTTATTCCAATTATTTGCACAGAAATAAGGATTTTCTCCCTACTTTAAGGCTTTAGAGCGCTAAAGATTACCAGGAGGTTAAATTACAACCAGACCCGCAATAAAATTTATTGACTATAGAGAGAAAAAAATTTCGGGAAATTTGATTTGAGTTTGATTCTAATGAATTGGTCAGCAGAGCCAATTCAGATAAAAATAAATTGTACCCGAATCAAAAGTGCTGAGATTGAACTGAAATGTTGTGTAAAGTCATGTATGACACTGAGGTCACCTAGGACTTTCTCCAACTCCTTTCATGTCAAGACAACATTAGTTATGTCAAAGTAACAGTTACATATCTGCCTATGGGTAAACACTTAATAGCGGGTGGTAACATTTAATAATGCACTGCACTGTCCGGTTTTTTTTTTTTTTTCATTAAAACATTGTCCAAAAAGTATCTCTTTTTTGTGACATGTCTTCTTCTCTGATTTGTGATGAATACCATTTTGAGAGATTTTTTTAAAATCCAGTCACAAAAGATTTGGTTGGAATCAAATTTTAGAGAAATGCTAGGAGAATTTGATTTGTTTAGAAATTAATTTGCTCATCGCTGACAGCCATAAACGTGAGTTAGTGTTATAGACAAATAGCTCACCCCTCTAACAAGTCTGGAATGGGTGCTCTAGTCTCAGCTGATTCACTCAATCAAACAATGCAAGTATACAAAATATAATATGAGACTGGCACTCCCACGTGGGAGTAATAATAGTAATGA
This sequence comes from Bufo bufo, assembly GCF_905171765.1. Classification (NCBI taxonomy): domain Eukaryota; kingdom Metazoa; phylum Chordata; class Amphibia; order Anura; family Bufonidae; genus Bufo; species Bufo bufo. Next base: position 628,636,453 of record NC_053389.1, on the reverse strand, counting down.
TGGTACAATATGGGGTACTGACAATGTTTGGTGTACTGTCACGTGTTAAACATTGTCAGTACCCCAGATTGTACCACCATTACTATTATTACTCCCACGTGGGAGTGCCAGTCTCATATTATATTTTGTATAAACGTGAGTTACTTTATTTCTTTGTATAATAGGGTATTAGTTATAGAGATGTGACCTGTATGAGAACACTGCGAGTGATGCTGATTGGCTGAAAATATGTGACTGACAAACAGCCAGTCTAGAAACAGACATACTTTTGAACATGTGCAGTTGCATTGGAGCACAGAAGGTAAGAAAATAAACTGTCACCTTAAAAATAGCTTACTATTATTTGTTAGATTGCATGCAAGGGACTGAACTAATGACTAACAGGGATTCATTATGTTGAGATATTCAAGGTCACCCTCTAGCGTCTGTGTCCATTCTTAAATAGCTGATGATGCACCGTCAAATGTTGCTCCCTTTAATTCTCTGCAGCCTTACCTTCTGCCATGCCCTTACATTTATGGCTGTTGGGTCACTGAGGTGACATAAGATATAATGATGACCTCATCAAGGCCCCTCCTCCTTTGTCTGAGCATTGCCATGTTTCTGCCTCTAGCGTTCCTTGGACTTTCAGTTCTATTGTTGTTGCTTCTGGTTACCACTTCAGCTACTGTATGTTTCAGGTTTATGCTCCTGGTTTTTGTCCCTGGTTGTGAAGCATTCTTATCTTTTCATCTCATGGTTTGACCTCTCAGCTTAGTTTATAGGCTCCAATTATTGTCTAATCCTAAGCTGCTGCTCATGACACCTTTCCAGGTGAAAATATTTTGCTTTGTGTTGACTTCATTCTATTTCTATTCTACTCAAACTATACCTATAGGGCCAGCTTACAATAACTAATAGAGAATCGTGTGGTGCTACATATCTCAACTCCAAACACTGAAAAAGAAACACACCACATACAACTTGTAAGAAATATTAATACATCTTTATAAAATCGAATTCATATTATAAAAATTCTAAAATCACTTCCACAGTATAGGACAAAAACAGCTGACATAAGATATAATAATGACCTCATCAGGGCCCCTCCTCCACTGCCTGAGCATTGCCATGTTTCTGCCTCTATCGTTCCTTGGACTTTCAGTTTTATTGTTGTTGCTTCTGGTTACCACTTCAGCTATGTTTCAGGTTTATGCTCCTGGTTTCATCCCTGGTTGTGATGCATTCTTATCTTTTCATCTCATGGTTTGACCTCTTAGCTTAGTTTATAGGCTCATATTATCGTCTAATCCTACACTACGGTTCATAACTCCTCCAGGTGAAAACATTTTGCTTTGTGCTGACTTCATCCTACTTCTATTCTACTCAAACTATACCTATAGGGCAAGCTTACAATAACCAATAGAGAATCGTGTGGTGCTACATATCTCAACGCCAAACACTGAAAAAGAAACACACCACATACAACTTGTACAAAATATTGATGCATCTTTATGAAATCTAATTCATATTCTAAAAAGTCTAAAATCACTTCCACAGTATAGGACAAAACAGCTGTCATATTAACATTCTACCACACAGACCCCACTAATATCTATTCCAATGAATGGCAAAATGTTACACACCCAATTGGTAATTTAAATTTGGGTTGACATAAGGGATAAATAAGAAAAACATAAATAAACCTATAGCTGTAAATAAAAGCATAAAATGCATGGAAATAACCTTTAAATTTCAATACAATAATCAAGTAGCACTACTGACATATCCTCCACGCCATACATATGAGCTCATATGATAGTGAGCTAAGCAATCTAAATTATAGACAGAGAATAAAATAAATGCCCAAGTGTCAGAAAATATGCCCAAGTGTCAGAAAATAGCAAGCTAATAGAAAATGGACTGTAAGTGCTACAGAATCATAAATACAGGCCAGGGTGGTGGTACAAGTGGAAGCTCGACGTACATTTCGCCTAGCTTCTTCTTTGCTTCTCCCAGGCTTCTTTCAATTCGGACTGATTTGGTCAGTTTTAAGAAATTTACTCATCTCTACCTAGTATGTGACAACAAGCAGGATTAACCAAGTTGTCAGAAATTACATTTTACAGAATTATTTATAGTGTTCTTGAACCTTTATCAGCTTTCATTATTACTAGTGTATATTAACATTACCAAAGAACATTAGGATAATGAGGAGGGAATCGTTATTAGATTAACAGAAGCATCGTTAAGTTCATTTGAAAGCAATGGAATAATTTATCTTTAATGTGCAGAATCTGACTTTAGCCTCAGACAATGCAAAATATTGACAGAAGGGCCACTAGATCTCAGTATATAGAGGGTTAGTAGCAAAGCATCATTAACAAAGAAAACTGTTTTTCTTTTTAGAATTTAACTATAAAAACATTGACCGTTCAATAGGAAAGTCTTACATTTTATAGCCCCATCAATATCCTGCACACTCAGCATTCCATTTCCAGAAGTTTAGAACAATGATCTCACCAGATAGTTTATAGAAAAAAACTATCCACTCAACTTCTTTAATTTATTAGAACAAACATTAATAAAGCAATTTAACATCAGTAATAATGCAGTTAAGGTGAACACTGCTGCACACCAGCTTCCTGTCTACTAAGGCCTCGTTCACATTTCTGTGTGTCCTTTTTCCATGGAATATCCACCCGTGTTTCATCCGTGAAGATATTTGTGAAGTATCTGTGTTTCATCCGTATTTTGCCCTCCATGTGTCATCCATATTCCATGGACACTGCTCAACTGAAAATTAACTTACAGTGTTTCTCCTACCAATAGTCTGTGATGCTGTCCGTGTTATGTCAGTGTTTTTATTTATGGAACCAAAGACTTCAGTGGGCATGTTTGGTCCGCATCATGAACTAAAATGGTGCATGTCTCCATGATTCTTCCACTGATCACGGACAGTAGAAAACAACCTATGTGTGAAAAAATAAATAAATATTTAAATCAATCGATATGTGTGCTGTCGAGGGAGGACATGGACAGCACACATCTGTGATTCACTGAAAAGTGAACGAGGTCTAAATATTTTGGAAGAAATTTATCAAACTGTTGGGCTTAGTTGCCTATAGCAACCAATCAGATTCCACCTTTCATTTTCCAATGGAGTTGTGAAAATGAAAGGTGGAATCTGATTGTTTAATATAGGCAACTAAGCCAGTTCTACTTAACACTAATTTGATAAATCTGCACTGTCATTTATCTTTCCATTTACAGGGGACCTTTATTACATGACAAGCCAAATCCCATTATATAACTAAAAATAACAGATGCTTCTAAAATAATATAATCAATGCATTTACATGATCATTTACATTTACCTGTGAATTTCACTATAGAGTTTTTACTATATTTTTCTGTGTTGAAGTCAATTGTGGACAAATTGTGGCAGCTGGCAGAAATTATCAGGTGGTTCCAGTGCCCATTGGACCTCAGTATCCCAAAATGTTTCTTATCTTATTGCAATACAAAGAGTAAAAATATGATCAACACCTCTATCAGTCAGTGACTGAATCCCACACTAATAGACGGAGAAATGTGAAAAATAGTCGGTGGTGCTCAGCTTCACATGAAACATCTCCTTACTACACACTACCCTGAGTGGTGAGTGCCACTTCTACATATCTTTAGCCTTAAATTGTTTTCCTATGTTAGTCTTTGTTGCAAGTGGTTAATGATGTAGAATAATTTGTTTAAGACAAACTTTTTATATGCCTTATTATTGTATCTATAGCTAATGAAGGAGATCCCATTTAATATAAAGGTTCTAATAAAAGTTGTAGATTTTAAGAGCAGTAAGTGTCACTTCTACATATCGTTAGGCCTTAACTGTTTTCCTATCTTAGTCTTTGTTGCATGTACTTAATGATGTAGAATAATCTCTTTTAGACAAACTTTTTATATGCCTTATTATTGCATCTATAGCTAATGAAGGAGACCCCATTTAATATAGAGGTTCTAATAAAAGTACCAGATTTTGCACAACTCAGCACTTGCAGCCACAATGCATATAATGGACTAAATGAATCTCCACTGATTTCAACAGCCTCACCCACTATATCTAGAGGAAAGATTTCTACAGCAACAAAGGCATTTTGCTTCTGTAAAATCAATGACACTAGGAGACTCTCTGCCAGAGAATGTTATATTGAGCTACCTTGTACCATTTATGATTCTGGCAAGGAGGGTTTGTGATCTGTGGACAACTGCTATAGTACAGTTGTAACTACTATTGTTATGCCCCTGGAAGAAATATTTTTAAAGGGTATTGGTACATACATTTCTTGCAAGATAATATGTGATTTCTCATGTTATTTGTATTAGACTTCAATAGATGGGTTGATGATCCATGCATTCAGCTATGAGAAAACTGTCGGCAAAACATTTGTTTGGTCAACAGCTATCTCTCCCAATCCCCCCTTTATAAATGTACTGTATGCTTGGCTTGGTCAAATATGGGAGAGCGAGAAAGCTGCAGACAGACACCTGGCTTCGTCTGGCACATTGGATTTGGAAGATATACTGTACATCTAATGTGTAATGCAGCGTTAATCAGGATAGCTTTTTTGTTGCTAAACCTATTTTATTCCTCACTTGATAAATGTTTCTATTTTAAAACATATCCCTTAAGACTTGTTTAAAATGCTGATTCTTCACAACGAGTAAGACATTGCTTCGCATTCTGTTAATTTCTGTGTCATCACAATTTTGCAGTTCAATCCAAAACTTCTATTCTTAGTTCAACCTTATTTTTCCACATTTATGTATTTAAAATTTCTGTGAAACGGGAAAAAGTAGAGATGGAAAACTAGTGTCGTGGGCTCTAAGCCATAGAGCAGCGCTGATTGAGGAAATACGATGGCAGTGAGATGATGTCATCACTTCTGTGTGCACCCAGACGGAAGCAAATGGGCCATAGGCTGGAAGACGCTTGTGGCGGGAGTGGGGTGATTAGCTTTTTGGTGTTTTTTTCTTACTACTACTGAGAGCAGTCTAACAACTGGAGTGCTTCAAGGTGGCATTTTAAATACTGGGGGCTATAATAGAAGACATTATAGCTACTAAGGGCACTACATGGGGGATTTTATGAATACTTGGGACTATTGGGGGCACTATAACAACTGGGGTGCTTCAAGGGGGCATCATGAATACTAGTGGCACAACTGGGGGTACTAACAGTTGGGGTACTATAGGGGGGCATTATGAATACTAGGGGTATTACTTAGGGCACTATAACAAATGCGGCACTACAAGGGGGCTTTTTAAATACTGGGAGCTCCTTAGGGGGCATTATGAATCCTAAAAACATTACTGGGGGCACTATTACAACTGGGGCACTACTTGGGGGGCATTGTGAATACTAGGGACATTGCTAGGGGCACATTTTAACTGATGGTACATTTTATAACTTCTGGAGCAACACTTAGTGCTCATAACTACTGGAGCTGCAATGGGGGAATTATAACTTCTGTACTGGGGCACTACAGTGGGGCATTATTACTACTTGTAGCACTACAGGGGCATTATAACTACAGCTGAAAGATATCATTTTGACAGTCTGTCTTCAATGGAGAAGACCAGAAAAGAGAACATCTACATCAGAGGACATATCTCTTGATGTAAGAGGAATTTAGTGCTATACTCCCCTGTATCTGAATGTAATGTCTATCTACAGATGTTGCAGTGTTAAGAGTCACAGTCATAATGTATTAACTAGTGTTGATCGAGCACCGTAGTGCTCGGGCTGAACACATCAGGATGTTCGGGTGCTCGACCGAGTACCCGAGTACAATGGAAGTCAATGGGAGTACCCGAGCATTAAACCAGGTACCCCCCGCTCTGAAGAGGGAAGGGTGCCTGGTTCATAGGAAAATGTCAGAAATTGATGGAAACACCTCCGAAATGGTTCGGAACAGCATGAGGAGGTTGTCTGGATGCATCTTGGACTCCCAGGTCGCTGCTGGGAACCATGTTGTCTGATCAGTACGCCACTTTTACAGACTGACAATAATACGCACAAAACCGAAGATAAAATAAATTTTAGAGGAAAAATTGTTAGGAAACATTCTTTCCTGTATATTTACTTGTATATAAAGTGCAAGTTCAGCCCAAAATTTTGTTGATTTTTGGAACTGGAGCCACGATTAAGAGGGACGGCCGGTGGCATCCGTATAGAGGTGAAATTCGTTGACCGGTGTAAGATGAACCACAGTGAAAGCATTTGCCAAGAATGTTTTCATTAATCAACAACGAAAGTCGGATCTTCGAAGGCGTTATTCCCATGACCCGCCAAGCAGCTTCCGGGAAACCAAAGTCTTTGGGTTCCGGGGGGAGTATGGTTGCAAAGCTGAAAATTAAATTAATTGACGGAAGGTTATTCTCTCTAAAGTCAATTTTCGGACCCTTTTAAAATATATATTTTATTATTTATCTTTAAAATAAATGCCACTAATTGGTGGCTTGATATCATACAAAGAGTGCAGGCCTCCGGCCGGCTACTTGTATTCTGCAATAGCATCCGCCACACTTAAGACATACAAACAATACAGACTTACACAGTGTACAATGTGAATTGGAAGGTCATAGGTTAGTATGGGAATTCTTTCCCTAATATACACTTCTTCTAACCTGTGCCCAGGGGTCACCCCTAAAGGTGGGGTTCCCTGTCCGCGTACCTTCTCTCCTTTACCTGTATCCGCGTACCTTCTCTCCTTTACCTGTAACACCCTAACAGTGATAATGTAGTGTAAACAATTAACAAAAATGTGATACTGCCACAATAGAGATGATTGTTATGCAATACAATGCCCCAACGCGTTTCGCCCACTCAAGGGCTCCTCAGGGGGTCTCGGTTCCAGTAATTGGTGTCTATACAGTGATGTATACAATGACACTTATTGCAGTGTCCAGGTAGATGATATGATCACCGTATATACATATTACATTTGTCGTCTTAAATACATATTACAGACGTCATAATCAGTGATGGTACAACAGACCTTGTCAGATGTGGGCTGGGTATCTGCTAGCTCCTATTTTGATAGTAGGGGCTGCTACGGGTATGCTCCCAGCTCCTAACATGACTGCCTCCTTCCAGGGCTGATTTTCGGAACTGGAGCCATGATTAAGAGGGACGGCCGGTGGCATCCGTATTGCGCCACTAGAGGTGAAATTCATGGAACGGCGCAAGATGAACCACAGTGAAAGCATTTGCCAAGAATGTTTTCATTAATCAACAACGAAAGTCGGATGTTCGAAGGCGTTATTCCTATGACCCCCCAAGCACCTTCCGGGAAACCAAAGTCTTTGGGTTCCGGGGGGAGTATGGTTGCAAAGCTGAAAATTAAACCAATTGACGGAAGGGCACCACCAGGAGTTGAGCCTGCGGCTTAATTTGACTCAACACGGCAAACCTCACCCGGCCCGGACACGGAAAGGATTGACAGATTGATAGCTCTTTCTCGATTCTGTGGGTGGTGGTGCATGGCCGTTCTGAGTTGGTGGAGCCATTTGTCTGGTAAATTCTGATACCAATGAGACTCCTCCGTGCTAATTAGTTACGTGACCCCCGGCGGTGAGGATTGTGTTGACCAAACTCTTATGGGAGTGTGCCTGTTGCTTAGCTGACCATTGAAAAAATTATGGTTGAGGGCCTGCAGGTGAGCTGACCATTTCAAACATTACGGGTGAGGGCCTGCTGCCGCTTTGTTGACTCTAGATAACTTCTGCCTGATCGCACGTCCCCTTGACGTTGATGATCCATATGGATGTCTGCCTATCAACTATCGATGTACTTTTATGCGCCTAACATGGTCACCATGGGTAACAGGGAATCTGTGTTCGATTTCGGAGAGGGAGCCTGAGAAACAGCTTCCACATCAAAGGAAGGCAAGTGGGTGGCGCGCAAATTACCCACTCCCGACTGTCAGAAGAGGACACAGGCTATTGAAAAATTACATTTTATGTCACAGAATTTTTTTTGAAGCGCACACGTTACACAGCAGATGTGGGCCTGGTCAGGTCATTGTCAATAGCGGACACCATCTATTGAAAAATTTAATTTTATGTGACATAAATTTTTTGAAGCACACACGTTACACAGCAGATGTGGGCCTGTTAAGGTCGCTGTCAGAAGTGGACACGATCTATTGAAAAATGAAATTTAATGTCACAGAAAATTTTTATAAGGGTATAGGTTACTCAGCAGATGTGGGCCTGGTCAGGTGACTGTCAGAAGCGGACACCGTCTATTGAAAAATTTAATTTTATGTCACAGAAAATGTTTTGAAGCGCACACGTTACACAGCAGATGTGGGTTTGGTCAGGTCACTGTCAGAAGCGGACACCATCTATCGAAAAATAGAATTTTATGTCACAGAATAAATTTTGAAGTGCACACATTACATAGCAGATGTGAGCCTGGTAAGGTCAGTGTCAGAAGCGGACACTGTCTATTAAAAAATAAAATTTTATGTCACAGAAAAATTTTGAAGCTCACACGTTACACAACAGATGTGGGTTTGGTCAGGTCACTGTCAGAAGCGGACACCGTCTATCGAAAAATAGAATTTTATGTCACAGAATTTTTTTGGAAGCGCACACCTTACACAGCAGTTGTGGGCCTGGTCAGTTCACTGTCAGAAGTGGACACCATATATTGAAAAATAAAGTTTTATGTGAAAGAATTTTTTTTGAAGCACACGTTACACAGCAGATGTGGTCAAAAGCGGACACTGTCTATGGAAAAAGTGTACTGAATATCACTGATATTTTAGGGATGAGCACTAGTGTTGAGCGAGCATGCTCGGCCGAACTGCTGTTCGGCTCGAGCATCGCTATGCCCGGCACCTGGCGGTACTCGGACGAGTACCGCATGTGCTCGAGCGCCATACTCAAGTCTCCTCCCTGCACGTTTCTTGGCTGCTATGCAGCCAATAAACGTACAGGTAAGTACTGCCATCACTGTAATGCCGTAGCCTTGTTGGTTACTGGCATTACAGTGATTGGCTGGCCGGTGGCACTTGTTCGGCTCATTATTAGTCAGGGAGAGCTGCCCTTAGGAAGGGAAAGATAGTGTAGGGAGTTTAATCACAATCTATTCAGTTGAAAAACGTTTTCAAAGACCCAAAATTCCTTTAAAGGGAACCTGTCATGTGGATATTTGATTATAATCTAACTAATTATATACAATCATTAACTACTAAAAAGTGCCTTTGATGTATTCACTTACTGGTGTGACAGATGGTTACCTCATAATATACACACAAAGATGCCGCATGCCGCATGCTAATGAGCTGATTGGAGTCCAGCGTGATGTCATTGAGTCCAGCGTATATTTAATTCAGAGCTGTAGCCACTCCCCTGCCCACCTGCTGCTGATTCCTATGGAAAGAAAATGTCATTCAGCAGCAGGTGGGCGGGGAGAGTCAGGAGCTCATAAATATTCATGACTCATCATTATCAGCTGGAGCTTTTCAATACAAGATGTTGGCAGATTGACTGGGTCAATTAAAGAAAGTGACCCAGCATTGTGCTAAGAGAATCAATCACTTATTTATGTTGCCCTTAGTTAGGACACCATAAAACTGGTGACACGTTCCCTTTAAGGACTATTGTGTGTGGTGGCAGCAATATAATATAGCTATCAATTTTTTTTCCATACTTTTTCTATAGAGGGTGTCTGCAGTGACTTGTGACATCTGTGCAATAGCTTCTGTGTATTAGGGCCAGAGATAGAAAAAATATAAGTGAAAACTAATATACTTTTCCCATACTTTTCAATACTTTTTCTATAGAGGGTGTCTGCAGTGACTTATGACATCTGTGCAATACCTTCTGTGGGTCAGGGGCAGAGATAGGAAAAATATAAGTGAAAACTAGTATATTTTTTCCATACTTTTTCTATAGAGGGTGTCTGCAGTGACTTGTGACATCTGTGCAATACCTTCTGTGTGTCAGGGCCAGAGATAGGAAAAATATAAGTGAAAACTAGTATATTTTTTCCATACTTTTTCAAAAGAGGGTGTCTGTAGTGACTTGTGACATCTGTGCAATACCTTCTGTGGGTCAGGGGCAGAGATAGGAAAAATATAAGTGAAAACTAGTATATTTTTTCCATACTTTTCCATACTTTTTCAAAAGAGGGTGTCTGTAGTGACTTGTGACATCTGTGCAATACCTTCTGTGGGTCAGGGGCAGAGATAGGAAAAATATAAGTGAAAACTAGTATATTTTTTCCATACTTTTTCTATAGAGGGTGTCTGCAGTGACTTGTGACATCTGTGCAAAACATTCTGTGTGTCAGGACAAGAAATAGAAAAAATATAAGTGAAAACTAGTATATTTTTTCCATACTTTTAAGCAGGGCTTTTTTTCTCAGAGAAAAGGTGGTGGAACTCACCCCCCCTCCCCTGGCCACGCCCCTACCCAACCCTAGGACTGCCCCCCTACCCGCCCCTAAGACCGCCCCCTACCCACCCCCTAGGACCGCCCCCTCTACCCAACCCTAGGACCGCAAGTAAAATTTGGGGGGGGGGGGGCTATAAAAGTCCAGCCCAGCAAAGAAACCCCCCAGATGGGGATGGCACTGGATCTGGGGATGGCACTGTTAATGGGGGGGATCTGAGGATGGCACTGTTATGGGGTGGAGGATCTGGGGATGGCATCCACAGATCCCCCATCCTATAACAGTGCCATCCACAGACCCCCCCCCCATCCTATAACAGTGCCATCCACAGCCCCCCCCCTCCCCATAACAGTGCCATCCACAGACCCCCCACCCCATAACAGTGCCATCCACAGACCCCCCCACCCCATAACAGTGCCATCCACACACCCCCCCACACCCCATAACAGTGCCATCCACACACCCCCCACCCCATAACAGTGCCATCCACAAACCCCCCCACCCCATAACAGTGCCATCCACAAACCCCCCCACCCCATAACAGTGCCTTCCACAGACCCCCCCACCCCATAACAGTGCCATCCAGAGACCCCCCCACCCCATAACAGTGCCATCCACAGACACCCCCACCCCATAACAGTGCCATCCAGAGACCCCCCCACCCCATAACAGTGCCATCCACAAACCCCCCCACCCCATAACAGTGCCATCCACAGACACCCCCACCCCATAACAGTGCCATCCACAGACCCCCCCACCCCATAACAGTGCCATCCACAGACCCCCCCACCCCATAACAGTGCCATCCAGAGACCCCCCACCCCATAACAGTGCCATCCACAAACCCCCCCACCCCATAACAGTGCCATCCACAGACACCCCCACCCCATAACAGTGCCATCCACAGACCCCCCACCCCATAACAGTGCCATCCAGAGACCCCCCCACCCCATAACAGTGCCATCCACAAACCCCCCCACCCCATAACAGTGCCATCCACAGACACCCCCACCCCATAACAGTGCCATCCACAGACCCCCCCACCCCATAACAGTGCCATCCATAGACCCCCCCCACCCCATAACAGTGCCATCCACAGACCCCCCCCACCCCATAACAGTGCCATTCACAGACCCCCCCACCCCATAACAGTGCCATCCATATACCCCCCCCCCACCCCATAACAGTGTCATCCACAGACCCCCCATTGCCGCTCCAGTACAGTTATACAATGTGTAATGAAATGAATAATGATTCCTGCTGCCCCTCAGTAGTATAACATTCAATGTATTTGTACTCACAGCCGGCTACTGACATCGTAATCCAGGCAGGCCGGGCAGACGAGCGGCAGCGTCACTGACTGACGTCACGTGAGTGCGCCGCCTACTTTATGAATGAAGCAGGCGGCCCAGGCAGGTGACGTCAGTCAGTGACGCTGCCGCTCGTCTACCCGGCCGGCCTGGATTACGATGTCAGTAGCTGGCTGTGAGTACAAATACATTGAATGTTATACTACTGAGGGGCAGCAGGAATCATTATTCATTTAATTAAACATTTTATAAGTCTCTACTGGAGCTGCGGGGCCGGAGCACAGTGAACGCACCGGCCCCCAGCTCCTCCTCCCAGTCCCTCCCCGCTGATACATCGCAGCTTGCGATGTCAAAAGGTGGCGGAACGCCGTTCCGGTGCGTTCCGCCAGAAAAAAAGCCCTGCTTTTAAGTACTTTTCCTATAGAAGGGTGTCTGCAGTGACTTGAGACAACTGTGTAATACCTTCTGAGTGTCAGGGCAAGAAATAGAAAAAATATAAGTGAAATCTATTTTCCTTTTTCCATACTTTTGCGTACTATTTCCATATACTGTGCTAGCTGTGAACTGTAACATCCGTGACATATCTTATGTGTCAAACATGCATATAACATTTAATATGAAGAAGGCAAGCATTAAGGGATGGGGAAGTGGCTGTGATGCTGATGGTTCACACAGAGGCCGTTGGCCTGGGCATGTTGAAACTGTGCCTGCTGCCAGAGCACAAGAAAAACAATCATCCACGATACCTACCTTCATATCCCAGTTTGCAGGGCGTCGCAGGACAAAACTCTTGAAGTCAGACCAGTGCGACCAGGTGGTCGGTTGGATTGCAGCAGATTATGCTTCCACCAACTCCAGTCTCAGTAGCCAAGAGTCTGGTCAACATAATCCTCACCCTTATCCTCCTTCCTCCCACCATGGAGAGTCTAGCCAAACAAGTGATCCCACACTCGGATATTCCGAGGAGCTCTTTTCATCGCCATTACTTGATTTGGCCCTCTCGCCAAGCACGCTTGAAGAGGGACATGAGATCTTGTGCCCTGATTCCCAACCTCTTGAGCATCCACAGTCACAAGAACATGACGGTGTGGAACGGCAATTAGTGTTTCATGAGGTTGATGATGATGAGAAATAGTTGCCAATTAGTCAACCGCAATTACTGTCTCAAGAATTTGATGAAGAGGATGAGACACAGTTGTCAATCACTGACGTTGTGATTAGTTCAACAAATCAAGAGGATGATCAGAGTGAGGAAGTAAAAGAGGAGGTGGTGGACAACGAGGTCACTGACCAAACCTAGGAAGGAGGAAAGCCGAGCGAGGACAACAGTACAGAGGGGGAGGGATCTGCAGCACCGCAACAGGCTGGAAAAGGCAGTGGGGTGGCAAAAGGGAGAAGGTGGGCCACACCAAACAGGCCCGCAACTGTTCCACGGAGCAGCCCCTCACGGAAATCTCCCTTGCCAAGGGGTAGGTGTTCCGCAGTGTGGCGCTTTTTTGAGGAAAGTGCGGGTGACAAAAGAATAGTAGTCTGGATCCTGTGCCACACCAAAATGAGCTGGGGCGTGAACACTAGCAACATCACTACCACTAGCATGATCCGCCACATGGCATCCAAGCACCGTAATAAGTGGGACGAATGCCTGGGTCCACAATCTGTATCTGCTGGTCACACCAATGCCTCCTCTTCCCCTATGGTACGTGCTGGCCAATCGCCTGTCAGAGGCGCAGACTAGGATGCCTACTGCACTGCACCTGGACCTTCGCAAGCACCATCAGCGATCACATCCACATCCCTGTCCCAGCACAGCGTCCAAATGTCCTTAACTTAGGCATTTGAACAAAAGCACAAATACCCATCCACCCACCCACAGGCCATAGCACTAATTGTGCACCTTTCAAAATTACTGGCCATGGAAATGTTGCCAGTTAGGCTTGTCGATACTGAGGCCTTCCGCAGCCTGATGTTGGCGGCTGCCCTGCGGTACTCTGTCCCCAGCAGCCACTATTTTTCACGGTGTGCTGTGTCTGCCTTACACCAACATGTGTCCCGAAACGTCACACGTGCCCTGACCAATGCAATTACTGGGAATTTGGCCAGGGATGCTACATTTTCCTGAAGGAACACTGGTTGAACGTTGTGGAGGCCGGGAGCGAGTTGTACCCTGGGAAGGCACAGGTGCTACCGACGCCGAGGATTGCAGGCCCTACATAGATCAGGGTTTCCGCCAGCACCTACATTAGTGGCTCCAACTCCCACTTCTCCTCCTCCTCCAGTTCCACCTCCGAATTATCCGCATGCAGCACCAGTCAGTCATCAGTTGGTAGCTGGAAGCAGTGTAGCAATGCAGTGGGGAAGCGTCAACAGGCAGTGCTGAAGCTGATATGCTTAGTGGACAAAAGCACACCGCCGCAGAGCTATTGCAGGGGATAAGAGACTAGATTGAGTTGTGGCTCTCGCCACTCAACCTACAACCAGGCATGGTTGTGTGTGATAATAGCCGTAACTTGGTGGCGGCTTTGGAGCTCGGTGGTTCAGCGGTTTCTCAAAACCTACCCCAATTTGCCTGAGCTACTGGTGAAGGTGAGCCACGTGTGTGCACGTTTCCGCAAGTCATCGACAGCTTCAGCCTGTCTGTCAACACTGCAGCAGCGCTTGAAATTGCCAGCTCACTGGCTGTTGTGCAATGTGAGCATGCGCTGGAACTCCATGTTCCACATGTTGGCCAGGATTTGTGAGCAGCAGAGGGCAGTAGTGGAATACCAGCTGCTACATGGTCGTCGCATTTTCAGTCAGCTTCCGCTAATCAGAAGAGAGAAGTGGGCATGGATGTCTGACCTGTGTGAGGTTTTAAGAGACTATGAGGAATCAACACAGATAATGAGCAGCGATAACACTATTATCAGCGTAACCATTCCACTTCTGTGTCTACTCAAACGCTCGCTGATCACAATTAAAGAAGAGGTTGAAATGGGGAAAGAAGACATTACACAGGGTGATAGCCAGACCACGCTCCGTCCGTTTTCTCAGCGCCAATTGAACGGAGGAGGAGGAGCAGGAGACGGTTGCCTCCGCTACAGAGGGTAGTACCCATGGAAGTTTAATTCCATCTGTTCCGCATGGGTGGGCAGAAGAGGAGGAAGAGTATGAGGAGATGGACAGTCATCCTTCTGATGACGACAGCGAAGTCTTGCCTGTTGGTACTCTGGCACACATGGCTGACTTCATGTTAGGCTGCCTTTCCCACGACCCGCGCGCTATACGCATTTTAGATAACACAGATTACTGGGTGTTCACCCTTCTCGACCCCCGCTACAAAGAGAACATCTCATCTCTCATTCCTCAGGTGGAGAGGACGAGAAGGTCCTTGTTAAAAAAATTGCTCCAAAAATTTCCATCTGACAACGCTGGCGGCAGAGTCTGTACTTCCTTGGGCAACCGAGGAGGGGAGACAAGGGGAAAACACATCAGTTCCAACAGAGGCAGGGCAACACTCTCCAAGGCCTGGGACAGTTTCATGACACCTCACCAGCACCCTCACCCTGATGCGCGGCCTAGTGTGACAAGGAGGGAAAAGCTTTGGAAGACGGTGAAGGAGTACGTAGCAGACCGTGTCAACGTCCTCAGTGATCCCTCAGTGCCTTACAACTACTGGGTGGCCAAGCTGGACACATGACATGAACTGGCGCTTTAAGTCTAGGAGGTGCTGGCCTGCCCTGTCGCCAGCTTTTTGTCTCAGTGGGTATTTAGTGCTGCTGGTGGCATTATAACAGATAAGCGTAGCAGCCTGTCAACTGAAAATGCTGACAGTTTGACTCTTCTAAAAATGAACAAGGCCTGGATTGCCCCTGACTTCTCCTCTCCACCAGAGGAAAGCGGATTAACAAAGGCCCTTTAAATGTGTTGTTTAATGTACTCAATACACTGTATTCCCATGCACCCCTTCCACCACAAAAAAGAGTATATGGCTGAATCTTCCTTTTCTCATCCTCCTCCTCCTCTTCCATAAATGCCCTCGCATATAAGTTTTACAGGGTCAGCTCACCTACAGGCCCTCACATAAAATTTTTTAGAGGGTCAGCTCACCTGCAGGCCGTCACATATAATGTTTTACAAGGTCAGCTCACCTGCAGGCCTTCGCATATAATGTTTTACAGGGTCAGCTCACCTGCAGGCCCTCCTCACCTACAATCTTTTACAGGGTCAGCTTACCTTCTGATGATGACAGCGATGTCTTGCCGGTTGGTACTGTGGCACACATGGCTGACTTCATGTTAGGCTGCCTTTCCTATGACCCGCACTTTATACGCATTTTCGACAACACGGATTACTGGTTGTTCACCCTTCTCGACCCCTGCTACAAAGAGAACTTCTCATCTGTCATTCCTCTGGTGGAGAGGACAAGCAAAACGGTGCTATACAAGAAGGTCCTTGTTGAAAAATTGCTCCAAAGTTGATAGGGCAGACATCTAAATGGATCGTCGCCGTCACGGGGAAGTGTGATCCCCTAAAAGTTATCTAGAGTCAAAGTGGCAGCAGGCCCTCACCTACAAGTCCAGTCTCAGTAGCCAAGAGTCTGGTCAACACAAGCCTCACGATGAACACTGGGTGAACCTTGTGGAGGCCGGGAGCAAGTCGGCTGCTGGCACCAGACTTGCCCTCCAATAGATCCTTGTTAACAGAAAGTGTGCTCATTCCAATAACAGGGCCTCTTGTTATTTATCATCACTACCTCCCCGAGTCAGGAGTGGGTAATTGCCGCACGCCTGCTGCCCTCCTTGGATGCTTGTACTTTAATAACTTGACCTACCCTTTCTGGGTGGTTCACAATTAGGAAAAAAAAGGAGCAAGGCAACAACAGCCTATCAGATTTTAGCCATTGACCTCTCTTGGATGTGGTAGCCGTTTCTCAGGCTCCCTCTCCAGCATCGAACCCTGGTTCCCTGTTACCCATGATCACCATGGTAGGCACAGAAAAGAAAATTGAAAGTTGATAGGGCAGACATCCGAATGGATCAGCACTGTCACGAGGATGTGCAATTGCCCAGAAGTCATCTAGAGTCACCAAAGCGGCAGCAGGCCCTCGCCCCTAATAATTTAGATGGTCAGATCTCAGCAGGCTCTTGCTCCAAATGTTTTTGATGGTCACTAGCAGGCCATCAATTATAATTTTTCAAGGGTGTGTATGATGCCCTCCTTTATATGTAACAAAGGGTGTTTTGGAGTGCCGGTTTCTTGTAATTTTTGGCAGCCCTTTAACTTAGTGCACAGGCTTTATGAGTGTAGGAGTCCCACTACATGAATGAGGCCCTCCAATGTGAATTATGCCCTCCATTATGTGATATACAGGTTGTATCGGAGTACCTCTTCCTTGTAATTTTTGGCAGCACTTGCACTTTATATACAAGTAAGTAAATATACAAGAAAGAATGTTTCCTAACAATTTTTCCTCTAAAATTGATTTTATCTTCGGTTTTGTGTGTAAAGGTGGCGTACTACTTGGACAACATGGTTCCCAGCAGCGACTTGGGAATCCAAGATGCATCGAGACATCCTCTGCATACTGTTCCCGAACCATTTCGGTGCTGTTTCCATCAATTTCTGACCTTTTTCTATGAACCAGACACCATCCCCTCTTCAGAGCAGGGTGTGCCTGGTTTAATGCTCGGGTTCTCCCATTGACTTCCATTATACTCGGGTGCTCGGTATAGCACCCGAGCATCTCCATGTGTTTGGCCCGAGCACCCGAGCACTTTGGTGCTCAATTAACACTAATGAGCACACTTTAAACAAAAGATGTGGCACTGATAATTTAACTGATCGCAGCAGCCTATTACGGTTTTAGCGTAGGATGTGCTAAAAATACATATTGCTGCTGTCACACACAATAGTCCTTAACCGCTTTATGTCCGCCCATAGGATATAAACGTCCTATGGGTGGACGTCTATTTCTGAACGGACGTTCCAGAACGTCTTTTCAGAAAGTGCAGCTGCACGCTAATCGTGCAGCTGCTGATCGGGTTGCCCGCTGTCAGTGACAGCAGGGCAACCCTAAGACAAGGCAGGGACAGTGCCCAGGTGTCCCTGCCTTCCGGATCGCTGCAGACACAGCGCTCACCGAGCGCTGTGTATGCAGAGCAGGAAGCGCTATGCGCTTCCTGTTCCGGCCCGGCGGTCATGTGACCGCCGTGACCGGAGTGTGCAGGAGCTGTGTGAGGTCTCTCAGAGACCTCGATCAGCCCTGCTCTGAGGCTGTACAGCACTGGATTGCTGCTGTACAGCCTCTCTAGGGGTGCATTTGTCCATTAACTGGGGCTACTATGTCAGCCCCAGTTAAAGGAGAAATCAACAGTGAAAAAAAAAAAAAAAAGTGAAGCAAATGTCCCCCAGAGGTCTTGTATGACCTTATGGGGGACAAAAAGTGTAAAATAAAAAAAATAAAAATAAAAGGTTGAAAATAAAAAAAAGTTTCACATGTAAAAAAAAAAGTCCCCAAGTAAGGAATGAAAAAAAAAAGTTAAAAATAGAAAAAAATAAAAAAAGTATACATATTAGGTATTGCCGCTTCCGTAAAAACCAGTTCTATAAAAATATCACATGACCTAACCCCTCGGGTGAACACCGTAAAATAAAAATTATAATAACTGTGTCAAAACAAGCAATTTTTATCACCTTGCATCACAAAAGGTGCAACACCAAGTGATCTAAAACGCGTATGTCCCACAAAATAGTACCAATAAAATCGCCACCTCATCCCGCAAAAAATGAGCCCCTACATAAGAAAATCTCTCAAAAAATAAAAAAACTATAGCTCTTAGAACATGGAGACACTAAAACATCATTTTTTTGGTTTCAAAAATGCTATTATTGTGTTAAAGTGAAACAGATAAAAAAAGTTAACATATTAGGTATTGCCGCGTCCGTAAAAACCAGCTCTATAAAAATATCACATGACCTAACCCCTCGGGTGTACACCGTAAAAAAAAAAAAAAAACTGTGTCAAAACAAGCAATTTTTGTCACCTTGCATCACAAAAGGTGCAACACTAAGTGATCAAAAACGCGTATGTCCCACAAAATAGTACCAATAAAACCGTCACCTCATCCCTCAAAAAATGAGCCCCTACATAAGAAAATCTCTCAAAAAATAAAAAAAACTATAGCTCTCAGAACATGGACACATTAAAACATAATTTTTTGTTTCAAAAATGCTATTATTGTGTAAAACTTTAATAAATGAGAAAAAGTATACATATTGGGTATCGCCACGTCCGTAACAATCTGCTCTATAAAAATGTCACTTGACTGAACCCCTCAGGTGAACGCTGTAAAAATAAATAAATAGAAACTGTGCTAAAACAACCAATTTTTTGGTCACCTTGCCCCATAAAGTGTTATAATGAATGATCAAAAAATCATATGTGCCCAAAAATAGTACTAATAAAACTGGCACCTTATCCCCTAGTTTCCAAAATGGGGTCACTTCTTGGGAGTTTCTACTGTAAGGGTGCATCAGGGGGCTTCAAATGGGACATGGCATCTAAAAACCATGTGGAGTTCCTTTTCTTCTGCGCCCTGCCGTGTGCCTATACAGCAGTTTATGACCACATGTGGGGTGTTTCTGTAAACCGCAGAATCTGGGTAATAAATATTGAGTTTTGTTTGGCTGTTAACCATCGATGTGTTAAAGAAAAAAATTGATTAAAATGGAAAATCTGCCAAAAAAGTGAAATTTAAAAATTTGATCTCCATTTTCCTTTAATTCTTGTGGAACGCCTAAAGGGTTAACAAAGTTTGTAAAATCGGTTTTGAATACCTTGAGGGGTGTAGTTTCTACAATGGGGTCATTTATGGGGGTATCCACTATGTAGGCCCCACAAAGTGACTTCAGACCTGAACTGGTCCTTAAAAAGTGGGTTTTGGCAATTTTCTTAAAAATTTGAAGAATTGCTTCTAAACTTCTAAGCCTTCTAACGTCCTAAAAAAATAAAATGACATTTCCAAAATGATGCCAACATAAAGTAGACATATGGGGAATGTTAAATAATAAATATTTTATGAGGTATCACTTTCTGTTTTAAAAGCAGAGAAATTGAAATTTAGAAAATTGCGAATTTTTCAAATTTTTGGGTAAATTTGGGATTTTTTCATAAATAAAGGTGAAATATTTTGACTCAAATTTATGACTATCATGAAGTACAATGTGTCACGAGAAAACAATCTCTGAATGACTTGGATAAATAAAGGCGTTCCAAAGTTATTACCACATAAAGTGAGATATGTCAGTTTTGCAAAATTTGGCCTGGTCAGGAAGGGGGCAAATGGCCCAGATGGCAAGTGGTTAAAAGGACTTTTTGGGGTCTCTGAAAAGTTTGTTGTATAAAAATCTTCCTATTACACTCCGTACACTGTCTGTCCCTTCCTATGCACAGCTCTCCCTAACACTGAGCAATTTAGCGCTGTCACACACAATAGTCATTACAAGGACTTTTGGGACTCTGAAACGTTTTCGTACACTTATAATATTCAATTACTCTCCCTACTGACTTAGAATGAGCCGAACACGCGTCATCGGGTCTATACAGCACTTGATGACGTGTTCCGGCCAGCCAATCACTGTAATGCCAGTAGCCAACATGGCTACTGGCATGACAGTGAGGGCAGTACTTACCTGGATGTTTATTGGCTGCTTAGCAGCCGAGAAACGTGCGGTAAGGAGACTCGAGCATTGCGCTAGAGCACATGCGGTACTCGGCCGATTACCGCCATGTGCCGAGCAAAGCAATGCTCGAGCCAAACTGGTGTTCGGTCGAGCATGCTCACTCAACACTATGAACTAGATGTGATAACACACCCAAGTGTGTGTTAATTCTGCTTCATTTACATAGACTTGCATAATAGGAATAGAGATGTTCCGAACTATTCGCCGGCGAACAGTTCCCAGGGAACATAACTTGTTCACGTTCGACCGCGGCGGGCGAACATATGCGATGTTCGGTCCGCCCCCTATTCGTCATCATTGGGCAAACTTTGACCCTGTACCTCACAGTCAGCCGACACATTCCAGCAAATCAGCAGCATACCCTCCCTCCTAGACCCTCCACCTCCTGGACAGCATCCATTTTAGATTCATTCGGAAGCTGCAGTCTTAGTGAGAGTAGGGACAGTGTTGCTGCTGCTGATTTAATAGGGAAATCGATAGCTAGGCCAGTGTATTCAGTGTCCACTCCAGTCCTGAAAGACTCATCTGATCTCTGCTGTAAGGACAGCGTCCTGACAGCACCCCAAAAAGCCCTTTTTAGGGCTAGTACATCAGTTTGCTTTTTTTTTTTCCTCTGTAATCTAATTGCAGTTGCCTGCCAAAAAAACAACAACAATTTTGACTGTAATAAAATAGCAGTCAGTTGCCTGCAAGCGTGTGTGTTTCAGGCCCTGCAAGTGCACAGTGTCACCAGTGCAACTCATATCTGGTGTCACACTAGATTACATTTAAAAAAAACAACAACAATTTTGACTGTAATATAATAGCAGTCAGTTCCCTGCAAGCGTGTGTGTTTCAAGCCCTGCAAGTGCACAGTGTCACCAGTGCAACTCATATCTGGTGTCACAGTAGATTACATTAAAAAAAATAATAATAATATTTTGACTGTAATATAATAGCAGTCAGTTGCCTGCAAGCGTGTGTGTTTCAGGCCCTGCAAGTGCATAGTATCACCAGTGCAACTCATATCTGGTGTCACAGTAGATTACATTTAAAAAAATAAAAATAATTTTGACTGTAATATAATAGCAGTTAGTTGCCTGCAAGAGTGTGTATCAGGCCTACAGCGTGTACTGTGCCAACTAGTGTGCCAGTGCACAGTGCCACTCATATCTGGTGTCACAGTAGCTTGCACGCATAGTACAACAAATCTAAAAAAAAATGACAGGCAAAAGCAGGCCACCCCGCAGGGGCCGTCGTGGTCGTGGTGCTGTGATTCCCTTTGGCCCTAGAATAATGCCCAGTGTTCAGAGGCCACGTACCCTGAACTCAAAAAGTTCTGAGGACATAGTTGACTGGCTAACACAGGACACCCAATCTTCTACAGCTTCTACAGCTTCCGCTCGGAACCTTGATGCACCATCCTCCTCCAGCTCAGCTTCGGGCACCTCTCAAATTACCACTCGCCCGCCTGCCGCCACCACCAACACTAGCACCACAGCTGCTTCACTTGATCTGTCAGAGGAGTTATTTACACATCAGTTGGAAGAAATGAGTGATGCGCAACCATTATTTCCAGAGGATGTAGATAACAGGGATATGTCTCTGTCAGGCAGCATTACACACATGGACGTACGGTGTGATGATGATGATGTTGTACCCGCTGCTGCTTCCTTTGCTGAGTTGTCAGATACAAGTGAAGTGGTTGATGATGACGATGTGTCCGTGGATGTCACGTGGGTGCCCACTCGAAGAGAAGAAGAACAGGGGGAAAGTTCAGATGGGGAGACAGAGAGGAGACGAGTTGGAAGCAAGGGGAGGTCCTCGCAAGGAGCTAGTGGCACAGTCAGACAGCATGTATCGGCACCCGGGGTCAGCCAGACAGCACGCCAATCAACGCATGCTGTTGCCACCACCAGAATGCCGTCATTGCAAAGCTCAGCAGTGTGGCATTTTTTTTTGTGTGTTTGCCTCTGATAACAGCGATGCCATTTGCAACCTGTGCCAAAAGAAACTGAGTCGTGGGAAGTCCAACACCCACCTAGGTACAACTGCTTTGCGAAGGCACATGATCTCACATCACAAACGCCTATGGGATCAACACATGATGAGTACAAGCAGCACACAAACTCAAAGCCACCATCCTCCTCCTGGTCCAGCATCTTCAGCCACGTCAACCACTGCTGTCCTCCTTGCCCCCTCTCAACCACCCGCCACTCCGCCTCTCACCTTTAGCAGTTCCTGCTCATCTGCCCACAGTCAGGTGTCTGTCAAGTAAATGTCTGAGCGTAAGAGGCCAATGTCACAGAGTCACCCCCTTGCCCGGCGTCTGACAGCTGGCTTGTCGGAACTCTTAGCCCGCCAGCTTTTACCATACAAGCTGGTGGAGTCTGAGGCGTTCAAAAAATGTGTAGCTATTGGGACACCGCAGTGGAAGATACCCGGCCAAATTTTTTTTTTCACAAAAGGCAATCCCCAACCTATACTCTATTGTGGAAAAGGAAGTCATGGCATGTTTGGCACACAGTGTTGGGGCAAGGGTCCATCTGACCACTGATACCTGGTCTGCAAAGCACAGTCAGGGCAGGTATATCACTTCACGTACACTGCGCATTGGGTAAACCTGCTGACAGCTGCCAAGCATGGAATGCGTGGCTCTGCAGAGGAGTTGGTGACACCGCCACGACTTACAGGCAGGCCTGCTGCCACCTCCTCTACTCCTCCTACTCCATCCTCTTCGCTAACCTCCTCGGCTGAGTCCTCTTCTGCTGCTGCGTTTTGCTCCACATCAACTGCACACCCCCAGCTCCCCAGGGGCTATTCCACATCCCGGATATGACAGTGTCACGCCGTCTTGGGGTTGACTTGCCTGAAAGCAGAGAGTCACACCGGACCAGCACTCCTGTCCGCCCCGAACGCACAGGTGGAATAGTGGCTGACCCCGCACCAACTGGAGATCGGCAAAGTGGTGTGTGACAACGGAAGCAATTTGTTGGCGGCATTGAATTTGGGCAAATTGACACATGTTCCGTGCATGGCACATGTGTTGAATCTGATCGTACAACGCTTTGTGCATAAGTACCCAGGCTTACAGGACATCCTCAAGCAGGCCAGGAAGGTGTGTGGCCATTTCAGGCGTTCCTACACGGCCATGGCGCACTTTTCCGATATTCAGCAGCAAAACAACATGCCAGTGAGGCGCTTGATTTGCAACAGCCTGACACGTTGGAATTCAACAATCCTAATGTTCGACCGCCTGCTCCAACAAGAAAAAGCCGTCAACGAGTATTTGTATGACCGGGGTGCTAGGACAGCCTCTGCGGAGCTGGGTATTTTTTTGCCATGTTACTGGACGCTCATGCGCAATGCCTGTAGGCTCATGCGTCCTTTTGAGGAGGTGACAAACCTATTTAGTCGCACCAAAGGCACCATCAGCGACATCATCCCATTTGTTTTCTTCCTGGAGCGTGCCCTACGAAGAGTGCTGGATCAGGCCGTAGATGAGCGTGAAGAGGAAGAGGAAGAGTTGTGGTCACCATCACCACCAGAAACAGCCTTATCATCATCGCTTGCTGGACCTGCGGCAAAGCTGGAAGAGGAGTCTGAGGAAGAGGAGTCAGAGGAGGAATGTGGCTTTGAGGAGGAGGAAGACCAACCACAGCAGGCATCCCAGGGTGCTCGTTGTCACCTATCTGGTACCCGTAGTGTTCAACGTGGCTGTGGGGAAGAACAGACCTTCAATAAGATCAGTGAGGATGAGGAACGGGACATGAGTAGCTCGGCATCCAACCTTGTGCCGGGGTCTTTCATGCTGTCATGCCTGTTGAGGGACCCTCGTATAAAAAGGCTGAAGGAGAACGACCTGTATTGGGTGGCCACTCTACTAGACCCCCGGTATAAGCAGAAAGTGGCTGAAATGTTACCGAATTACCAGAAGTCGGAAAGGATGCAGCAGTTCCAAAACAAGCTAAAAAGTATGCTTTACACAGCGTATAAGGGTGATGTCACAGCACAACGGGAATCTAACAGGGGAAGAGGTGAAAGTAATCCTCTTCCTACCACGACCACGCTGGCAAGGACAGGACGCTTTACAGGCGTGTTGTTGATGGAGTCCTACGCATCGCCACAGCCCTTCGGGGTCCACCCTCAGAGAACGACTCGACCGACAGGTAGCAGACTACCTTGCCTTAACTGCAGATATCGACACTCTGAGGAGCGATGAACCCCTTGACTACTGGGTGTGCAGGCTTGACCTGTGGCCTGAGCTATCCCAATTTGCGATAGAACTTCTGGCCTGCCCTGCTTCAAGTGTCCTGTCAGAAAGGACCTTAAGCGCAGCAGGAGGTATTGTCACTGAGAAGAGAAGTCGCCTAGGTCAAAAAAGTCTAGATTACCTCACCTTTATTAAGATGAATGAGGCATGGATTCCGAAGGGACTGACAGTGGGGGATGCATTTCACTAAAAAAGGCCTGATGAGATGCCTTGGGCTAAAAATGGTCCATACGCTGCTGTATTTAATCTCTGCATGCCGGATGACTTGCGTGACTTCTCCGCCACCAACTAGGGTTCAAGCCGCAATGTTTTCGTGCACTTTCTGCCTGGAAAACATAAATTTTTCCGCCCGCTGCTACAGCAGTGGCTGCAACAATACCTAATTTTTCAGGCATGTGTACATGCCTAATTTTTCTGGCCTCTGGTGCTGCACTGTGGCTGGAAAAGCAAAACAAAAAAAAAAGGCACATACATGTGTCAATTCCCCTTCATGATCGTTACCTTGTTGTGGTGCAGGGGCTTGCGTATCACAATGAAGCGATCACCTCTATGAGTGTGTTGGCAATGTTGGCAATGTTGCTTCATTGTGAACAGACCAAAAGCGATCGGCTGGATAATTTTGCATAGAAAAAACATACATTTTCTTTGTGATGATCTAAGGTGATCATTAAAGCCTACTAGGCCAACAATGGGCCCACTCTGCAGAATCATTGTTTTCTGGGTCACTTAACTGTCACTGAACTACCTCAGCACGACCATAGGCTTTGAAATACCGCCATCGCCTGCAATCTCCTAAACCTGCGCACGAGCACAGCCACCACTACACCAAGATTGACGCATAGAGGAATAAAATGTATGTCATGAGTGTGTCAACTATTGACAACTCTTTGCGGTTGTCTAAAATCTGTTCCATACACGTCCCCTGATAGGGGACGTAACAGGGATTAAACTGATAAGAATAGTACTACTTAACACACAACTCATATAGGGTGGCACAGCACATTGCACGGCGCACGCACTCCCAAATTGGAAGTAAGAGGACCGACCAACCATCTTTTTCCATCTCCCGGTTCCTAAAATCTAGTCCATACACCGGCCCCTGATAGGGGACAAAACAGAGATTAAACTGGTAAGAACAGATTTTTTTTATTAAAAAAAAAGAGGACAGCCTCTGTGGAGCTGGGTATTTTTTGGCCGCGTTACTGAACGCTCATGCACAATGGCTGTAGGCTCATGCGTCCTTTTGTGGAGGTGACAAACCTGGTCAGTCAAACCAAAGGCAACATCATCGACCTCATCCCATATGCATTTTTTCTGGAGCGTGCCCTGCGAAGAGTGCTGGATCAGGCCGTAGATGAGCATGAAGAGGAAGAGTTGTGGTCACCATCACCACCAGAAGCAGCCTTGTCGTCGTCGATTGCTGGACCTGCGGCAACGCAGAGAGAGGAGTCTGAAGAAGAGGAGTCAGAGGAGGAAGGTGACTTTAAGGAGGTGGAAGACCATCCACAGCAGGTGTCACAGGGGGCTTGTTGTCACCTTTCGGGGACCCTTGGTGTTGTACGTGGCTGGGTGGAGGAAGAGACCTTCAATGACGTCAGTGAGGACAAGGAACGGGACATGGCTAGCTTGATATCCAACCTTGTGCAAATGGGGAGTTTGCGGTTGTGCAAATGGACTGTCTGCGGTTGTTTGCGGTGCGTTAAACGGGGAGTTTGGTCTGTCAGAGTTTGGTCTGTCACTGTGAAGGGGCGTAAACCTTACACTATCTGATCGATACAACATCATACCTGATCGTATACACACACTGGATGTTTTAAAGCACGTTATTCCAAACAATTTAGGAATGTTTGATGATTTATGCCCTTTATGGATTAATACCCGACTCTGCGTCAACCACGTAATTTTCCATGGGAGTTTTGCCATGGATCCCCCTCCGGCATGCCACAGTCCAGGTGTTAGTCCCCTTGAAACAACTTTTCCATCACTATTGTGGCCAGAAAGAGTCCCTGTGGGTTTTAAAATTCGCCTGCCTATTGAAGTCTATGGCAGTTTGCCCGGTTACCCCGTTCGCGAACACTTGCGGAAATTCGCGTTCGCCGTTCGCGAACGGAAAAGTTTATGTTAGCGTCATCTCTACAGATAAGTGTCAGATGAGGTTTAACACTGACAAATGTAAAGTTATGCACATGGGAAGGAACAATGCAAGTCACCCGTACATACTAAATGGTGAAACACTCGGGAACAATGACATGGAAAAGGATCTAGGAATTTTAATAAACAGTAAACTAAGCTGAAAAAAACAGTGTCAGGCAGCTGCTGCCAAGGCCAATAAGATAATGAGTTGCATCAAAAGGGGCATAGATGCCCTTGATAAGAACATAGTCCTACCACTTTACAAATCACTAGTCAGACCACACATGGAGTAGTGTGTACAGTTCTGGGCTCCTGTAAACAAGGCAGACACAGCAGAGCTGGAGAGGGTCCAGAGGAGGGCAACTAAAGTAATAACTGGAATGGGGCAACTACAGTACCCTGAAAGATTATCAAAATTAGGGTTATTCACTTTAGAAAAAAGACGACTCAGGGGAGATCTAATTAATATGTGTAAATATATCAGGGGTCAGTACAGAGATCTATTAGTTTTTTTTTTTTTTTTTCTGGATCAACTTGCAGGATGAAAGGCCGAACTGGATGGACAAATGTATTTTTTCGGCCTTATGTACTATGTTACTATGTTACTTTGATGGTATATTCTAACCAACAGGCGTTCCCATGGTGACGGGGATGCTTTTCGGGGAGGAGTATGCCAAAGTGGAATAACAGTACAGATTGAAAAAAAAAAAAAAGATGAATATTCTAAATAATGAATATATTCGCTATATTGCTATAACTTTGTTTTTTAGAATATTTGTCATATTCTAAAAAACTAAGTTATAGCAATATAGTAAATATTCGTAAAATACACACATAGGCTGCAATTTAGCTAATATAGTGCTATAGTATTTTTTTTTTATAGTGCAAATTTTTTCCAAATCTGAAGTTTAGAAGAGACAAAAAAAATTAGACTATAAAAAAAAAATATTATAGCACTATATTAGCTAAATTACAGTCTATATGTGTATTTTACGAATATTCGCTATATTGCTATAACTTTGTTTTTTAGAATATTCGTCATATTCTAAAAAACGAGGTTCTAGCAATATAGCAAATATTCTTAAAATACACATACTAGCCAATAGCCATAGCCAACTAACAGGAAAGTTGCCTTATACAGTTAAAAAAAAATAATCGCAATACGCGAATAATTAAATCGCATATTATTCGCGATAAATAGAATAATAACGAATATTCGATTTCGACGAATATAAGACGAATATTCAATCGAATATTCGTGAAATATTGTGAAATCGAATATGGCACCTCCCGCTCATCACTAGTCAAAATGCGGGAACTCACCTGCCGCCATGACGTACTATTACGTCATGTGTCAGGAAGGGTTTAAAAATGTTGAATCTACTCCATTCCTTTTGAATCCAGTCTTTGTGGCAACCCCTTATTCTGTGGTTAATATACAGTATCATCCAGTATCTTGTTGCAGTGAAGTCTACAGGGAGTGCAGAATTATTAGGCAAGTTGTATTTTTGAGGATTAATTTTATTATTGAACAACAACCATGTTCTCAATGAACCCAAAAAACTCATTAATATCAAAGCTGAATATTTTGGGAAGTAGTTTTTAGTTTGTTTTTAGTTTTAGCTATTTTAGGGGGATATCTGTGTGTGCAGGTGACTATTACTGTGCATAATTATTAGGCAACTTAACAAAAAACAAATATATACCCATTTCAATTATTTATTTTTACCAGTGAAACCAATATAACATCTCAACATTCACAAATATACATTTCTGACATTCAAAAACAAAAAAAAAAACAAATCAGTGACCAATATAGCCACCTTTCTTTGCAAGGACACTCAAAAGCCTGCCATCCATGGATTCTGTCAGTGTTTTGATCTGTTCACCATCAACATTGCGTGCAGCAGCAACCACAGCCTCCCAGACACTGTTCAGAGAGGTGTACTGTTTTCCCTCCTTGTAAATCTCACATTTGATGATGGACCACAGGTTCTCAATGGGGTTCAGATCAGGTGAACAAGGAGGCCATGTCATTAGATTTTCTTCTTTTATACCCTTTCTTGCCAGCCACGCTGTGGAGTACTTGGACGCGTGTGATGGAGCATTGTCCTGCATGAAAATCATGTTTTTCTTGAAGGATGCAGACTTCTTCCTGTACCACTGCTTGAAGAAGGTGTCTTCCAGAAACTGGCAGTAGGACTGGGAGTTGAGCTTGACTCCATCCTCAACCCGAAAAGGCCCCACAAGCTCATCTTTGATGATACCAGCCCAAACCAGTACTCCACCTCCACCTTGCTGGCGTCTGAGTCGGACTGGAGCTCTCTGCCCTTTACCAATCCAGCCACGGGCCCATCCATCTGGCCCATCAAGACTCACTCTCATTTCATCAGTCCATAAAACCTTAGAAAAATCAGTCTTGAGATATTTCTTGGCCCAGTCTTGACGTTTCAGCTTGTGTGTCTTGTTCAGTGGTGGTCGTCTTTCAGCCTTTCTTACCTTGGCCATGTCTCTGAGTATTGCACACCTTGTGCTTTTGGGCACTCCAGTGATGTTGCAGCTCTGAAATATGGGCAAACTGGTGGCAAGTGGCATCTTGGCAGCTGCACGCTTGACTTTTCTCAGTTCATGGGCAGTTATTTTGCGCCTTGGTTTTTCTACACGCTTCTTGCGACCCTGTTGACTATTTTGAATGAAACGCTTGATTGTTCGATGATCACGCTTCAGAAGCTTTGCAATTTTAAGAGTGCTGCATCCCTCTGCAAGATATCTCACTATTTTTGACTTTTCTGAGCCTGTCAAGTCTTTCTTTTGACCCATTTTGCCAAAGGAAAGGAAGTTGCCTAATAATTATGCACACCTAATATAGGGTGTTGATGTCATTAGACCACACCCCTTCTCATTACAGAGATGCACATCACCTAATATGCTTAATTGGTAGTAGGCTTTCGAGCCTATACAGCTTGGAGTAAGACAACATGCATAAAGAGGATGATGTGGTCAAAATACTCATTTGCCTAATAATTCTGCACTCCCTGTATGCACTATTTTTGTACTATCACTCTCTTTCTGTTTATGTTTTATTCACTCCCTGTCCCTGTTCTGACAAAAAGTCATGTAAGCTATGACCCATCTATGTCTAATCTTATTCTGTTGCCAATTTGGACTGTTTAACTCGGATTCTATCTGGTTCCTGCTAGTAACCTCACTTATCATAGGTATCTGTCAAAGAGATTTTGAATTAATCACTGTAAATTGCAGATATCATTGCAGAAAAGACGAGCCTATTCAAATCAATGGTCCATTGCTTTGCAGTGGCCTCATGTACAGCAATTGAAAGCCTCGAGGGGAGCCATAAGAGTTTGGGCACTCTATACAACTGCAGTCCTGTCATTAACCGCCTCACGTCCGCCCATAGGATATAAACGTCCTATGGGTGGACGTCTATTTCTGACAGCACGTTTTAAAACGTCCTGTCAGAAATAGCAGCTGCACGCTAATCGTGCAGCTGCTGATCGGGTTGCCCGCTGTCAGTGACAGCAGGGCAACCCAGAGATAAGGCAGGGACAGTTCCCAGGTGTCCCTGCCTTCACGATCGCTGCAGACACAGCGCTCACCGAGCGCTGTGTCTGCAGAGCAGGAAGCGCTGTGCGCTTCCTGTTCCGGCCCGGCGGTCATGTGACCGCCGGGACCGGAGAGTGCAGGGGCTGTGTGAGGTCTCTCAGAGACCTCGATCAGCCCTGCTGTGAGGCTGTACAGCGCAGGATTGCTGCTGTACAGCCTCTATAGGGGTGCATTTGTCCTGTAACTGGGGCTACTATCTCAGCCCCAGTTACAGGAGAAATCAACTGTGAAAAAAAAAAAAAAAGTGAAGTAAATGTCCCCCAGAGGTCTTGTATGACCTTATGGGGGACGAAAAGTGTAAAATAAAATAAAAATAAAATAAAGTGTTGAAAAAATAAAATAAAAAAAAGGTTCACATGTAAAAAAAAAAAAAAATCCCAAGTAAGGAATAAAAAAAAAAAAATAAATTGAAAAAATAAAATAAAATAGACATATTTAGTATTGCCGCGTCCGTAAAAACCAGCTCTATAAAAATATCACATGACCTAACCCCTCGGGTGAACACCGTAAAAAATAAATAAAAAAAACTGTGTCAAAACAAGCAATTTTTGTCACCTTGCATCACAAAAGGTGCAACACCAAGTGATCAAAAACGCGTATGTCCCACAAAATAGTACCAATAAAACCGTCACCTCATCCCGCAAAAAATGAGCCCCTACATAAGAAAATCTCTCAAAAAATAAAAAAACTATAGCTCTCAGAACATGGACACATTAAAACATAATTTTTTGGTTTCAAAAATGCTATTATTGTGTAAAACTTTAATAAATGAGAAAAAGTATACATATTAGGTATCGCCACGTCCGTAACAATCTGCTCTATAAAAATGTCACTTGACTGAACCCCTCAGGTGAACGCTGTAAAAATAAATAAATAGAAACTGTGCTAAAACAACCAATTTTTTGGTCACCTTGCCCCATAAAGTGTTATAATGAATGATCAAAAAATCATATGTACCCAAAAATAGTACTAATAAAACTGGCACCTTATCCCCTAGTTTCCAAAATGGGGTCACTTCTTGGGAGTTTCTACTGTAAGGGTGCATCAGGGGGCTTCAAATGGGACATGGCATCTAAAAACCATGTGGAGTTCCTTTCCTTCTGCGCCCTGCCGTGTGCCCATACAGCAGTTTACGACCACATGTGGGGTGTTTCTGTAAACCGCAGAATCTGGGTAATAAATATTGAGTTTTGTTTGGCTGTTAACCATCGATGTGTTAAAGAAAAAAATTGATTAAAATGGAAAATCTGCCAAAAAAGTGAAATTTAAAAATTTGATCTCCATTTTCCTTTAATTCTTGTGGAACGCCTAAAGGGTTAACAAAGTTTGGAAAATCGGTTTTGAATACCTTGAGGGGTGTAGTTTCTACAATGGGGTCATTTATGGGGGTATCCACTATGTAGGCCCCACAAAGTGACTTCAGACCTGAACTGGTCCTTATAAAGTGGGTTTTGGCAATTTTCTTACAAATTTGAAGAATTGCTTCTAAACTTCTAAGCCTTCTAACGTCCTAAAAAAATAAAATGACATTTCCAAAATGATGCCAACATAAAGTAGACATATGGGAAATGTTAAATAATAACTATTTTATGAGGTATCACTTTCTGTTTTGAAAGCAGAGAAATTGAAATTTAGAAAATTGCAAATTTTTCAAATTTTTGGGTAAATTTGGGATTTTTTCATAAATAAAGGTGAAATATTTTGACTCAAATTTATGACTATCATGAAGTACAATGTGTCACGAGAAAACAATCTCTGAATGACTTGGATAAATAAAGGCGTTCCAAAGTTATTACCACATAAAGTGAGATATGTCAGTTTTGCAAAATTTGGCCTGGTCAGGAAGGGGGCAAAGGGCCCAGATGGGAAGTGGTTAAAGAAATCACCTTTGGCTTGAGCTTACACGTTTCATCCATGTGATATAGGACATTTCTATGACATGTCAGCAATTTTTTTGGGGTAGGATTCCCCTTTTAAGTATTGCAACAACTCTTTATGATGAAAAAAAACATGCTTAACCCTGCACGAGAATGCACTTATCATGGGAATATCACATAACATGCATACTAAAGAGTTTGCATTCCACTTCTTTAGACTTCCTTTTATTTATTTAGTAACTGTTGTAGTGTATGTATAATATTAGGTTATTGACCAATTGTTCTGCCTCCATCAGAGGGAGATTCATTTCAGTTCACGTCTTTTTCAGTTCTAATTCATTCTGCTGCAATTTCTGCATTCCTGTAGTTATTAGTTAGGTAACAGCATCATCTAGCGGTGGTAAAAATGTATTGGTAAAAAAAAAAAAAAAAAATGTATTGCACCTTGTTTTTTTGTTAAGAAAGATTAATGCTTTGTGGGAAGTGCTAGGCATTGTGGGTAGTGCAAGACATTCTGGGAAGGAGAAGCCCCAGTCCTCAGTCTACATACAGACTACAGGACATCAGCAGTGCTGTTCCATGCAGTTATCCTTTTTAAACTTCACCATCTTTGTGCAAGTATATCTGGCGAGTGAGATCTACCTTGTTTCAGGGACATTATGTTATGCAGAGATGTTTAGATAGGTGTAAGTGTCACTTAGGGAATTATTTCTGTTAGCTAGCCATGCAATCTATGTATAGGCAGCCATTTTGGACATCTGCTTTCTCTGTCAATGTATATGCTATTCTATATGTTTTACTTACACAAGCCTGTTGACTAATAAACAAGTTAGACTACAGAAAACAGTCGTCTTATTTGGAAGACAGGAATGGTTTATACTGAATGTCAGACTGCACACTGTGTGAACGTGTATGAAGACAGAACAGTAAAACACATGCTAGTCACCAGCGATAGTGGATCTGACTACACGTAGCTGCCATCACACACGTGGTCCTGCGTATAAGATTGCAGCGGCTGCCGTAAAGTGAGAGAGCAGCACGATCCAGACCACGCTGAAGTCCGTTCCTACCTAGACTGAGTCCGCACAGAGACATTAAGCAGCCAGCAAACAGGCACACAATGTCCGCTAGCCAGGCATCATCATGCAGGACCAGGTCATGAGCAAGCTGCTCTAGCAAGTCCTCAATAAGAGAAAAGGCTGCTCTTGCCTGTGCAGAAGCCGAGGCTGCGAAAATAAGGTCTTCCTTTGCTGCACAAGAAATCCAACTAAAGAAAGAGACAGCATGCCTACAAGCGACACTGCAAGCGTCACTAGAAAAACTTGCTGCAGAGAAAGAAGCGGCAGCCGCAGTTGCCAAAGCAGAGTTCCTAGAGGCCTTGGAGTTTCCTGAATTCAAGAAACACAGTTAAGTACTTGGGCCAGACCTAGATCAACAAGATCCAGTACAGTGCGTCTCAGAATAGTCCATCAGCATCCCAAGACAGATGACAATTATTATCCAGTATATCAGCCAGCTTATGCAGAGTGCCAAAGATCCTACCTTGAATGACAGTACCTGCAGCAAGACGGTATGCGACAATACGATGCTGACCACAACTGTCGCCCTACAAAATGAAAGCTACAACCTTCACTTTGACTTAAAGGGACACCCTTCGCGTCAGAACGGTATTATACAGACTGCCCTAAGCCAGAAACCCCTAAAAGGTATAGTGATTCACCACACATGCAGCATAACAACAACCACATCGGGTATATTGGCGCCAACAAGGCTGCCATGGACTTCGCTAAGTTCTTTGCTAAATGGGAGCTGGTTACCAAAGGACTTAAAAAGTTTACCGATCGTCCCAAGAACTACAGGGCATGGCGAGCCTCCTTCCAGAACACCATAAGGGACTTAGATCTTTCCTATAGTGAGGAGTTAGATCTCGTGGTAAAGTGGCTTGGAAGCGAGTCTGCTGAACACGCCCAAAAAATCGGAGACATTAACATAAACTATCCGGGCAAAGGTGTAAAGATGGTGTGGGAAAGACTTATCGGTCAATTGAACTTTGGAAAATGCTTTATTTAAGAGAATTTATAATTTTCCCAGAATAGTGGGTAGGGGTCACCAGAAGCTCAGGGAACTCAGTGACTTGTTGATAGAGGTACAGGTTGCTCAGGAAGAAGGAGATCTACCAGGACTAGCATTCCTAGACACAGCCAGAGGTGTCAATCCGATTGTCCAAAAACTCCCTAATAATCTACAAGAGAAGTGAATCACGCATGGTTTCCATTATAAACGGTTTCATAATGTGCTGTTCCCCCCCTTCAGGGTTTTTGTAGACTTTGTCGCTGAACAGGCAAGGATCAGAAATGATCCCAGTTTTGACTTTACATTGTCATGTCCCACTACCCCTGGTGTCAAACCTCATAAAACACCAGTGGCAGTCCACAAAACTAAAATTGCCACCACAGAATCTCCTTACAGGTCGTTTAAGTCTTCTCAATAAGAGAACAAACTCAAAGATCTTACCAAAGAATGCCCCCTGGACAATAAACCATGTCCTCTACTAAAATGCAGAGACTTCAGGGAGAAGTCTTTAGAGGGCCACAAATAATTCTACAAATAAAACAACATCTGCTTTAGGTGCTGTGCTACAACATTGCACTTCGCCAGGAACTGTAAGGTCAGTGTGACATACAGAATGCGGTAGCAAAGAACACAACACAGCTTTACACACTGGAGCACCCTCTCAGGTATCTCCCCAAGCAGAGGAGCATGACGGAAAACAGATAGGCATTGACGTAGACACCGCAGTAGTCACTTCTCACTGTACTGAGATCTGTAAATGACTTGCAGGAGGGAAGCCCTGCTCAAAAATCTGCCTTGTCAGAGTTTATCCGGGCAGTCACCGAGATAAGGCAATCAAGGTATATGCAATCTTAGATGATCAGAGCTATAGGTCTTTAGCTAAATTCACCTTCTTCGACACCTTCAACATTGTAGGGCCCCATTCTCCCTACTCCTTAAGGACATGTGCAGGTACTGTTGAGACGGCGGGGAGGAAAGCAACTGGATACAAGGTGGAATCCATAAATGGTCAGACGTGCTTGTCACTGCCGACCATACTGGAGTGCAATCACATACCTAAAAACCGGTCTGAGATACCTACACCAGAGGTAGCGGCATACCACCCTCACCTGATGCGTATAGCTTACCTGATACTGGACCAAGAAGCCCCGATAGTCTTACTCCTTGGAAGAGACATACTACTAGTACACAAGGCTAGAGGACAGATTAACGGTTCCCAGAACGCTCCATATGCCCAGAGACTTGACCTAGGATGGGTCCTCATAGAAAACGTCTGTCTAGGAGTATTGATGAGCGGCAGGGGCTATATATTTGAATTTGCGATATTTCACGAATATTTGGCGAATATTCATCATATATTTGCGAATTCGCTAGAGTCGCAAATTTTTTTTTCAATAAGAAAATCACAATTTAAAATTTGCGTAATGTGCATGCGTAAAAGGGGCATAGCCCAGTTTTCAAACTACCCGAAGTTTTAGGAGATTGGAAAACATGGTTGGCACATATGAATTGATGAGTTACCATGCGGCTTTTTAAATTCGATTGTGAATACTTTCCTAAGTGCTGAGAAAAACTGAACCTTAGGCCTCATGCACACGACAGTATTTTTTCACAGTCCGCAAAACAGGGTTCCGTTGGTCCGTGATCTGTGACCGTTTTTTCATCCGTGGGTCTTCCTTGATTTTTGGAGGATCCACGGACATGAAAAAAAAGTCGTTTTGGTGTCCGCCTGGCCGTGCGGAGCCAAACGGATTTGTCCTGACTTACAATGCAAGTCAATGTGGACGGATCCGTTTGACGTTGACACAATATGGTGCAATTGCAAACGGATCTGTCCCCCATTGACTTTCAATGTAAAGTCAGGAGTTAATATACCATAGGATCTGAGTTTTCTCCAATCCGATAGTATATTTTAACTTGAAGCGTCCCCATCACCATGGGAACGCCTCTATGTTAGAATATACCATCGGATTTCAGTTAGATCGTGTAACTCAGATCCGACAGTATATTCTAACACAGAGGCGTTCCCATAGTGATGGGGACGCTTCAAGTTAGAATATCCTACGAACTGTGTACATGACTGCCCCCTGCTGCCTGGCAGCACCCGATCTCTTACAGGGGGCTGTGATCCGCACAATTAACCCCTCAGGTGCCGCACCTGAGGGGTTAATTGTGTGTATCATAGCCCCCTGTAAGAGATCAGGTGCTGACAGGCAGGAGGAGGCAGACCCCCCCTCCCTCCCCTGTATTACATTCATTGGTGGCCAGTGCAGCCTCCCCTCTCCCCCCCCTAATTAAAATCACATTCCCCCATCATTGGTGGCCAGTGCGGCCTCACCTCTCCCCCCCTAGTTAAAATCACGTTCTGAATCCCCCATCATTGGTGGCCAGTGCGGCCTCACCTCTCCCCCCCCCAGTTAAAATCACGTTCCGAATCCCCCATCATTGGTGGCCAGTGCGGCCTCACCTCTCCCCCCCCCCAGTTAAAATCACGTTCCGAATCCCCCATCATTGGTGGCCAGTGCAGCCTCACATCTCCCCCCCCCCTAGTTAAAATCACGTTCCCCCATCATTGGTGGCAGTGGAGAGTTCCGATCGGAGTCCCAGTTTAATCGCTGGGGCTCCGATCGGTAACCATGGCAACCAGGACGCTACTGCAGTCCTGGTTGCCATGGTTACTTAGCAATTTTTAGAAGCATTATACTTACCTTCGCTGTCTGTGACCGACCGGGCGCTCCTCCTACTGGTAAGTGAAAGGTCTGTGCGCGCATTGCTTATAGCACAGACCTGTCACTTACCAGTAGGAGGAGCGCCCGGCCGGACACAGACATCGCAGCTCGCAGGTAAGTATAATGCTTCTACAAATTGCTAAGTAACCATGGAAACCAAGACTGCAGTAGCGTCCTGTTTGCCATAGTTACCGATCGGAGCCCCAGCGAATAAACTGGGACTCCGATCGGAACTCTCCACTGCCACCAATGATGGGGGATTCGGAACATGATTTTAACTAGGGGGGGGGGACATGTGAGGCCGCACTGGACACCAATGATGGGGGATTCGGAACGTGATTTTAACTAGGGGGGGCGGAGATGTGAGGCCGCACTGGCCACCAATGATGGGGGATTCAGAACGTGATTTTAACTAGGGGGGGGGGAGATGTGAGGCCGCACTGGCCACCAATGATGGGGGATTCGGAACGTGATTTTAACTAGGGGGGGGAGATGTGAGGCCGCACTGGCCACCAATGATGGGGGATTCTGAACGTGATTTTAACTGGGGGGGGGAGAGGGGAGGCCGCACTGGCCACCAATGAATATAATATTGGGGAGGGAGGGGGTCTGCCCCCTCCTGCCTGGCAGCACCTGATCTCTTACAGGGGGCTATGATACGCACAATTAGCCCTTTAGGTGCGGCACCTGAGGGGTTAATTGTGCGAATCACAGGCCCCTGTAAAAGATCGGTTGCTGCCAGGCAGCAGGGGGCAGTTATTACACAGTTCTATGGGAACGCCTCTGTGTTAGAATATACTGTCGGATATGAGTTTTCACGAAGTGAAAACTCATATCTGAAAAAGCTTTTATGCAGACGGATCTGCGATCCGTCTGTGTGAAAGTTGCCAACGGCCACGGATCACAGACGCGGGTGCCAATCTTGTGTGCATCCGTGTTTTTTCACGGACCCATTGATTTGAATGGGTCCGTGAACCGTTGTCCATCAAAAAAATAGGACAGGTCATGGATCACGGTCGCGGATGAACAACGGTGCATTTTCCGAGTTTTGAACTGACCCATTGAAAGTCAATGGGTCCGCAGAAAATCACGGAAAATGGAACAACGGCCACGGTCGTGCACAACGGTCATGCACAACGGTCGTGTGCATGAGGCCTAATACTGGAGGATTATTTGATTTGGTTTGAATTTGCATACTTAAGTGAATCACACCTGTTTTACTCTGTAGATATTGGGACCTAATTGATCCTATTGCTCAAATGGAAGGATAAATTACGATGCAGTTTTTCTAACCTGGGTATGAATATTTACCTATGTGCTAAACAAAACTGAATATAACACTGGTGGATAATTTTACTTGCTATAATTAAGTGAATTACACCTGTTCTACCCTGCAGACATTGGGACCAAATTGATTCTATTGCACAAATGGAAGAACAAATTATCATGCAGTTTTCTCTAACCATAGTGTGAATACTTACCTATGTGCTGATTACAACACTGGTAGATTACTTTAATTGTTCTATTCTACAGCCATTGGGATATATTGTTTTTAATGTATATATTTTAGTTTATATTATTTTTTCATCAAGTTGCACTTTATTTTAGCATAATAAACATTTTTTTTGCATCCACATGTATCCGAGTGAGTGCCTATCTACTATTATACAATTACTTCTCTAGACAGGGTGAGTAAATTTGAACAGTGCACCCTATCCCTTACGATTTAGCAGGAGAGCTTCCTTATTCTACTATTATCTATACCTATCAATCACCCATTTTAAGGCTGAGCTCCCTGAAGACTGATAATGGATATTTGTAACCATGTAGAAAGCGACCCTATTAAAGTTGAAACATTCATGTTCGATACAGTAGAAAATATACATGAGAATCAATGGGAAAAAACTATGACCTTAATATTTAGAGACGTAGAATCAGACCATTAAAACAAAGATGGGAGATCAGATCTAGAGATTGCCTTGCGGTTCGCCCGCCGGTAGTCTCGCGGCGAACTTTGCTCGTTCGCAGTTCGCCGAACAGGTGAAGATATGGCGATGTCCATCGGCGCCATATTATTTTGCATTGTGCAGAACTTTGACCCATGATACAACGATCATGTGGGACAGGACAGCCAATTGAGATGTTTCAGCACATGGACACACCCCCTATCCTATAAATAACCTGATCTGGCCGCCATTTTACATTCAGTGTTTTGCCAATGTAGGGAGAGGTTGCTGTGTGGAGCAGGGACAGACTGTTAGAGACACCAAACGCTAGCTAATAGGGCCACAAAAGTCCTTTTAAGGACTGGTATAGGTGTGCTATCAATAGGTGTTGCTTACTGAGGGGTGTGATATACTTATAATATACGGTAGTACTTTCTAACATAGAAAGTATATTATAGTGCATTTGTATTGTGCAGCAGTTATGTGCGGTTATGTGCAGCAGTTATGTGCGAAGATACCGCAGCTATACAGAGGGACAAACGCTATTAGCACAACTAATTTCAACTGGTGTGATATACCAGTTGCCTCCCAAAAAAAATGATTGAGGCAGGGGTGTGATATAACTATAAAATTATTTCTATATCGTGCATTTGCTTTGTGCAGCATTTGTGTGCGGTTCTGCTATGATACTGTAGCTATACAGAAGGACAAACATTACTGGAACAACTAACTGCAACTGGTGTGATATACCAGTTGCCCCCCAAAAAAACTGATTAAGGGTGGGGTGTGATATACCTCTAATATACTTCCTATATAGTGCATTTGTATTTAGCATTTGTGTGCGGTTCTGCTGAGATACCACAGCTATACAGAGGGACAAACGCTATTGAAACAACATATTGCAACTGGTGTGATGTACCAGTTGCCCCACAAAAAACTGATTGAGGCAGGGGTGTGATATACCTATAATATAATTTCTATATGGTGCATTTGTATTGTGCAGCATTTGTGTGCGGTTCTGCTGAGATACTGTAGCTATAGAAAGGGAAAAACACGCTATTGGAGCAAC
Organism: Bufo bufo; assembly: GCF_905171765.1. NCBI lineage: Eukaryota > Metazoa > Chordata > Amphibia > Anura > Bufonidae > Bufo > Bufo bufo. The sequence goes on along the minus strand of NC_053389.1, from coordinate 628,596,278 downwards.
TAATTGCAACTGGTTTGATATACCAGCTGCCCCCCAATAAAAACTGATTGAGGCAGGGGTATGATATACCTATAATATACTTCCTATATATTGCATTTGTATTGTGCAGCATTTGTGTGCGGTTCTGCTGAGATACTGTAGCTATACAGAGGGAACAACGCTATTTGAACAACTAATTGCAACTATTGTGATATATCAGTTGCCCCCCCAAAAAAAAACTGGTTAAGGGGTTTGATAGATCTGCTTCAAGCAAATGCTCATTAACTGGTTCTATATGCCTGATTCCACAAATACTGCTCTGAAAATGACAGGCAGAGGAAAAGGCAGGCCGTTGCACGGGGTGGTAGGGGTCAGGCAGGTGCACCAGACCAGAGTCTAAGTGGGAAGTTAGAGAAGGTGTGTGCGATTATGTCAAAGGACGCACCAGAGTTGGTTGAGTGGCTCATTTAGCCTTCCACTTCTGCACCCTCCTCATCCTCTGTATCAGCACCCATCTCACTCTCTGCTGTGTGCACCCCCAAAGACACCACCACCACCACCGTAGCCCCTCCACTCGAGTCAGAGGAATTATTTTGCCATCCATTCCCAGACCTTACCTATGCACAGCCATTCTTGGCATCTTATAAGGAAGAGGAGGTAGCAACGGCCGCCACCTAGCAGTCTGACGACAGTAGCCAGATCAGCCCAAGGAGGGTGGTCCTCACTGTTGCGCCTACTCCGAGATCTGTAATCTCCGTGGTGGTGAAGGTGACGATGAAGACGTGTCGATGGACGTCACGTGGTTGCCCACAAAAGAGGAAGAGGAGGGGAGTTCAGAGGGAGAGATGGACCAACAGATAGGGAGGAGAAGTCAGAGAAGCAGGCAGAACTCACAGTGCACAGGAGGCAAAAAGCAGACTGCAAATTTATCTGGAGCGAGCCATCCACCATGCATGGTCACATCTGGCGCTCCCAGGACACCGGCACATGGCTCCACAGAGTGAGCTTTTTTTTAACGTGTCAGCTGCTGACAATAGTGTTGCCATCTGCAGCCTGTGCTGTGAACACATGAGTCGCGGTAAGCCCAACACTGACCTAGGGACGACCGCCTTAAGAAGGCACCTGGCCTCCCATCACCGAGCCCAGTGGGAGCAATGCCGTCAGAACCCACAAAGCCACACTCCCGGTGCTCCACGTCCTGGCTCTTCTCCTTCTCCTCTCTACTCCCATTTGTCCTCCAATCCACCTTCCACCATGTTATCATCACGTTCATCTGGCAAAAGGCAGGCTTCTGTGGCCCAAATGTTCGAACGTAAAAATTTGATGACGTCGGATAACCCTCTTGCCCAACGGCTGACCGCCGGCTTGTCGGAACTGCTAGCTCGCCAAATACTGTCATATAAACTGGTGGACTCGGAAGCTTTTAGTAAATTTTTGGCCATTGGCACACCACAATGGAAGGTCCCCAGAAGGAAATATTTCTCCCAGAAGGGCTTCCCAGAGCTATATGGCCATGTTCAGCGGCAAGTGAATGTATCTCTGGCACACAGTGTCGGTGCCAAGATAAATCTGACCGAAGACACATGGTCTAGCACAGCAGTCCCCAACCGCCGGGCCGCGGCCCAGGACCGGGCTGTGGAGGATTGTTAGCCAGGCCGCGGCGATCAGGGCAGTCTTTAACTCTGTACTAATGAAGCGCTTCCATTATGGAAACGCTTCATTAGTACAGAAGCACCAGGGAGCGGTGAAGGATCTGTACTCACCGCTTCCTGGTCCTCGGCTCGGCTATCGGCTGTGCATGGCTGCGCACAGCGTGAGGTCTCTCTGTGACCTCATGCTGTGCGCCGCTATACACAGCCAGCCGACAGCAGAATGAAGAGGATCGCGATGGTGACCAGGAGCAGGAGAGGTAAGTGTTTTTTTAATTTTATTTTATTTTATTTGCACTGGGGGCTGATGGCTGACATGAGGGACATGGGGCGGACATAAAGGGGCTAATGGGGGGCTTATGGCTGACATGAGGGGCTAATGGGGGGGCTTATGGCTGACATGAGGGGCTAATGGGGGGCTTATGGCTGACATGAGGGGCTAATGGGGGGCTTATGGCTGACATGAGAGCTAATGGGGGGCTTATGGCTGACATGAAGGGCTAATGGGGGGCTTATGGCTGACATGAGGGGCTAATAGGGGGCTTATGGCTGACATGAGGGGCTAATGGGGGGCTTATGGATGACATGAGGGGCTAATGGGGGGCTTATGGCTGACATGAGGGGCTAATGGGGGGCTTATGGCTGACATGAGGGGCTAATGGGGGCTTATGGCTGACATGAGGGGCTAATGGGGGCTTATGGCCGACATGAGGGGCTAATGGGGGCTTATGGCTGACATGATGGGCTAATGGGGGGCTTATGGCTGACATGAGGGGCTAATGGGGGCTTATGGCTGACATGAGGGGCTAATGGGGGGCTTATGGCTGACATGAGGGGCTAATGGGGGGCTTATGGCTGACATGAGGGGCTAATGGGGGGCTTATGGCTGACATGAGGGGCTAATGGGGGCTTATGGCTGACATGAGGGGCTAATGGGGGGCTTATGGCTGACATGAGGGGCTAATAGGGGGCTTATGGCTGACATGAGGGGCTAATGGGGTGCTTATGGCTGACATGAGGAGCTAATGGGGGGCTTATGGCTGACATTGGGGGGTTTATGGCTGACATTGGGGGGCTTATGGCTGACATTGGGGGGCTTATGGGTGACATTGGGGGGCTTATGGCTGACATTGGGGGGGTTTATGGCTGACATTGGGGGGTTTATGGCTGACATTGGGGGGGTTTATGGCTGACATTGGGGGGGTTTATGGCTGACATTGGAGGGGTTTATGGCTGACATTGGGGGCTGATAGATGGCTAAAGGTTTGGGGGTTGATCTGAGCCATTGGGGGTCTGATCTGAGGTCTGATTAACATTGGGGGTCTGATTGCTGGTCTGACCTGAGGTGTAATGAAAAATATTTTTTTCTTATTGTTCTCCTCCAAAACTAGGTGCATCTTATAGGGCAAAAAATACGGTACAGTGCAGCAGAGACCAGTGCAGCAGAGACCATAGTCAGTTTATATAGTCATTATATAGTGTTATATATTTTAATATGCACCTTGTGTTTTGTTATGCACGTGAATCAGTCAGCCCCGCCCACCCCCTAAGCCCCGCCCCAGAAATCCCGCCCCCTCCCCCCCCTCCCACCCGGTCCCTGGGAAAATTGTCTTGCATGAAACCGGTCCTTGGTGCAAAAAAGGTTGGGGACCACTGGTCTAGCAAACACGGGCAGGGAAGGTACATAACTTTTACTGCCCACTGAGTGAACCTTTTGACGGCTGTCAAGCATGCAACCCGTGGCACCCATGTGGATTTGGTGTTACCGCCACGGATTGCATGCAGGCCTGCCTCTTCTTCTCTTCCTCCTACTCTATCCTCCGTCTCCTCCTTGGCTGACTCCTCCTTTTCCACTGCTACCACCTCTTCCGCTGCACCCCCCCAGTTCCCCAGAACCTATTCGACATGCCAGGTGAGACATTGCCATGCTGTGCTGCTGCTGTTGTGCCCGGAAGCCAAAAGCCACACCGGTCCTGCACTGCTTTCAGCTGTGCGGTCACAGTCCGATCAGTGGCTAACCCCGCTCAATTTGACAGTTGGTAGAGTGGTGTGAGACAACGGTGCCAATCTGCTGAGCGCGCTGAAACAGGGCAAACTGACACACGTGCCGTGCATGGCATACATCCTGAACTTAGTTGTGCAGTGATTCGTTGCCAAATACCCAGGGGTCCAGGACATCTTGCGGCAGGCCAGGGAAATCTCTGGTAATTTTAGAAGATCTTACATGACCATGGCTCGCCTTGCTGATGTTCAGCGGCGACACCATTTGCCCGTTAGACGTCTGATTTGTGACTGCCCGATGCGCTGAAACTCCACCTTGTATATGCTTAATAGGCTGCTCCAGCAGAAGCGTGCCGTCAACGACTACCTGTACGAACTCTGTGGCAGGACAGGTTCTGGGGAGCTTGTTTTTTTTTCACAGTGCCAGTTGCTGCTCATGCACGAGGACATTCTCCTGGACGATGATCAGGAGACAGGCCGCTCTATCACGTCCAATTTAGTGCAAATGGGGGCCTTCATGCTCCAGTGTTTGAAGAGGGACCCACATATAAAAAGCAAAAAGGGCAAGTACCAGTACTGGATGGCAACGTACTTAGACCCCCGGTTCAAACACAAAATGGCGGACATGAGAGATGTCAGAGTGCAGCATTTACAGGCCTTGCTTAGAGACATGTTGCATTCTGCTGTTGCTGGTGCTGGTAGAGGAATTTCCACCCACAGAGAAACAGTTGCAAATACCAATCCTACAGCGCGTGCAAGAAGAGGGCAATTTGAAGATGTGTTGGTCACTTCGGATATGAGATCATTCTTGCAGACAACCCATCGACAGCCGCCCTCCGGATCCAGCTTCAGGGAATGCCTAGACTGACAGGTGTCCTACTACATTGGGTTAACGGCCGATGTGGACGCTCTGAGAAGCGAGTAACCCCTTGACTACTCGGTGTGCAGGCTTGACCTGTGGCCAGAGCTGGCAGAATTTGCCATGGAACTTTTGGCTTGTCCCTCGTCGAGTGTCCTGTCTGAAAGGACGTTCAGTGCAGCAGGGAGGATCGTGACCGATAAGCACACTCACCTAGCTCACGACAGTGTGGACTACCTCACATTTCTAAAAATAAATGAGTCATGGATCTCAGAGGAATTCAACACCTGTGAAATTTAATTGAATTGCCTTTTGAAAGCCCACACATATCCGCCACCACTCAGAGCAAATAAAGGTCCCTGTGTTTTGTAAATACAGTGGCATAAAAGGCCTTTTCTGTCCGGTGAATGCCTAATATTTGGGACATCAGAGAAATTCAACACCTGTGATGACCACGTGTTATCGAATTTCAACTATTACCATTTTTTTTTCTTTTCAAGAGGTGGGATTTCGTTAGCCATGTTTTTAATCCAATTTTATATTTTTAGTTCTTTTAAACATATCTATTTGACATTGTACAATGACCATCTAATATACCGTACCTCCAGCCACATAATCACTTGATGTTTTCTGTTTGGTGAATGAATAATTTTTGGGGCCTGTAGTCCACTGGCCTGCTGTAAAAGTGATATCCATTGACTGTCTAATATACCTCCAGCCACATAATCACTTGATATTATGTACGGTGAATGCATAATTTTTGGGGCCTGTAATCTAACTGGCCAACAGTAAAATTGTTATGTAATGTGGATGCATACCAAGATGTCAGCAGATGTTTATCAATCTCCTATAGCAGGGATGCTCAACCTGTGGCCCTCCAGCTGGTGCTAAACTACAACTCCCAGCATGCCCGGACAGCCTACAGCTATCAGTCTACATTAGGGCATGATGGGAGTTGTAGTTTTGCAACAGCTGGAGGGACGCAGGTTGAGCATCCCTGTCCTATAGGACATAGGGCAAAGAGTCTCTTTTGGTAGGGTACCTATAGCCAGAATTGCAGCCCATATGTCAGTCGCTTGCACCAGCAGTTAATACTGTGACCATACTTAGCTGGTGGTGTTGACCTTTTGTAGCCGGACTGGTTTATTCGAGGTGCAACAACCACCACCTGTTAATGTCCATGGTGTAGTCATAGTTCTAAGTGGTGTATATGGTTGACTTGTTGCTTCACATGTGGATGTCCAGTTACACTGATTCTCAGCGATACAGCTGTTCAGTACATCAGACTCACTTCTGAACTGGTCTCTCATGTGTGGTTAGTTGTCCATCAATTTATTACAATTTGTGCTGTCCCTCCTTATATTTTAATAATATTCAATAAAGGTGATTTTATCATTTCTTTACAACGTTCCGTTATTCAGTTATATTTAGTTAGGGAGTGGAACGTAAACTACCCTCTGTTCAGTGAATTTAGCAAAGGCTATGTAAAAGCCAAGATAAGGTTGAACAAGAAATCATAGACAAGACGACAAAAAAACTAAGGAATAATACAAATACTCGTCAGAGAGACAAGGACCAGACAAATCAAAGTAGAAATAGAAAGAAAGAGACTGATTGAACATTGGAGATGAACTCAACTATACAAACTAAATTTTAAGTACCAGTTAATAATAGATTTGAAGTGTTAGAAGAACAACATTTTATAAACAGGACTCAACCACATCACAAACCCCGTATCCATCAAAGATCCCCACAATCACCAGCACAAATACAGAGAGTCACCAGTAAACCACCAATACAATTTGAGACACAGACACAACCCCCAAGGACAGAGTTTCAGACCACATCACCACCAGAGGACACAAGAATCAAGAAGAACACCATATCAAATGAAAGACAATCACACACAGAGGTACCAACACAGAACACGGACACACGAAGAAGGAAGAAGAAACTAAGAAGGGGAGGGAAACACAAGAAGACCACACAACAGAGAGATAATGCAACAATTGAAAAAAATTCAATAGTGAATTTAAGTTCCATAAACTTCACAGAAGCACAGAGCAATTTACTAAATAAAGGGTTAAAATTTGCACCCACTAAAAAATTCAACTAGTTTGACACTTATATAGGTGTAGAAAAATGTACTAGAAAACTGTTTCTAAGTATCTCCATACAGAATTGAAAAACACCTCCAAAAAATACCAAACACAGGAAATAAGTGAAGAATTAGCTACGTTCTGCCAATGTGTTATCCAAAAAATAGGGAATAAATAAAGAATTTGAAACAACAATTTAACCAAAAAAGAGATGGAGGCGATTAAGCAACTACAGACACAATAAGGGATAATAATTTGCCCTGCCGATAAAGGTGGGGATATTGTGATATAAGATGTAGAAAAATATAATAGAGAATGCAATAGACAGTTAATACTGCTGTTATATTGTGGTTTTAAAAAAAAACACCCATTTTGTGCTAGATACTACATTTGCGGCCTTTGCTTCATTTCTGACAGTCCAATACAAGAGTTAAATACTGCTGTTATTTTCTGGTTTTAAAAAACACCAATTTTGTATTAGATACTACATTTGCGGCCTTTGCTGCATTTCTGACAGTCCAATACAACCAGTCAATACTGCTGTTACATTGTTGGTTGACAAATTAAAAAATGTTGTGACCGTGAAGTAATTGTATAAAATTTGCCTGTCACACTTTTGTGTGACCTCAAGAAATGTTTCCTCTTTATGACACCGGCACTGCCTTACTGTCAGTGAACTTAAATGTTGACTATTTGTGGTTACATTGTCGTCTGACATAAACCATCTGTTAGTTTGGTGGGTGAACGCAAAGAATGAGGAGAGCGTCAAATAAGGGACATGGCCCCGGTCGTGGAGCTGCTGATGTTGGTGGAGCTCCTGTTGCAGGGAGAGGACGTGGTCGATCTGTGCCAGCTACACGCACAAGTGAAACACCTTCCTCAGGTGCGAGTAGGCGACAGAACCTTCAGCGTTATTTGGTAGGGCTGAATGCGGCTCTACGAATGGTAAGGCCAGAACAAGTACAGGCGATAGTAGATTGGGTGGCTGACAGTGCCTCCAGTTCCTTCACATTGTCTCCCACCCAGTCCCTTGCTGAAAGATCAGAGTTGGCACCTGCAGCCCATGGCCATCAGTCTTTCACCTAGCCCCCTTGACAATCAACCAAGCAGTCTGAGCCCAAAGTCATGCAGCAGTCTCTTCTGCTTTTTGATGATTCTGCTAGCAGGGTTTCCCAGGGCCATCCACATAGCCCTGCCCTAGAAGTGGAAGAGATTGAGTGCACCGATGCCCAGCCACTTATGTTTCAGGATGAGTACATGGGAGGACCACCGCAGCACGTCTCGGATGATGACGAAACACAGGTGCCAACTGCTGTGGCTTTCTGCAGTGTGCAGACCGACAAGGAGAGCAGGGGTGAAGACTGGGTGGAAGATGATGTGGAGGACGATGAGGTCCTCGACCCCACATGGAATCAAGGTCATGCGAGTGACCTGTGTAGTTCAGAGGAAGCGGCGGTGGTCACACAGAGCCACCAGCACAGCAAAAGTGGGAGCAGGGTGCAAAAGCGGAGCGGCCGTACCCTAGACAGTACGCCTGCTACTGCCCACCGCAGCAAGAGACCGAGCACACCAAAGCCAGCTCCAAGGAGTTCCCTGGCGTGGCAGCTCTTCAGACAATGTGCTGACAACAAGACACGAGTGGTTTGCTGTGCAATCAGAGCCTGATGTGAGGCATCAACGTTCTAAACCTGAGCACAACCTGCATGACCAGGCATCTAAGTGCAAAGCATGAGCTGCAATGAAGTAGACACCTCAAAAACAAAGAAAGGTCTCTGGCTCCTCCTGCTTCCTTTTCTGCTGCAGTCTCGGCCTCTTCATTCCCCTCTGGAGTGACAGTGGCACCTGCCACCCCGCAAACAGAGGAACAGAGGATGTGCCAGCAACGCCACCACCTGGGTCACCAAGCATCTCCTCAATGTCCCATGGAAGCGTTCAGTTCTATATCTCCCTGAGTAGCTGGTGCCAGTGAGCCTCAAGCCTGGCCAGGTGGTGTGCAATAATGGGCGAAATCTCGTAGCAGCTCTGGGCCTAGCCGGTTTGACGCACATCCCTTGCCTGGCGTATGTGCTGAATTTGGTGCAGAAATTCCTGAAAAATTACCCTATGTCAGAGCTGCTGCAGAAAGTGCGGGCCGTCTGTGCGCGCTTTCGGCGTTCTGACCCTGCTGCTGCTCGCCTGTCAGACTGGCCAGACTGTGCGAGCAGCAGCAGGCGATAGTGAAGTTTGAGCTGCAGCATGCACGGGTGAGTCGCTCTGTGGAACAGCACCACCTCACCACCAATGACTGGGCCTCCATGCGAGACCTGTGTGCCTTGTTGCGCTGTTTCGAGTACTTCACCAACATGGCCAGTGCCGATGACACCGTTTTCAGCGTTACTATCCCACTTCTATGCCTCCTTGAAAAAACGCTTTGGGCGGTGATGGAAAAGGATGTGGCACAGAAGGAGGAGGAAGAGGGATTATTTACAAGGGTTTCAGGCCAGTCATTCACAAGTGGCTCAGAGGGTGGGTTTCTGCACCAACATACGCCAGGTACACAATTGTCCAGCCAGGGCACAGTTCTGGAGGATGACGAGGTGGAGGATGAGGAGGAGGACATAGAGGAGGAGGAACCGTGTTCACAGCAGGGTGGCACACAGCTTGTCGTTGCCTCTGGGCAGCCTGGCACACCTAAACGCTTACATGCTGCAGTGTCTTTGCAACAACCGCCGATTTTGCCACATTCTAACTTGTGCTGATCACTGGGTGGCCATGCTGCTGGATCTCTGTTACAAGGACAACGTACCATCCCTAATTCCGTCACTGGAGCATGATCGTAAGATGCGCGAGTACAAGCATACGCTGGTAAACGCGCTGCTGATGGCATTCCCACCTGACAGCGAGGGCACAGTGGAAGCACAAGGTGAACGCAGAGGAGGAGGAGGTCGCCAGCGCAACTGGGGCACTGACAGCACCTCAGAAGGCAGGGTTAGCATGGCCAAAATGTGGAAAAGCTTTCTCAGCATGCCACAACAACCAGCACCACCAGCTGTTATGGAACATCTTAGCAGGAGGCAGCATTTCAGCAACATGGTGGAGCAGTATGTGTGCACACGCCTACACGTACTGACTTCTGGGTCTCCAAATTGGGCACATGGCCTGAGCTTGCCCTTTACGCCTTGGAGGTGCTGGCCTGCCCTGCAGCCAGTGTATTGTCTGAACTTGTGTTTAGTACGGCAGGTGGCGTTATCACAGACAAGCGCAGTCGCCTGTCCACAGCCAATGTGGACAAACTCACATTCATTAAAAAGAACCAGGCATGGATCCCACAGGACTTGTCCATACCCTGTGCAGAATATACATGTATACCGGCCTCACCCAGCCATTGTTATACTCAAGCGCACTTTCTCATTGTTTTATTTTTTATATTTCCCAATGTTTTCGGGTGTTCCCTAATATAAATAACAACAACTTTCACCTACACCACCCCTGCTCTACATTGTGGACAGGAAAATACATTTCAGTAATTCGTCTGTTACATTGTTGTGTGACATTCACCAATTTTTGGCTGTGATATACCCCTGCTCTACATAGTGGACAGTGAAATACATTTCTAAAAATCGTCTGTTACATTCTCAGGCGACATTTTACCATTTTTGCTGTATACAAAACCCTGCTCTGCATAGGTGACAGGGACCACATTTTTGTAAAATCGTCTGTTCAATTGGTGGGCGACATGAACCCAGTTTTGCCGTGAATAAACCCCTGCTCTGCATGGTTAACAGGGACTGAAATTTAAAAAAATCGTCTGTTCCATTGGTGGGTGACATTAACCCATTTTTGCCGTTGAAAACCCCCTGCTCTGCATAGGTGACAGGGAACTAAATTTCTAAAATTTGTCTTTAATTGATGTGCGCCCCCTTCCTTTTATTCAATCCTTCCGCTTTAATAACTTATCCCACATTTCCGCCCGATCACATTTCATCCATTGACCTCCCTTGGATGTGGTATCCCTTTCTCACGCTCCCTCTCCGGCATGGAACCCTGATTCCCTGTTACCCGTGATCACCATGGTAGGCGCATAAAAGAACATTAAAATCTGATAGGGAAGATATCCAATTGGATCGTGGACATCACGGGGACGTGCGACATGAGGAGCAGTATGTGTGCACACGCCTACACATACTGACTGATGGGTCTGCCCCGTTCAACTTCTGGGTCTTCAAATTGTGCACATGGCCTGAGCTTGCCCTTTATGCCTTGGAGGTGCTGGCCTTACCTGCAGCCAGTGTATTGTCTGAACGTTTGTTTAGCACGGCAGGAGGGGGTTATCAAAGAGAAGCACAGCCGCCTGTCCACAGCCAATGTGGACAAGCTCACGTTCATTAAAATGAACCAGGCAGGGATCCTACAGGACTTGTCCGTACCTTGTGCAGACATGTATACTGGCCTCACCCAGCCATTGTTGTCCTCCAGCGCACTTTCTCTTTGTTACATTTTTTATATTTCCCATTGTTTTGGGGTCTACCCAAATTTGAAAAAAAATTTAATAAAATAAAATAAAATAAAAAAACAGAAACCATTGTTGGCTACCTCCTCCTCCTCCACCGCCGCTTCCACCTACACTGCCACATCTACCGCCTCCTCAACCTCCTACTCCATATGGACCTCCTCCTCCTAGATAAAGATTATAATTTTTTATTTTTACGTATTTTATGTTATTTTAAGTCATTTCCCTATCCTTTGCAGCCCTCTAGCCCTTTCCATGACTTTTTTAGAGCCATTTTAGTGCTCCAAAGTTCGGGTCCCCATTGACTTCAATGGGGTTTAGGTTCGGGGTCAAGTTCGGGTCCCGAACTTGAACTTTTTTGTGAAGTTTGGCCGAACCTGTCGAACCCGAACATCCAGGTGTCCACTCAACTGTATATATGAGGTATAAGGTAATATTACACAGGAATTTAGCAAAGCACAAAAATCACACTCCTCTCTCTCTGCATGAAACAGCACAAAATGGATGCTGGGGACTTATATAGTAAGGGGTAGGCAACTTTCCTATTGGTTGCAAGGGATGTTGCTAAGCTCTGACAAAGACATTGCAGCCTTCTCTTTGGCCCACAAGCTGGAAGGAGGGAGGGATCATGTGTACTGTTAATAAAAAAATAAGAATACTCACGATTATGAATATATAGTGCTATATTCAAAATATTCACGAATTCTCGAAGTCCCGATATTGGCGATTAAAATTCACAATATGAATATTTGTGCTCAACACTATCTAGGAGGAGCACACAAGTTGACCTCAGTCTACAGTATGCTCACCAACACACTTGAGAATAGACGTCCTTCTCTATTCTAACCATGTCACAGTAGTTTCCTGAAAAAGAATTGCCACACAGCGCTCCTGTGCCTTGTCCTTTCACAGATCCCTCCCGTGAAAACCACACCTGTGATGGTGAGAAAGATCACTTAGGGTGCACAGTTTTTCAAAGGACAAGAGAAGACAACAGGGTCGCAATGTCCATAGAAGACGGACAGTTCTTGGATATCATGGATCAAGCAATAGTAAAAGACAAGTCAAAAAGCTGTGTCGCACCTTTACCGTTTAAACCCAGGAGACAACGCTTACCTAACAACAAAGAACGTCTAGAGTCGATTCATCTCCCTTTAGCACAAACTTCAGAGGACACCAGAGATGAAAGAACATTTCTTTACCTTCATGGAAAGAATATTCAAGAACAACCATGCAGAAATGGCACCTGCGCTCCAAGACTCCGAGGAGTGCTGGTGCTTACCCATAATTGACATTTATCATCCTAAAAAGCCAGGGCAGATAAGAGTAGTATTCCACTCTAGCTCCAGGTGCGAAGGCATTTAGCTAAATGATGTCTTACTGTATGGTCCAGACCTCAACAACAGACTTCTAGAGGTACTTCTACGCTAGCGCAGAGATTCCGTAGCATTTATGGCCGAAATACAACAGATGTTCCACTGCTTCCTCTTCAAGGAAGAACATAGAAACTACTTGAGGTTCTTCTGGTACCACAACAACGACCCCAATTCAGATATTGTAGAGTACCAAATGAGAGTGCACATCTTCGGAAACAGTCCTTTCCCTGCAGTCGCTATCTACGGTCTCAGACATTCAGCCCGAGAGGGTGAAGAAAAGATTTCTACGTAGACACTGCTTGAAATCCACACCCATGAATGAGACCGCAATCAGTCTCCTGAAAAGGGCTGAAGAAATGCTTGCGGTATCTAATCTGAGGTTGCACAAAATCACCTTCAACAGCCGTGAGTTAATGGAAGCCTTCCCACCCTAAGACCATTCAAGTGATCTAAAGGACTTGGATCTTAGCACTGACTCCCTTCCTATGCAGCGGAGCCTTGGATTGCTTTTGGATTTAAAGGCAGACATATTCACTTTCCAAATCAGCAAGGCCCTTCACACGCAGAGGAGTTCTGTTCACCATAAACAGCTTGTATGATCCTTTGGGATTCGTAGCGTCAGTTAACATCCAAGGCAAAATGATGCTAAGCGACTTTACCACAGAGATGTCTGATTGTGATGGTCCGCTTCCCACGAATAAAAAGGACCTGTGGACAGGTTTTAAGAAGTCTCTTGAAGCGTTGACCAGCCTTCATGTGGCACGACTATATGCTTCCGTGGCATCTACTGGAGCCAAGATGCAAAGACAATATATATCTTCTGCGATGCTTCAGTCAATGTAATTGCTGCCGTAGCATGCCTAAAGACTATTAATGTCAAAGAACAATGCCATATAGGATTTGTCATGAGCCAGACCAAACTGGCGCCACTCCGCGAACACACTAGTCCCAGGTTGGAGCTCTGCGCTGCTGTGCTTGCAGTAGAGTTGTCTGAACTTATAACATCAGGAATGAACCTGGAAATCGAGAAAGTCAACTTTTACATGGACAGCAAGGTAGTCCTGGGATATATCTGCAATGAAACCAGATGCTTTTACGTCTATGTCTGCAATCGGGTGCTAGGGATCAGGAGATCCACTTGTCCTAAATAGTGGCACTATGTTTCTACACAGCATAATCCTACAGACCACGAGGCTAGATCCATCGCACCAAGCCATCTTAAAGACACAACATGGCTTACGTGTCCTGCATTTCTGTACCGTTCAACGTCTTGTAACAGCGGATCCGACACATTCGAATTGGCAGACCCAGATACAGATGAAGAAATCTGACCTTAAGTATCTGCTCTACGCAGAGTGACTTCAAACCACCAATACAAATTCCATCATTTCAACAGGTTCTCAATCTGGATGTTGCTCTTTTGTGCTATAGCCTGTGTAGTTCATACAGCTCAGACATTACTTGTAAGCCAGAAGCCCTGCAAAGGTTGGCATCACTGCGAAACATGCCTTTACCGCTCCTAATCTGAAAAAGGTCCAAGAACATAATAATTTGCACGATACAACATGAATTTCATGCTAAGGAAATAAACTACCTCAGCAAAAGCCAAACAGTCTCCAAAGACAACACTTTGGAAAAGCTTTGTCCCGCCATTGACCAAAATAGGTTGCTAAGATGGATTCAGTGGTGGCATCTGATGCTAGACGAGACGGGGAGTATTCGGCCTCCAGCAGAGATTGATTCATTTCAGTTCATGTCTATTTAATTTCTAATTTATTCTGCTGCAATTTCTGTATTCCTGTAATTAGTTAGGTAACAGCACCATCTAGCGGTGGTAAAAATGTACTGCACCTTGTTTTCTTGTTAATAATATTGCTTTGTGAGAAGTGCTAGGCATTGTGGGTAGTGCAAGGCATTCTGGGAAGGAGAAGCCCCAGTCTTCAGTCTACATACAGACTACAGGACATCAGCAGAGCTGTTACATGCAGTTCTCCTTATTAAACTCCAACATCTTTGTGCAATTATATCTGGTGAGTGAGATCTACCTTGTTTCATGGCAGTCCAGAACCAGTTACATTGATTCCTGTAAAAATGATGTATTAATGTTGAAAAGAATGTTTCAAAATCTGTATGTAACATTCTCTTTTTAAAATTCTTAAGCGAATATGCTGTGGGTGACAAAACTTTTCCTTCCTGGTTTGAGAGGAAGGAATATTAGGAACATTTTTCTGAAAGCATACCATCTGTGCCAATATAGGTTTAGTGGCACTAGCAGAGGCCTTCAATTCAATGTGGATGTGGTTGTCTGGGAGGCAGACTGCTTTACCTTGCTTCAGGCCATCACTGTTTTTGAACCACAGCGCTCTAATGACATATGTTGCAAAGAGACATATCAGAAAGTACCAAAACATTAAATGGTATTTTTATTGAAGGCACAGTTAACTAATGATCATATTTTTTTTTAACCTAAATAAACTTTCCTGAAAGTCTCAGACAACCCCTAGAATAGCTTAAAATAAAAACAAACAAACAAGTGATACACATTTATCCAGGGACATTCTCTATAGTAGGTCCGGTGCTCCCGCCACTGTCTTCAAATAGCAGTTGTAATTAGGGATGAGCGAACCCGAACTGTATAGTTCGGGTTTGTACCGAATTTTGGGGTGTCCGTGACACGGACCCGAACCCGAACATTTTCGTAAAAGTCTGTGTTCGGGTTCGGTGTTCGGCGCTTTCTTGGCGCTTTTTGAAAGGCTGCAAAGCAGCCAATCAACAAGCGTCATACTACTTGGCCCAAGAGGCCATCACAGCCATGCCTACTATTGGCATGGCTGTGATTGGCCAGTGCAGCATGTGACCCAGCCTCTATTTAAGCTGGAGTCACGTAGCGCCGCACGTCACTCTGCTATGATCAGTGTAGGGAGAGGTTGCAGCTGCGACGTTAGGGCGAGATTAGGCAGATTAACTCCTCCAAAAGACTTCATTCTGTGATCGATCTGCAGCTGTGGATCATTGAAGTGCTATTATTGACTTGCTCACTTTTTTGAGGCTGCCCAGAGCGTTTTTAGATCACTTTTTTTCTGGGGTGATCGGCGGCCATTTTGTGACTTGTGGTGTGCCAGCACAAGCTATCACCAAGTGTATTTAACCATCGATAGTGTGGTTATTTTGTGCTATATCCTACATCAGCTGCAGGCTGAGCCTGTGTCACCGAAGTGCATTTAACCATCAACAGTCTGGTTATTTTTTGGCCATATACTACATCAGCTGCAGGCTGAGCCTGTGTCACCCAAGTGCATTTAACCATCAACAGTCTGATTATTTTTTGGCCATATACTACATCTGGTGCAGGCTGAGCCTGTGTCACCCAAGTGCATTTAACCATCAACAGTCTGATTATTTTTTGGCCATATACTACATCTGGTGCAGACTGAGCCTGTGTCACCCAAGTGCATTTAACCATCAACAGTCTGATTATTTTTTGGCCATATACTACATCTGGTGCAGACTGAGCCTGTGTCACCCAAGTGCATTTAACCATCAACAGTCTGATTATTTTTTGGCCATATACTACATCTGGTGCAGGCTGAGCCTGTGTCACCCAAGTGCATTTAACCATCAACAGTCTGATTATTTTTTGGCCATATACTACATCTGGTGCAGGCTGAGCCTGTGTCACCCAAGTGCATTTAACCATCAACAGTGTGGTTATTTTTTGGCCATATATTACATCAGGGGCAAGTTGAGCCTGTCACCCAGCGCCTAAAAAATAGACCTGACATTTCTATTCAACCAAATCTGTACTGTTTTAGCTGGTCAAGTTATTTGTAGTGACCGTAAAAGCACACTTTTTTTTCTGGGTTGAAAAACTATTCCCAAATTTGCCATTCTCAAAATAACTAGTTTCTGGTATTTGAGGCATACTTGAAATCTATCCCAAAAAGGATATCTTACATTGAAGGTGCTGATAGTGTCATTCAGAAAAACCTAAGACACACGGTACCGTGCAGATAGAAGTCTGATTCTGTGATTAAACCCATACCTGTCACACAGCGCAAAAAAAAAAAAACAGGTCTCAAATCTCTATTCAACCAAATCTGCACTGTTTTAGCTGGTCAGGTTATTTGTAGTGACCGTAAAAGCACACTTTTTGTTCGGGGTTGAAAAACCATTCCCAAATTTGCCATTCTCAAAATAACTAGTTTCTGGTATTTGAGGCCTACTTGAAATCTATCCCAAAAAGAATATCTTACATTGAAGGTACTGATAGTGTCATTCAGAAAAACCTAAGACACACGCTAGCGTGCTGATAGAAGTCTGATTCTGTGATTAAACCTATCCCTGTCACACAGCGCAAAAAAAAACAGGCCTCACATCTCTATTCAACCAAATCTGCACTGTTTTAGCTGGTCAAGTTATTTGTAGTGACCGTAAAAGCACACTTTTTGTTCTGGGTTGAAAAACCATTCCCAAATTTGCCATTCTCAAAATAACTAGTTTCTGGTATTTTAGGCCTACTTAAAATCTATCCCAAAAAGGATATCTTACATTGAAGGTACTGATAGTGTCATTCAGAAAAACCTAAGACACACGCTACCGTGCAGATAGAAGTCTGATTCTGAGATTAAACCTTAACCTGTCACACAGTGCAAAAAAAAACAGGTCTCCCATTTCTATTCAAGCAAATCTGTACTGTTTAATCTGGTCAAGTTATTTGTAGCGACCATAAAAGCCCTATTTTTTTTCTGGGTTGAAAAACTATTCCCAAATTTGCCATTCTCAAAATAACTAGTTTCTGGTATTTGAGGCCTACTTGAAATCTATCCCAAAAAGGATATCTTACATTGAAGGTACTGATAGTGTCATTCAGAAAAACCTAAGACACACGCTACCGTGCAGATAGAAGTCTGATTCTGAGATTAAACCTTAACCTGTCACACAGTGCAAAAAAAAACAGGTCTCACATTTCTATTCAAGCAAATCTGTACTGTTTAATCTGGTCAAGTTATTTGTAGCGACCGTAAAAGCCCTATTTTTTTTCGGGACCGCTCTCCTCTGTCTGGGTGCCGGGGCCTAAATGTGTGACAGTGGCCTGTTCCAGTGGTGGGTGACGTGATGCCTGATTCTCTGCTATGACATGAAGACAGATTCTGCGCTGACATAAGGCCAGATTCTCTGTTACGGGACCTCTCTCCTCTGCCTGGGTGCCTGGGCCTAAATGTGTGACAGTGGCCTGTTCCAGTGGTGGGTGACGTGAAGCCTGATTCTCTGCTATGACATGAAGACAGATTCTGCGCTGACATAAGGCCAGATTCTCTGTTACGGGACCTCTCTCCTCTGCCTGGGTGCCTGGGCCTAAATGTGTGACAGTGGCCTGTTCCAGTGGTGGGTGACGTGAAGCCTGATTCTCTGCTATGACATGAAGACAGATTCTGCGCTGACATAAGGCCAGATTCTCTGTTACGGGACCTCTCTCCTCTGCCTGGGTGCCTGGGCCTAAATGTGTGACAGTGGCCTGTTCCAGTGGTGGGTGACGTGAAGCCTGATTCTCTGCTATGACATGAATACAGATTCTGCGCTGACATAAGGCCAGATTCTCTGTTACGGGACCTCTCTCCTCTGCCTGGGTGCCTGGGCCTAAATGTGTGACAGTGGCCTGTTCCAGTGGTGGGTGACGTGAAGCCTGATTCTCTGCTTTGACATGAAGACAGATTCTGCGCTGACATAAGGCCAGATTCTCTGTTACGGGACCTCTCTCCTCTGCCTGGGCCTAAATGTGTGACAGTGGCCTGTTCCAGTGGTGGGTGACGTGAAGCCTGATTCTCTGCTATGACATGAATACAGATTCTGCGCTGACATAAGGCCAGATTCTCTGTTACGGGACCTCTCTCCTCTGCCTGGGTGCCTGGGCCTAAATGTGTGACAGTGGCCTGTTCCAGTGGTGGGTGACGTGAAGCCTGATTCTCTGCTATGACATGAAGACAGATTCTGCGCTGACATAAGGCCAGATTCTCTGTTACGGGACCGCTCTCCTCTGTCTGGGTGCCTGGGCCTAAATGTGTGACAGTGGCCTGTTCCAGTGGTGGGTGATGTGAAGCCTGATTCTCTGCTATGACATGAATACAGATTCTGCGCTGACATAAGGCCAGATTCTCTGTTACGGGACCTCTCTCCTCTGCCTGGGTGCCTGGGCCTAAATGTGTGACAGTGGCCTGTTCCAGTGGTGGGTGACGTGAAGCCTGATTCTCTGCTATAACATGAAGACAGATTCTGCGCTGACATAAGGCCAGATTCTCTGTTACGGGACCGCTCTCCTCTGTCTGGGTGCCGGGGCCTAAATGTGTGACAGTGGCCTGTTCCAGTGGTGGGTGACGTGAAGCCTGATTCTCTGCTATGACATGAAGACAAATTCTGCGCTGACATAAGGCCAGATTCTCTGTTACGGGACCGCTCTCCTCTGTCTGGGTGCCGGGGCCTAAATGTGTGACAGTGGCCTGTTCCAGTGGTGGGTGACGTGAAGCCTGATTCTCTGCTATGACATGAAGACTGATTCTGCGCTGACATGAAGCCAGATTCTCTGCTATGGCATGAAGAGACTGATTCTCTGCTGACATGAAGCCAGATTCTTTGCTATGGCATGAAGAGACTGATTCTCTGCTGACGTGAAGCCAGATTCTCTGCTATGGGACCTCTGTCCAATTGATATTGGTTCATTTTTATTTTTTTTATTTTTGTTTTAATTCATTTCCCTATCCACATTTGTTTGCAGGGGATTTACCTACATGTTGCTGCCTTTTGCAGCCCTCTAGCTCTTTCCTGGGCTGTTTTACAGCCTTTTTAGTGCCCAAAAGTTCGGGTCCCTATTGACTTCAATGGGGTTCGGGTTCGGGACGAAGTTCGGATCGGGTTCGGATCCCGAACCCGAACATTTCCGGGAAGTTCGGCCGAACTTCTCGAACCCGAACATCCAGGTGTTCGCTCAACTCTAGTTGTAATGTGCTTGGATAAGGTAGATCATTATTACAGTCACTCACTGTCCTCAGCTGTCCACAGCTAAGAACAGTAATGCAGTTAAGAGATGAGTTACCAAAACCATGTACATCACTGCACACTTCACAGCTGCAGCCAATCACTGTCCTCAGCTCTAGACCACTAAAGACAGTGAGTGGCTGCAGGTTTACACACTGTATCCAGGCACACCATCACTGTTATTTGAAAGCAAACAGTGGCGTAAATACTGGACAAGCGTCACAGAGGAAGGCACTGGAGTGACTATTTATTTATTTTATTTTATTTTTTTATTGTAGGGGGTTCTTTGAGATTTGTAATTATCTCGGGTAACCTCTTTAAAAAAAATTACAAAAACACACAAAAATTACAGTAAACTACATTACTATAATATAGAAAAGCAATCATTGTCAAAAGAATTAATAACTGCTCTATGTAAATAACTCTAATTTAATAACATGACAACAACAAATATAATGTGAGTTGCCATAAATAACATGACTCAATCATCCTACATATCACAATGAATTGTATTGCTGAGGGAGGTATCATATTGATAATTAATCTAAAGAACACAGAGCAGGCAAATCTCCGAGGCATATTAAGCAATCTGTCTTAATAGTCTTTTCAACTCATCCTTTCTCAGTTTTACTGTAAATGCATAAAACAACACTGAGATCAATAAACAAAATGCAAGGTTTGGCAATAGCTACTACTTAATGAGTGTATTTTATCACCATCAATAAAATCATGTTCTTCCCTTCAGCCCTTTACCTTTGGTTTTTAAAAGACTGAACAAGATATTGAAAATGTTATTCTTTTATCTGATGACACATTTTCCTACTGGGAAAGGATGGTTGCTATTAGGTTTTAAAAAATGCAGAAAATACTGTTTGGCCTTTGACAAAATGATTAAATCTGTTGCTACCTTTTGAAGAACAGGACAAAAAAAATCACTGGGATAATCTTAATAACTAGAGATGAGCATAGTTATGAAAAATTCTATTAAGCCGCATCAATGAATTCCACAAAGAAATTTGATTCACAAAGCTCATTCCTTTGTATGTAGTGGGCACAATGACGGGGAATGGCGATAGCCTCCTCAGATGCCATGTTCATCGCTGTTAGCAGCATCTGAGTCTACAATTTTGCCCTTGATTGAATGAAGACACTGTGCAAATCTCAGGTGATGACATCATCACACTGGCAGAAGGAGGTGTTTTTAGGAGCAAAACACCTGCTTTGCATCCGTCACACAGAAAAAGAATAATCAGTCTGTTAATTCTGTGGGTGACATAAACCAATTTTTGGGGGTGCAAAACACCTCCTTTGCATCCGTCACACAGAAATAGAATAGTTAATCAGTCTGTTAATTCTGTCAGTGACATAAACATAAACCTGTCTGGGGCACAAAACACCTCTTTTGCATCTGTCACATTGTAGTAGAATAGTTAATCAGTCTGTTATTTTTGTTGGTGCCATCAAAGAATGAGGAGAGCATCAAGTAAGGGATGTGACTGTGGTCATGGTGCTGCTGGTGTTGTTGGAGCTCCTGACACAGGAAGAGGACGTTGTCGACCTGTGCCAGCTACGCGCCCAAATGAAACACCTTCCTCTGGTGAACGCAGGCGACAGGATGTTCTGCTTCATTTTGTAGGCCCAAATACCACTGTACGAATGGTCAGCAGTCACTTATGCTTTTTGATGACTCTGAGATGAAGTTCACTGATGCCACTTTCTGCACTGTTCAGACCGGCAAGGAGGGAGATGTGAGGAGTGGGTGAAGGCTTATAAGTAGATGATAAGGTCCTAGACCCCACATGGCATCAAGGTCATCCGAGTGATGAGGTGATGGCCACGCAGCACCAGCCGCACAGCACAAGAGCGAGCAGGGTGAAAAACCACAGCGGCTGGCCCCTAGCCAGTATGCCTGCTACTGCCCACCATGCCGAGGGACAGCGCACACCAAAGCCAGCTTAAAGGAGTTCTTCAGGCATGTGCTGACGACAAGACACAGTTTGCACGCTGTGCAGTCAGAGCCTGTAGTGAGGCATAAATGTTCTAAACCTGAGCACCACCTGCATGACCAGGCATCTAAATGCAAAGCACGAGCTGCAATGGAGTAGACACCTAAAAAGTCACAAAAGATCTGAGGCTCCTCCTGCTTCCTCTTCTGCTGTGATCTCAGTCTCTTCCTCGCCGTCTGGAGCGACAGGGCCACCTGGCACCCCTCAAAGAGAGGATGTGACAGCAACACCACCAGCAGTGCCACTGAGCATCTCCACACTGTCCCATAGAAGCTTTAGGGCATCAACGGAACGTGGCTAGGGGTATACAGAGGACACAGACAATACACCTCACACAAAGGACAGCTTGTTGCCTCTGGGCAGCCTGGCACACATGAGCAAATACATGCTGCAGTGCCTGTGCAACGACTGACGAGTTGCCCTGATTGTTACAAGCGCTGATTATTGGGTGGCCACTTTGATGGATCCTCGTTACAAAGACAATGTACTGTCCTTACTTCTGTAAGCGTGATCAGAAGATGCGTGAATCCAAGCACACGCTGGTAGACACACTACTGACAGTGGGAGCTCAGTTGAAGAACGAGGCGGAGTAAGAGGAGGAAGTCACCAACGCAGCTGGGGCACTGGCACCACCTCAGAATGGAGGGTTAGCATAGCCAAAATGTGAAAAAAACTTTGTCAGCAGGACACTTCATTTTGCGGCCCTCTAGCCCCTTCTTTGACTACTTTAAAGATATTTTAGAACACCAAAGTTTGGGTCCCCATTGACTTCTATAGGGTTCGGGGTCAAGTTCAGGTCAAGTTTGGGTACCTGAACCAAACTTTGAACCAAAGTTCGTCCAAGCCCATCGAACCTGATTATCCACGGATTTGCTCATCCCTACTCATAACCTCTTGGACACCATCATATGTTGGAGATAAATCTCCCAAGTGGTACCTATCACAATGTATGGTGGACTTGTCCATTAATAACTTTCTTTTGGATGCAAGTGAAACAAACTATATGAGATGTAGTTGCCCCAAAGACCTTACAGGGAAATTTCCCGATGGGCCGATACCCCAGAGGGCCACCCAAGCCTAGTCAGGTACATAATGAGCTCTCAGTGGTAATTAACCCTGTGAGAATCAGAAACTCATGTACCCATTCAGTGGCCGCACATGCACTCTGAATTCAACTGCTGTGTCACCTCCTAAGCCCCCTACTCCATATCTTATTTAGAGACAACTTGATGAAGAGGGCAGACAATTGCTTCTGCACTGTGGTATATGGTCCTTATCCGATGGTATTTTGAACTATGGTATTGCTGACCCTGCCTGCTTGTATTGTTCCTTGACAACATGGGGCCGTATCAATTTTTTTTTTTCCAGGGCCACGTTACATTCTCAGTCCGCCCCTGAATATCTCTTTATTGGCTTCAAACCTAATGTCCTACTCCTACAATGTTAAAGACAGTAAATGTGGATCCAGTGTGCCGACCAACCAGTTTGACTTTAGGCTAGTCAAATATAGGGATATGGCCTTCGATGCAGGGGAGACACAGATCCCTACCTCTTTCAATAGTCTCACTGTGCTTGGCTTATCTTGGGGAGTATTATCACTATTGGGGCACTATTACTAATGAGGGCAGTCTGGGTGTATAGTATAGTGTTTGTGGACATGGGGGGAGCACAGCATACACAGTATTAGGGGTAGCTTCAAGAGGTTCTCCGGGTTTTTTCCTATTGGTGACCTTTCTCAGAATAGGTCAATCAATATCAGATCGGCGGGGATCCGACACCCGGTACCCCCGACGATCAGCTGTTTGAAGAGACGAAGGGCGCTGTGCACATGTGACGTCTCCCTTCTCTCTTCCTGCTCTGTTGCTGTATGCCTGTGGGATAGCAGCAGTGAACAGCACTCGCTGTCTTCTCAAATAGCTGATCGTCAGGGGTGCCAGGTGTCGAATGTCAGACTGTGTTTTTAGCACATTATTACAAGATTTGGGGATCCCACTTTTAATTTTACCCAGGGGCACATTTTGTATAAAACCGGCCCTGCTCACAGGTATCATAGACACTGGTGTGTGGCACTGAGAGAACAGGTAAACACCTAGGAAACAGGTAAAGGTCAAGGCTGGCAGCAGAAGAAAAGTACTGTACCATGAACAGGTTCTGTACACAGGCAGACTTTATAGCTCTTCCACAGGCTCTATCAAGCAAAAGAGACCTAGAAAGATCTGTAGAGACCAATTACAAAGGCAAAAACATGTAGTCGGCAGCAAAACTATATTGGAGGGATTATGGGCACATTACTGAAGCAGCTAAGCATGGAATCAAAAATGGCATTAACCTCTGCAGTGCTGCAGGGAAAAGTCTCTCTTATATACACACAGACTGCAGCCTACAGTGAGAGACACAGAATCTGGCGGCCAGACAGAAGTGATACAGTGCCCGTGCTCACCACCATTCCGCCCTCTATGGTAAGCGTTGCAATAACATTCAAGCACATTGGCCATCCAAAGTACATGCACAATGGATCTCCATTCATCTCTATGGGACTCGCTGAGATAGCTGAGTACAGCATTAACCCCTTAGGGACCCATTACGTATTGGTATGGCATGGTTCCCGAGTCCTTAACCCCTTCACGACCGCAATCTGTATATATACGTGATAGCTGCACATACCCCGTGCAGCTACCACGTGTATAGACGTCATGGCAGCTCTTTAATCAAAGCGCTGCAAAGCACTTGGATTAAAGCTTCTGTCCCTGCCCTGCTGCTGTCATGGACAGCATACAGTGCAGTAATGCCGGCAAGGGACCAATCAGAGTGGCCCCTTGCTGGCAATCGATCCGATTGGTTAGTCTGTGCAGACTAACCAATCGCATCGCGGCAGTGAAAAAATTCCGGTTTCAGGCTCTGATCTGCGCTCTGCAGATCAGAGCCTGAAATCAGGTAGTGTCCTCGTGCCCCCCCCGATCTGTGCCCCTCATCTGTGCCCCTCCAAGCCCCCCCTTGTGTCCGCCTGCCGCTGAAGCTTATCTCCTGCCTCCTGCCCTGATGCGGCCCGCCCCATAAATTTCTCCTGCCCCCATTTCGTGATGCATCACCTCCCTCAATGCTGGCCGTGACACCCCCCCCTTTCCAGCACTGCCCCCATGCCATGCGGTCCATTTCTGAGCCGCCGCCATCAGCAGAGAGTGTCAGCTCTATGCTGACACTCTGCTGTAACTCCATAGATGCCGCGGCAGCGGCATCCATGGGGTTAATAGAGGGAGGGGGCTCCCTCTCTCCACCATCAGGGCTGCCGCCATGGCAACCTGACGCTTTGCAAAAGCGTCCGCTGTTGCCACCTACAGGGGATCTGATTGTATTATACACTGCTCAAAAAAATAAAGGGAACACTTAAACAACACAATGTAACTCCAAGTCAATCACACTTCTGTGAAATCAAACTGTCCACTTAGGAAGCAACACTGAGTGACAATCAATTTCACATGCTGTTGTGCAAATGGGATAGACAACAGGTGGAAATTATAGTCAATTAACAAGACACCCCCAATAAAGGAGTGGTTCTGCAAATGGTAACACAGACCACTTCTCAGTTCCTAAGCTTCCTGGCTGATGTTTTGGTCACTTTTGAATGCTGCCGGTGCTTTCACTCTAGTGGTAGCATGAGACGGATTCTACAACCCACACAAGTGGCTCAGGTAGTGCAGCTTATCCAGGATGGCACATCAATGCTATCTGTGGCAAGAAGGTTTGCTGTGTCTGTCAGCGTAGTGTCCAGAGCATGGAGGCGCTACCAGGAGACAGGCCAGTACATCAGGAGACGTGGAGGAGGCCGTAGGAGGGCAACAACCCAGCAGCAGGACCGCTACCTCCGCCTTTGTGCAAGGATGAACATGAGGAGCACTGACAGAGCCCTGCAAAATTACCTCCAGCAGGCCACAAATGTGCATGTGTCTGCTCAAACGGTCAGAAACAGACTCCATGAGGGTGATATGAGGGCCCGACGTCCACAGGTGGGGGTAGTGCTTACAGCCCAACACCGTGCAGGACTTTTGGCATTTGCCAGAAAACACCAAGATTGGCAAATTCGCCACTGGAGCCCTGTGCTCTTCACAGATGAAAGCAGGTTCACACCGAGCACATGTGACAGACGTGACAGAGTCTGGAGACGCCGTGGAGAACGTTCTGCTGCCTGAAACATCCTCCAGCATGACCGGTTTGGGATTGGGTCAGTAATGGTGTGGGGTGGCATTTCTTTGGAGGGCCGCACAGCCCTCCATGTGCTCGCCAGAGGTAGCCTGACTGCCATTAGGTACCGAGATGAGATCCTCAGACCCCTTGTGAGACCATATGCTGGTGCGGTTGGCCCTGGGTTCCTCCTAATGCAAGACAATGCTAGACCTCATGTGGCTGGAGTGTGTCAGCAGTTCCTGCAAGACGAAGGCATTGATGCTATGGACTGGCCTGCCCATTCCCCAGACCTGAATCCAATTGAGCACATCTGGGACATCATGTCTCGCTCTATCCACCAACGTCACCTTGCACCACAGACTGTCCAGGAGTTGGCAGATGCTTTAGTCCAGGTCTGGGAGGAGATCCCTCAGGATACCGTCCGCCACCTCATCAGGAGCATGCACAGGCATTGTAGGGAGGTCATACAGGCACGTGGAGGCCACACACACTACTGAGCCTCATTTTGACTTGTTTTAAGGACATTACATCAAAGTTGGATCAGCCTGTAGTGTGTTTTTCCACTTTAATTTTGAGTGTGACTCCAAATCCAGACCTCCATGGGTTAAAAAATTTGATTTCCATTTTTTTATTTTTGTGTGATTTTGTTGTCAGCACATTCAACTATGTAAAGAACAAAGTATTTCAGAAGAATATTTAATTAATTCAGATCTAGGATGTGTTATTTTTGTGTTCCCTTAATTTTTTTGAGCAGTGTACTTTGCAATGCAAGAGCATTGCAAAGTATAGTACAGCCATCAGCCCCACTGGATCTTCAAGATCCAAGAGGGACTTGATTAAAAAAAAAAAGTGACCATTTAATCAGTGGTTTCACAGCGCTCACCCTGCCTCAGCCTCCAAGGGTGTCTCCATAGCTATACACCAGTCCATACCTTTCTCACTCTCTCAACAGCTCACAGATGCGGAAGGGAGACTCCTGATCTTGAAAGGAGAGATTGCCTCAATAAAATACACCCTAGCGAATCTGTATGCACCGAATACAGCCACCATACAATGGCTTCTTAAGACACTAGACACCGTAAAGCATTTTGCAGAGGGTCAGGTAATTCTGGGGGCAGACCTTAACCTGGTACTAAACCCAATCCTTGACTCCTCAACATCTAGGTCACACATAGCGCAAAAACATATCAGTAGTCTGCATAGAAAGTTGCAGGATCTCCAGCTGATAGACGTCTGGAGAAATAACAATCCGACAACTAGGGATTACTCCTTCTTCTCTAATCCACATAGATCATATCAGAGACTTGACCACATCTTAACATCTTCTTCTCTTTTGCCTGTCTCCAGCGATGCAGAGATTGGGAATATCACTATTTCTGACCACGCACCATGTCACCTGACTCTCACCCTGGCCTCACTACCAATGAGGGAATGGAATTGGAAACTTAACGAATCCCTGCTGAACAACAGAACTCGCCTCGATCAGGTCAGATCTCAACTAGAGATGTATTTTGAGATCAACACCTCCGCACACAGCACCTCACCCATTGAATGGGAAGCGCATAAGGCATATGTGAGAGGGTGTCTCATCTCTATTGGTACCAGGGTAAAAAAGGAATATCAGAAAAAGGTAGACTCCATACTATCCCAGATAATGTTGTTAGAGAAATTAGACAAACTATCCGCATGTAAACAAAAACAAGGGGAATTAGCAGAACTTAGACTCCAACTCAAAAATCTCTTAGCTCAGAAAATAAAGAAACAGATATTAAATTTTCAACATAAAGTATACGTGCATGGAGACAAGGGGGGCAAGTTAATGACCTCTTTGTTAAAAAAGACGAAAAATGTAACATATATACCCAAGATAAAACTACCCGACGATAGGGTTACTCAAGATACGCCGGAGATAGCAAGAGCCTTTCAACAATTTTATGAGGGTCTATATAACCTTAACAAATCAATGTCTCCAAATCAATCTGATACCAGACAGACACATATTAGAGAATTTCTAAGCTACCTCAAACTTCCAACAGTTCACCAAACAGATATAGATCTATTATCCGCACCAATCACTCAGGAAGAAGTGTCCACTATTATAAGAAATTTCCCCCCTGGTAAGAGCCCAGGACCAGACGGTCTGCCCTTACTTTACTATAGAAACTTTCAGGACATCCTAATTCCACGACTTACAGATGTTTGTAACGCACTGCTATAGGGAGGGTCATTGCCTAGACAGACACAGGAATCGTACGTAACTCTTATCCATAAAGATGGCAAGGACCCCCAGAACTGTGGAAGTTATAGGCCAATTTCCCTCTTGAACTTAGATTTAAAAATCTGGGCCAAAATACTTGCAACAAGATTAAATAAAATACTCCCTTATCTGATAGGCCCGGAACAATCAGGGTTTATTAAGGGCAGAGAGGGGAAAGATAACACACACAGGATCTTCCATGCTATTCAAGCAGCCAAAACAAAGAGGTTCCCGTTGGCCCTGTTGAGCATAGATGCCGAGAAGGCGTTTGACAGGGTCAACTGGAACTTCATGAAGCTAACTTTAGAAAAATTTGCCTTTCCTGAGCCCTTCATACACTCAATTCTCACACTATACCAACAGCCGCATGCCAGACTAAAAGTCAATGGAACACTATCCCCAGTCTTCGAATTATCAAATGGAACAAGACAAGGGTGTCCATTGTCACCCTCTTTATTCATACTAGTGATAGAGACATTAATACAGCTGATCAGACAGACCCAAGAAATTGAAGGAGTCAAACATAACAAGGGAGAACTAAAACGCACTGCTTTTGCAGATGATCTTTTATTCCTGGTGACTAACCCGGATAAAGGACTAGATCAACTGGTCAAAAAGATCGAGCTATTTAGCCAGATATCAGACTTCAAGGTCAATCACTCTAAGTCCGAAATATTAAATATCTCACTTCCCGACTCCAGAGCAACCTCTCTACAGTATAACCTCCCTTTTCACTGGACCAAGGGAACAATAAAATACCTAGGAATAAAGATCACTAAGAAACTGGATGACCTATTTAAATGTAACTACATTCCCCTTAAAAAGGACATCACACAACTTCTACTGAAGTACAACTTACCTTATCTGTCTTGGATGGGCAGAAAAAATGTGATAAAAACATACGTCTTCCCCAAGATTCTATATGTTATACAACTGGTCCCGATACACCTACCAAAAACATTCTTCCTGGAGATTAGGAGACTTTTTCTGAGATTCCTATGGAATGGGAAGAAACCCAGGTTAGCTCATGATCTTCTGACAAGGAGTAAAAAAGACGGTGGTCTGGGACTCCCAGACGTCTCGAGGTATTATCAAGCAACACAACTAAATAGATGGCTGGAGCTAGTAGACCCTCAAAGACAACCAGACGTATTAGAACTAATGCGACATAGTGTAGGGCCCACACTACAACAACTTCTCTGGTTAACTGACAAAAGTCAAACTAAGAATAAAGATATAGACCCCTTATTGAAAGGGATAAGAGAGACATGGAAAGAACTAAGCAAAAAGTTAGCACCCGACCCGTCGCCCTTATTACCGGCAAACCTCATACCTGACCTTCTAGGAAATAAGAGAGATATCCACCAGGAAGTTTGGTCATCATTAAAGCAAGTCAGACTAGAGCATATATAGGAGCTGTGTGCGGAGGGTTGAGGGAGAGATCCAACTCAGTGAGACAACTGACAGAATTTGAAAAAACTCTTTTGTCCCCACTTCGCAAGCAGAGGAAAATTACAGCATTATACACTTTATTAGGAGCAGAGATTGAAAAAAAAAAACATTATATATTAGAGACTGGGAGAGAGAGCTTGACATCAATTTCTCAGACCAGGAACTCAAAAAGCTTCTAGCTTTCTCGCATGGATCATCGCCATGTATACGACTACAAGAAAATCATTTCAAGCTTCTTACCCTTACCAGATGGTACAGAACTCCAGAGTTCTTACACAAATGTGGTTTGTCAGGTGACCGGATTTGCTGGAGATGCGGCATTGGAGAGGGATCTTTATCCCATATATGGTGGTCATGCCCTCTAATCATCCCATTCTGGGAAGGCGTTAATAAGATAATAAATACAGTCTCGGCTATAGAGCTAAAGATCACACTTGAAATGGTGTTCTTCTCACTTCCAACTGACCTTTACAGACCATCCAGATGCAATTTAGTAACCCACCTTATAGCGGCTGCCAAATCTATCATACCTCTCCACTGGAGAGACGCAAACGCCCCCTCGATAAAGGAATGGATTACCAAGGTAAATCAAATCTGTAGTTTCGAAGAAATGACAAGTTGGATCAACAGAAACCACGAGAAATTTCTGAAAACCTGGCACCCTTGGAGGTCATGGAATGATGGGCAGTGATGTGAAATTAGCTGATAACCCCATATCATAACAAACCACTGATGAGCTAGAGTCATCTAACCGACACCCTGATCTAGATCTTGAGCATAGTTCCTTAGTTCCTCAACTCATACACAGTTCTACTGAGCACTGAAATAGCTTAAACCTCGATTACTATCTATCACCCCCCCTCCTCTTCTTCATCTTTCTTCTCCTTCTATCTCCTTTCTCCCCCTTTCTTTCTTTTTCAATATCTTTTTCTATCTTATCTTTTTTATGTATAAATGGCATATGGTCCAGACAACCATGGTCCCCCTTGATACTTTGATATACTTTGCTATGCAATTATTAGGTCTTTACTTAACACCTCTAGGAGTCATATAGGGGACTGAGATCATTGCTATACCGCATGATATTACTTATGGATCTATAAAGAAACGTCAAATAGTTAATATATGTAATGTATATGACCTGTGATATCAACTTTGTATACTACTATATATGGCCAAATGGTCATTGTTTGTTTTGAAAAATTCTGAAAATAAAGAATTTACTAAAAAAAAGTGAAAATAATAAAAGGAAAAATAAAAAATAAATTAAAATGTAAAATAAAATAAAAAAATAGCTTTTTCCTATAAAGAATGAAAAAATAAAAAAATACACATATTAGGTATCACCGCGTCCGTAACGACCGTCTCTGTAAATATATCACATGATAGACCCCGTCCGATAAACACCATAAAAAATAAAAAAATAAAAACTGTGTAAAAAAAGCCATTTTTGTCACCTTACATCATTCTTGTGGAACACCTAAAGGGTTAACAAAGTTTGTAAAATCAGTTTTCAGTAACTTGAGGGGTGTAGTTTCTACAATGGGGTCATTTATGGGGGGTTTCCACTATGTAAGCCCCACAAAGTGACTTCAGACCTGAACTGGTCCTTAAAAAGTGGGTTTTGGAAATTTTCTTAAAAATTTTAAGAATTGCTTCTAAACTTCTAAGCCTTCTAACGTCCTAAAAAAATAAAATGACATTTCCAAAACGATGCCATCATAAAGTAGACATATGGGAAATGTTAAGTAGTAAATATTTTTTCATAAATAAAGGTGAAATATATTGACTCAAATTTATGACTATCATGAAGTACAATATGTCACGAGAAAACAATCTCAGAAAGGCTTGGATAAATAAAAGTGTTCCAAAGCTATTACCACATAAAGTGACGCATGTCAGATTTGTAAATTTTGACCTGGACACTGGGGCAACAATAACCCTTGGTCATGAAAGGGTTAAGGACCCATGACGTACTTCATGTGTTGTTCCGATCACCGCCGCCCGGCGGGCGGTGATCGGAACAAGGTGCCTGCTCAAATCATTGAGCAGGCACCTCGGCTAAATGCGCGGGGGGGTCGCCGTGTCGGCGATCGCCGCAAACCGAGGGTCAATTCAGACCTGCGGTTTGCGGCTTTTACCTGGTGCGGCGGCGGTGGTCGGCCTTCCATGCCATCGGGTCCCCCCCACAGCCCCATGGGGACCCGATGGCATGGAAGGCAGTACGATGACTAAGGAAGGCTTTGCGCTGCCTTCCGGTGAAGAGCCTGTGAGATCCATCCCCCTGGATCTCACAGGCCGGAAGCTGTATGAGTAATACACACTGTATTAATTATACAGTCAATGCATTCCAATACAGAAGTATTGGAATGCATTGTAAAGGATTAGACCCCCAAAAGTTCAAGTCCCAAAGTGGAACAAAAAATAAAGTGAAAAGAAAATTGAAAAAATAAAGTTTTCTCCCAAAAAAAATTTAAAGTTTCAAGTAAAAATAAACAAAAACGTCATTTTCCCCAAATAAAATAAAAAAATTGGTAAAAAATAGGGGGGAAAAAAAGTATACATATTAGGTATCGCCGCGTCTGTATCGACCGGCTCTATAAACCTATCACATGACCTAACCCCTCAGACACCGTAAAAAATAAAAAATAAAAACTGTGCAAAATAAACCATTTTTTTGTAACCTTACATTACAAAAAGTACAACAGCAAGCGATCAAAAAGGCGTTTGCCCACCAAAATAGTACTAATCTAACCGTCACCTCATCCCGCAAAAAATTAGCCCGTACCTGAGACAATCGCCCAAAAATTAAAAAAAAATATGGCTCAGAATATGGAGACACTAAAACATCATTTTTTTGGTTTTAAAAAAGCTGTTATTGTGTAAAACTTACATAAATAAAAAAAAGTATACATATTTGTTATCGCCGTGTTCGTATCGACCAGCTCTATAAAAATATCACATGACCTAACCCCTCAGATGAACATCGTAAAAAATAAAAAATAAAAACTGTGCTAAATAAACCATTTTTTGTCACCTTACATCACAAAAAGTGCAATAGCAAGCGATCAAAAAGTCATATGCACACCAAAATAGTGCCAATCAAACCGTCATCTCATCCCGCAAAAAATAAGACCCTACTTAAGATAATCGCCCAAAAACTGAAAAAACAAAGGCTCTCAGAATATGGAGACTCTAAAACATGATTTTTTTTGGTTTAAAAAAAGAAATCATTGTGTAAAACTTACATAAATAAAAAAAAGGATACATATTAGGTATCGCCGCATCCATGACAACCTGGTCTATAAAAATATCACATAATCTAACCTTTCAGATGAATGTTGTAAATAACAAAAAATAAGAACGGTGCCAAAACAGCTATTTCTTGTTATCTTGCCTCACAAAAAGTGTAATATAGAGCAACCAAAAATCATATGTACCCTAAACTAATACCAACAATACTGGCACCCTATCCCGTAGTTTCTAAAATGGGGCCACTTTTTTGGAGTTTCTACTCTAGGGGTGCATCAGGGGGGCTTCAAATGGGACATGGTGTCAAAAAAACCAGTCCAGCAAAATCTGCCTTCCAAAAATCGTATGGCATTCCTTTCCTTCTGCGCCCTGCCGTGTGCCCGTACAGTAGTTTACGACCACATATGGGGTGTTTCAGAATCAGGGCCATAAATATTGAGTTTGGATTGGCTGTTAACCCTTGCTTTGTAACTGGAAAAAAATTATTAAAATGGAAAATCTGCCAAAAAAGGGAAATTTTGAAATTGTATCTCTATTTTCCATTAATTCTTGTGGAACACCTAACGGGTTAACAAAGTTTGTAAAATCAGTTTTGAATACCTTGAGGGGTGTAGTTTCTAGAATGGGGTCATTTTTGGGTGGTTTCTATTATGTAAGCCTCGCAAAGTGACTTCAGACCTGAACTGGTCCCTAAAAAAGATTTGCTTCTAAACTTCTAAGCCTTGTAACATCCCCAAAAAATAAAATATCATTCCCAAAATGATCCAAACATGAAGTAGACATATGGGGAATGTAAAGTAATACAATTTTTTGGAGGTATTACTATGTATTATAGAAGTAGAGAAATTGAAACTTGTAAATTTGCTATTTTTTAGACATTTTTGGTAAATTTGGTATTTTTTTATAAATAAAAATGATATTTTTTTACTTCATTTTACCAGTGTCATGAAGTACAATATGTGACGAAAAAACAATCTCAGAATGGCCTGGATAAGTCAAAGCGTTTTAAAGTTATCGGCACTTACAGTGACACTGGTCAGATTTGCAAAAAATGGCCAAGTCCAGAAGGTGAAATAGGGCAGTGTCCTTAAAGGGTTAAGATATTTTTAGCAGAGCGCTCAACATTCTATACATTACATGGGGGGGGTCATGGAGAATGGATAATGGGGCCACCATGCTCATGATTGGTTGAGATCCCAGCAGTTTGACCGCCACTGATTTAATGGTTATCTCTTATCCAGTGGATAGGGGATGAGTTGATGCAACCAGAATACCCCCTTAAAGAATATTAACATTAACTTATTTTCTGGTATTTTTAGTAAATAAAAATACATGTTGTGGATAAGAGACTGAAAGATCTGAAGCCATTACAAGATGGCACTGGCATAAAGGACCACTCCCCACTTATCTATAGTTTACATTCCTTAGCTATGCTAATTGCGCAGAAGTGAATTTTTTTTTTTAATATAATGACCAATGGAACAATGCCACGAGCCTCAGGGGGGACACCCCCTCTGATGTACATATACACTGCTTGACCTCCTCTAATAAACTAAAATTCTGCTTTGATACTTGCTTAGTGTCAGTGTGGTTTACTCCGCCATGCACGACTCACTAACAACTTGCAATTTGGAGCAGACAGTTGATAAGATAGCACAGCTTGTGTGCATCCAAACATACTCTCTAAATGAATTACCACATCTTTTGAGAAGTGCACGAAAATAATTATCTATATAACACATTGCATAAATAATTAAACAATGAAAAATGAGGGGCACTCCAATTTGGGAAAACAAAGCAGCAAGTGGGTATGTCAATAATCACACATATTTAATATACAGAGCCAATACATAAAACAAAAACATCCATAGAATAAAACAATGTACACAATAAATAAGGACCTCAAATAATCGCAGGGCAATCGCAAATGTTCATAAGATATGTTTTCCAACAATCGCCAAAAGTGTCCGTTATTTATAAGTGGCGACTCCACTTATAAATAATTGCAGGGAATGTTTGCAATCCTAGAGCATAAGTTCTTATCTCCAGCCTAATGGAGGCTCCAACTGACTCGCATAGGGAGCTTTAAATATCAAGGCAGAAGAAACCACGCACTGTCCAGATACTGTCCCGCTAGCTTAATCGGATCGTCAGATATAATAATCGTGAAGGATATCTCTTACCATATATCGTCAACAGCTCGATCTTTCACTCAAAACTTTCTGCCGATCTTACCCTACGCGGCGTCCCACGTGGTATGGAGTCTTGAACGTGACGTCTCACGTGACTCCTCGGCTTGGCAGCTGTATAGTATCAGATACTCCTTACGATCCTGCCTCTTATTCGAGACAATATCAATAGTTCATATAAGAGAATCCTCGCGACTGTATCCTTCCTCAGATCCTAGTTTAACGGGGAACGGCTCACTGTCCCATCAGAACCAGACGCGTTTCAGGGTATACACCCCTTCCTCAGTGTTGGTGACAGTGAGCACTTCACAACCTTTTATACCTCTCCAAAGGTAAACTGTGGGTGGGACTGGTCTAATTAGAACATTCGAAAAATCCGATCTGGAGTCCTATTCCCATTTTTAACTCCATGAGAGCCAGACTAATACCCCACATATTATTGATCCACCTCTAATACTTGCATCAGATGGTCTTACAAAAAAGGGGTTGTGTACATTGTATTATTCTATGGATGTTTTTATTTTATGTATTGGCTCTGTATATTAAATATGTGTGATTATTGACATACCCACGAGTACTTGCTGCTTTGTTTTCCCAAATTGAAGTGCCCCTCATTTTTCATTGTTTAATTATTTTGTCCAGACAGTTTGGGTGGACCGAGAGGTGTGCACCCTGATTCATTCGGTTGAGAGGTAGAGCCGCTGTGTTCCATTTTTTGCTAATTTCTGTGTATTCACCCTACAGCTGTGCTCCCTTGAGACCGTAATGGATATTTGGGAACATATAGACAGTAAATTTAAGAAGATTGATGAATTTGTCTTTATTGATGAAGGAGGTACTGGATCCAGTTATATGAGATCTAGTAGTGATATATTCAGAGATCTGGAGAAGCTTCTCCAATGGCAACTCCGTAATAAGTGGGAGGTTACCTCACTTTCTCATTTCCTGCAAAAGGGTATTATACCGAAAGGTTTGGCGCTTAATAAAAGCCCAGCTAATGATCCAGTAAATTATACTTTCAGTGAAGAGTGGGACACTTTTCTGAAAGCTCAGTCCGTCAATTTGATACAAATGGTGATCAAACGACGGCTACAAATTTCTAGTGAATTGAGTGAACAGATTATGAATATAAAAAAAGAATTAGAACAGTTCCCCGCTGGGGAGGAAATTAAGGGTTGGCATGATAGGATTTGTAAAAATCTAGATACCCTGGAAAGAGAGATTGTATATAAGAAAACTAGGAAATTGAAGAATCAGTATGGGAATGCCCCTACAGGTGGGATTGGATGTACTCAGGAAACAGGAAATAGTAATAAAGACACATATAGATTCACGAATGGGGTAAAAGAGAAAACACAACAAGAATCACTAATTGCAGTCACAAATAGATATGAGGCCTTATCCTCGCCTCTTTTTTTAGATGGAACCCCTCCCTATCACCGCACGAAAATGAAACACATACGGACACCCTCCCCACCAAGGAGGCATGGGATGGCACAAAGAGATCACAATCACAAACACGAATACAATTTGAGACAGCGGTACCCGGGAACATCGGGACAATCAAATGAGGACACCAGGGAGGAGGCACGATTACAATCAGACACGTTATCCACAGTCACTCAATCAACAGGAGGATGTACATTACAGGGGACAACAATCACACAGTCACGGAGAAAGGTATGGAGAGGCAGACATGCCAAAAAGAATAGAGCATCACAATCCACCAAGGAAGCGATAAATATAATCAACATTAATAAGATTACACTCACAGAGGCCCAAATACTTTTGCTTAATAAAGGTTTGAAGTTTTCTCCAACCAGAACTCTGGACAAATTTTCCACTTATGTGGGTATTGAAAAGTTTGTGCGGAGACTCTGTTTGAAGTATTTTCTAAAAAATCCGGTTGTGAACACTAGCCTTAGTGGTCCGGACTCAGAGAAGCATTCTCATACTGATTTGAAATTAAGATCTAAAAAATATCACAGACAGGAGATGAGTGGTGAAATGGTAACATTTAAGATGAATGTAGAAAAAGAGTTAAGAACGTTGAAAGGTCACACTAGGACCTCAAATTTAACGAAAAATGAGAAAGATGCGATTTGAGAATTGCAGGAGATGAAAGAAATCACGATTAGGCCTGCAGATAAGGGAGGAGCAGTGGTGATTTTAGATACAAAGGCATACAGGGGAGAATGTCTTAGACAGCTTAAGGATGAGGCCACATATCGGAAGCTTAAAGGGGACCCCACAGAAGAATACCATAGGGAATTGAGGATGTTTTGTGACAAGGGGATTCCTGCTGGACCATGAGGCTAGATTTATTACAGAGACACAAAGGAGAATTCCTCTATTCTACTGCCTCCCAAAGATCCATAAAGATCTAAATTCCCCTCCAGGGAGACCGATAGTGTCAGGAATAGATTCCATTTCATCAAATCTATCGCAGTATATTGACCGATGGCTTTAGCCCAAGAATACTGCTTCCTATATTAAGGATACCACAAACATTATTAAACAGCTGGAATCTCTGGAGTGGAATGAGGGTTGGATGTTGGGCACACTTGATGTGAGCTCCCTCTATACGGTGATTGAACATCGGATGGGCATTGATGCCCTAAAGAAGCAGTTTCAAAGTAGTAACACACAAAAAAATGAACAACTGATGTTTCTTTTGGAGGGAGTGGATTACATCCTTTCACACAATTATTTTGCATATGAGCAGGACTTCTATGTTCAACTGACCGGTACAGCCATGGGCACCAGGTTCGCCCCCAGCTATGCCAACCTCTTCTTGGCACAGTGGGAATCTGAGACCATCATGCCCAGGTTGGGGGCAGATCTGGTGCTATGGCGGAGATATATTGACGATGTCCTGTTCATATGGAACGGTACAAGGGAGTTCCTAGATGAATTTCTAGTGGAAATTAACAACAATCAGAGAAACCTGACATTTACCTCGAAGATTAGTGATAAGGAAGTGGAATTTATGGATATCAACATAGAGATAGAAGGATGTATGATCAAGTGTAGCACTTTTGTCAAGGAGGTAGCTAGAAATAGCTTTATACGTTTTTCAAGTTGCCATTTGCCAAGATGGCTATTAAATATACCAGTCAGCCAATTTAGGTGACTGAAACGTAATTGTACCGACCAACGACAATTTGATGAAGAAGCTGTGTCTTTGAGTCAACAGTTTGTGGACAGAGAATATCCAGTACAGACTGTTGAGAAAGCCCTAGAAAAAGTCAGGGATATGAATAGGGAGGATTTTTTTACCCCGAAATGTAAACCCCCACAGGAGGAGGTGATAAGGATGATTTTACCTTATCATTCACAATATCGACAGGTAGAAAAAATCATCAGGAAATATTGGTATCTCCTTCTTGATGATAAGATTATAGGGTCCTCCCTTACTAAAGACCCTAGGATTACCTATACAAGAGCAGTGAATCTGGCGGCAAAAGTAGTACCCACCTTGAAAGTGGATAGGAAGAGTCTATCCAAAGGTCAAAATTGGTTAGCGACTGGAGGTTTCCATAGATGTGGACGGTGTGGCAACTGCAAAGTTACTAACTTTGCAAGGAAAATAACTAGTGTCACCTCTACTCAGAATGCGTTCAGGTTAGACATTAATGAATGTCTGACCTGTGATTCAGCTGACGTTATCTATCTACCACAATGTGGATGTCAAAAACAATATACAGGGAGTGCAGAATTATTAGGCAAGTTGTATTTTTGAGGATAAATTTTATTATTGAACAACAACCATGTTCTCAATGAACCCAAAAAACTCATTAATATCAAAGCTGAATATTTTTGGAAGTAGTTTTTAGTTTGTTTTTAGTTTTAGCTATTTTAGGGGGATATCTGTGTGTGCAGGTGACTATTACTGTGCATAATTATTAGGCATCTTAACAAAAAACAAATATATACCCATTTCAATTATTTATTTTTACCAGTGAAACCAATATAACATCTTAACATTCACAAATATACATTTCTGACATTCAAAAACAAAACAAAAACAAATCAGTGACCAATAT
This sequence comes from Bufo bufo, assembly GCF_905171765.1. Classification (NCBI taxonomy): domain Eukaryota; kingdom Metazoa; phylum Chordata; class Amphibia; order Anura; family Bufonidae; genus Bufo; species Bufo bufo. The sequence continues at coordinate 628,557,413 of NC_053389.1, read as the reverse complement.
AGCCACCTTTCTTTGCAAGGACACTCAAAAGCCTGCCATCCATGGATTCTGTCAGTGTTTTGATCTGTTCACCATCAACATTGCGTGCAGCAGCAATCACAGCCTCCCAGACACTGTTCAGAGAGGTGTACTGTTTTCCCTCCTTGTAAATCTCACATTTGATGATGGACCACAGGTTCTCAATGGGGTTCAGATCAGGTGAACAAGGAGGCCATGTCATTAGATTTTCTTCTTTTATACCCTTTCTTGCCAGCCACGCTGTGGAGTACTTGGACGCGTGTGATGGAGCATTGTCCTGCATGAAAATCATGTTTTTCTTGAAGGATGCAGACTTCTTCCTGTACCACTGCTTGAAGAAGGTGTCTTCCAGAAACTGGCAGTAGGACTGGGAGTTGAGCTTGACTCCATCCTCAACCCGAAAAGGCCCCACAAGCTCATCTTTGATGATACCAGCCCAAACCAGTACTCCACCTCCACCTTGCTGGCGTCTGAGTCAGACTGGAGCTCTCTGTCCTTTACCAATCAGGCCACGGGCCCATCCATCTGGCCCATCAAGACTCACTCTCATTTCATCAGTCCATAAAACCTTAGAAAAATCAGTCTTGAGATATTTCTTGGCCCAGTCTTGACGTTTCAGCTTGTGTGTCTTGTTCAGTGGTGGTCGTCTTTCAGCCTTTCTTACCTTGGCCATGTCTCTGAGTATTGCATACCTTGTGCTTTTGGGCACTCCAGTGATGTTGCAGCTCTGAAATATGGGCAAACTGGTGGCAAGTGGCATCTTGGCAGCTGCACGCTTGACTTTTCTCAGTTCATGGGCAGTTATTTTGCGCCTTGGTTTTTCCACACGCTTCTTGCGACCCTGTTGACTATTTTGAATGAAACGCTTGATTGTTCGATGATCACGCTTCAGAAGCTTTGCAATTTTAAGAGTGCTGCATCCCTCTGCAAGATATCTCACTATTTTTGACTTTTCTGAGCCTGTCAAGTCCTTCTTTTGACCCATTTTGCCAAAGGAAAGGAAGTTGCCTAATAATTATGCACACCTGATATAGGGTGTTGATGTCATTAGACCACACCCCTTCTCATTACAGAGATGCACATCACCTAATATGCTTAATTGGTAGTAGGCTTTCGAGCCTATACAGCTTGGAGTAAGACAACATGCATAAAGAGGATGATGTGGTCAAAATACTCATTTGCCTAATAATTCTGTACAGGGTGTATAGGGAGGACAAATAATATGTGGGGTATTAGTCTGGCTCTCATGGAGTTAAAAATGGGAATAGGACTCCAGATCGGATGTTTTGAATGTTCTAATTAGACCAGTCCCACCCACAGTTTACCTTTGGAGAGGTATAAAAGGTTGTGAAGTGCTCACTGTCACCACCACTGAGGAAGGGGTGTATACCCTGAAACGCGTCTGGGTCTGATGGGACAGTGAGCCGTTCCCCGTTAAACTAGGATCTGAGGAAGGATACAGTCGCGAGGATTCTCTTATATGAACTATTGATATTGTCTCGAATAAGAGGCAGGACCGTAAGGAGTATCCGATACTATACAGCTGCCAAGCCGAGGAGTCACGTGAGACTTCACGTTCAAGACTCCATACCACGTGGGACGCCGCATAGGGTAAGATCGGCAGAAAGTTTCGAGTGAAAGATCGAGCTGTTGACGATATATGGTAAGAGATATCCTTCACGATTATTATATCTGACGATCCGATTAAGCTAGCGGTCCAGTATCTGGACAGTGCGTGGTTTCTTCTGCCTTGATATTTAAAGCTCCCTATGCGAGTCAGTTGGAGCCTCCATTAGGCTGGAGATAAGGACTTATGCTCTAGGATTGCAAACATCTCCTGCGACTATTTATAAGTGGAGTCGCCTAACGGACACTTTTGGCGATTGTTGGAAAACATATCTTATGAACATTTGCGATTGCCCTGCAATTATTTGAGGTCCTTATTTATTGTGTACATTGTTTTATTCTACGTTTTTATTTTATGTATTGGCTCTGTATATTAAATATGTGTGATTATTGACATACACACGAGTACTTGCTGCTTTGTTTTCCCAAATTGGAGTGCCCCTCAGACGGTTTGGGTGGACCGAGAGGTGTGCACCCTGATTCATTCGGTTGAGAGGTAGAGCCGCTGTGTTCCATTTTTTGCACAATGCATAAATAGGTGAACATAAAAAAGTTAAGTTCAGCATGTTACATAACATAAGTCAAGGACAATAGTGTTCTGCAAGCTCTGAATGCTGGAGGACAAGATTTTAAGGATAGAAATGCAGCTGGGGATTCAAACTTGCTCCAAATACAGTCCATATCTTCAGGCAAAATGATTGGGATATTTAAAGTCAGTGTCACTATGCTTCTTTTTTTTAAATATATGTTCTGTTAGCCTTACAGGAGCAAATGCTGAATATTCACAACCTGCCCTGCTTAGGGTGCAAGAGAAATAAGAATGTCAGAAAGTCAGTCAGTAGTTATCTATTTATGCAATATAATTCTATTTAGTTATGCTTTATTATAAGGTGTTAAATATATATATATATATATATATATATATATATATATATATATATATATTGTGGGGGGTTAGCTCTTCTCCGGGGGTCATTCTCACAGATACGATTTTAGGACACCAGGTTTCAGGTCCAAACCGTGCATTTATTATGCACACTCCAACCAATACAGGTCATCATGAAGTCGCAGCTTCACCTAACACATGTGACATCCACATAAAATAATAAACACTTGCCCGGCTAGGCTCTAACTAACACAGAGTTTCCTGACTCACCTAGGTCACAGTTCCCACCCTGTGAACTCGTGCGGCTTTGTCAGCCAATGTCCCACAGCCTCCTGGCTGTCCAGAGCACAGTATGACCACTGTCTCTAGTTCACTGCTTCTTGTAGGGGATTGGGGCTCAGTAGTCTGCCTGACTATGGCCCTGCGACCCTCCCAGGCATCGCTGCGTCCCCCAACTCCAGGCTATCTCCCAGCCTTGTGGTCCCTCAGCCTTGGCCAGCTGAGACCACACAGACAGAGCCTCCAGGCCTCTGTCTACAGGTAACACACTTCCCCCTTGCTGACACTCTGGGAGGTGCCTTATGCCAGGCTGAGTACCTCCAGCTGGTCTCACCTGTGGTGGAATAGGGGCGTGGACCGCACTATCCACTCCTTCCTTGCCTCTAACCTGCGTGAGACCTGTCACTGTCTCACAATATATATTTATATATATGTATGTTATACTTATATATAAGTTAAGATTCAGCTCTATATGCAGTGGAAGTATGACATAAAACAAGCATAATATCCTCAGTCAACCCCTAGCATAATGTTTCTTAATTATATTCAAATAGTGGTGTTATATCTGTTTAGAGTGCAGTAGTAATAATATTACATTCTAAGCAATACTGTCTATTGCAATTCTTGGCATAAAGTAACTGTCAAATTTGACAGGAAATGAAGAGCTACTTTTCTCATTGAACCTGATATGTGTGTGATGGGATGTCAATTACTCCAGCCACTATTATTGGATATCTATTATGAGAATAACAAGTAATGTCACTGTATTGTATTTACAATCCCTGCACAATGTAATACTTCTGACTTATGTGTACCTGTCCTGTCCAAAAACTTCAGATATCCCATAGTGACATATCAAAGGTTTCGATTGGTGAAGAGTAGTGATGAGCGGCTGGGGCAATATTCGAATTTGCGATATTTCGCGAATATTTGGTAGAATATTCATAGCGAATTCACGAATTGGAGATAATTTTTATTTTGCGAAAAATCGGCAGTGTAATATTCACGTAAAGTGCTCAAAATACAGGCGTGGGTCACTATAGCTACATCATTCAAGCTGCTAGAAGTTTTCTGAGACTGGAGAAAATGGCTGGCATGGCAGAACATTACAATAGCTTTATATGCAGATAGAGTGCTCCAATAAAATTGCGATTGCTAAATCGGCACTAATGATGCAAATATTTTGGCGCAATACGTGCAACTTCACATTTTAACAGGTATGACTACTAATTAGCGATTGGTGCACTACAGTAGGTGAACCCGATTTTGTGTCAATCTCGCCGTATTTCTCGGCGAGATTGAGCACATACGAGCCCCATCGCGGGAGCCAGCGCCGAGCTGGCTTGCCGCGATGGAGAGCAAGCGCGTCATAGAAGAGGCGGGAGATCCGACTTGGATTCCCGCCAATTCTACACGTGTGCGGCGTTTGTTATGAATCCTGAGGGGGAAGTCCCCGCCGGATTTTAAATAAAAATCCGGCCTGGGTCCCGCCCTCAGGAGCATACCGGGCCCTTAGGTCTGTTATGGGTTGTAAGGAGAGCCCCCCCTACGCCGAAAATAACGGCGTAGGGGGTCCCCCTACAATCCATACCAGACCCGTATCCAAAGCACGCTACCCGGCCAGCCAGGAAGGGAGTGGGGACGAGCGAGCGCCCCCCCCCCCCCCTCCTGAGCCGTACCAGGCTGCATGCCCTCAACATGGGGGGTTGGGTGCTCTGGGGCAGGGGGCGCACTGCGGCCCCCCCACCTCAGAGCACCCTGTCCCCATGTTGATGAGGACAGGGCCCCTTCCCGACAACCCTGGCCGTTGGTTGTCGGGGTATGCGGGCAGGAGGCTTATCGGAATCTGGGAGCCCCCTTTAATAAGGGGGCCCCCAGATACCGGCCCCCCACCCTAAGTGAATGAGTATGGGGTACATCGTACCCCTACCCATTCACCTGCAAGAAAAGTGGTAAAAACACAAATAAACCACACAGTGTATTAAAATATTTTATTTTTCTGCTCCGGAGGCCGCCCCCTGTCTTCTTTATTAGCTCTTTTACCAGGGGGGGCTCTTCTTCTTCCGATATCCCGACGGGTCTTCTCCGCTATCCGGGGGGGGTCTTCTCAACTCTCCGGGGTTCTCCTTCTGTCTTCTCCTTCTGTCTTGTTGTCTCCTTCTGTCTTCTGTCTCCGGGGGGGGCTCTTCTTCTTCCGATATCCCGACGGGTCTTCTCCGCTATCCGGGGGGGTCTTCTCAACTCTTCGGGGTTCTCCTTCTGTCTTCTCCTTCTGTTCTTCTTCTGTCTTCTCCTTCCTTCTTGTTGTCTCGGCGCACCCCGGTTCTTCGTCTCGCGAGACTCGGCGCACCCCGATTCTTCTCTCTGTTGTTGACTCGGCGCACCCCGGTTCTTCGTCTCGCGAGACTCGGCGCACCCCGATTCTTCGTCTCGCGAGAACCGGGGTGCGCCGAGTCAACAACAGAGAGAAGAATCGGGGTGCGCCGAGTCTCGCGAGACGAAGAACCGGGGTGCGCCGAGACAACAAGAAGGAAGGAGAAGACAGAAGAAGAACAGAAGGAGAAGACAGAAGGAGAACCCCGAAGAGTTGAGAAGACCCCCCCGGATAGCGGAGAAGACCCGTCGGGATATCGGAAGAAGAAGAGCCCCCCCCAGAGACAGAAGACAGAAGGAGAACCCCGGAGAGTTGAGAAGACCCCCCCCGGATAGCGGAGAAGACCCGTCGGGATATCGGAAGAAGAAGAGCCCCCCCTGGTAAAAGAGCTAATAAAGAAGACAGGGGGCGGCCTCCGGAGCAGAAAAATAAAATATTTTAATACACTGTGTGGTTTATTTGTGTTTTTACCACTTTTCTTGCAGGTGAATGGGTAGGGGTACGATGTACCCCATACTCATTCACTTAGGGTGGGGGGCCGGTATCTGGGGGCCCCCTTATTAAAGGGGGCTCCCAGATTCCGATAAGCCTCCTGCCCGCATACCCCGACAACCAACGGCCAGGGTTGTCGGGAAGGGGCCCTGTCCTCATCAACATGGGGACAGGGTGCTCTGAGGTGGGGGGGCCGCAGTGCGCCCCCTGCCCCAGAGCACCCAACCCCCCATGTTGAGGGCATGCAGCCTGGTACGGCTCAGGAGGGGGGGGGGGGGGGCGCTCGCTCGTCCCCCCCCCCTTCCTGGCTGGCCGGGTAGCGTGCTTTGGATACGGGTCTGGTATGGATTGTAGGGGGACCCCCTACGCCGTTTTTTTCGGCGTAGGGGGGGCTCTCCTTACAACCCATAACAGACCTAAGGGCCCGGTATGCTCCTGAGGGCGGGACCCAGGCCGGATTTTTATTTAAAATCCGGCGGGGACTTCCCCCTCAGGATTCATAACAAACGCCGCACACGTGTAGAATTGGCGGGAATCCAAGTCGGATCTCCCGCCTCTTCTATGACGCGCTTGCTGGGATGTGCTGTCGCTATCCCAGTGAGTGCGAGATCTCGGCACCACGTCGCCGAGTATCAGCGCGACGCTGTCGTGCTGAAAACACAATGTCACAAACACCTACTGTAAGTATTGTTGTGAACTTGTGACATCACAGCACTATGTATGTACCGTATGTATGTATGTATGTATGTGTGTGTGTATGTAGCATACTCACATGCATACAGCACTATTTATGTAGCATGTATCACTATCTAACTTACACTGACTATCTCCCACTAACTATCTGTATTATATACACTCACCTAAAGATTTATTAGGAACACCATACTAATACGGTGTTGTACCCCCTTTTGCCTTCAGAACTGCCTTAATTCTACGTGGCATTGATTCAACAAGGTGCTGATAGCATTCTTTAGAAATGTTGGCCCATATTGATAGGATAGCATCTTGCAGTTGATGGAGATTTGAGGGATGCACATCCAGGGCACAAAGCTCCCGTTCCACCACATCCCAAAGATGCTCTATTGGGTTGAGATCTGGTGACTGTGGGGGCCATTTTAGTACAGTGAACTCATTGTCATGTTCAAGAAACCAATTTGAAATGATTCGAGCTTTGTGACATGGTGCATTATCCTTCTGGAAGTAGCCATCAGAGGATGGGTACATTGTGGTCATGAAGGGATGGACATGGTCAGAAACAATGCTCAGGTAGCCCGTGGCATTTAAACGATGCCCAATTGGCACTAAGGGGCCTAAAGTGTGCCCAGAAAACATCCCCCACACCATTACACCACCACCACCAGCCTGCACAGTGGTAACAAGGCATGATGGATACATGTTCTCATTCTGTTTACGCCAAATTCGGACTCTACCATTTGAATGTCTCAACAGAAATCGAGACTCATCAGACCAGGCAACATTTTTCCAGTCTTCAACAGTCCAATTTTGGTGAGCTCGTGCAAATTGTAGCCTCTTTTTCCTATTTGTAGTGGAGATGAGTTCCTAATAATTCTTTAGGTGAGTGTATATAAGATAACTAACTAACTATCTAATGTAATGACACAGGAAAGCACAGAGCACAGCAATGTCACTCCTCTCTCTCTGAGATCTGCAAAATACTGCATACAAGGGCTGCTGGGGAGGTTCTTATATAGTAAGGGGTAGGCAACTTTTCTATTGGTTGCTAGGGATGTTGCTAAGATCAGGCAAAAACATGGCAGCCTTCTCATTGGCCCACAAGCAAAACGGGTTACTGATGAAAAAAAAATCTAGAATATTCGAAATTACGAATATATATCACTATATTCTAAATATTCGCAAATTCTCGAATTGCCGATATTCGCGATTAATATTCATTATTCGAATATTCGCTCCCAACACTAGTGATGAGTGAATCAATTTTAACAATTCAAATTAATTCAAAAACTGCTAAGGCCAGTAATTGGCTGCGCCAGTCACTTAGATGCACAGCACATCATCACTCATGGCAGAGCAGAGTTGTAGGGTTATTTAATGATTGAGTAATGTTTTCTTCATTGCATATCCCCTCATGTAGCTATTTTAATCCCATAAATTCTGAGGCTAAATTTAAATTTATAATTATAAATTGCATATTAGTAGAGATACATCCTACAGGCATGTGTAGGTTTAGGATAAAATCAACACATAACAGCTATGGACAAACATTAACAATACAATATAAATTGGTTGATCTGTCCAATCTCCAGATCTCCAAGCAGCAAGTTCCAGTTGACCACATTTTGGATAACTACCAATTGAATAGTTATCAGTCTGGATTCTCTTGTAGGTTTGCATGTGATCACTTACTTCCCATTTTATTTTCATTCAATGTCTGCAGCACACTCAGAGTACCTAGAAGAAACCCACACAGAGACCATGCAAACTAAAAGGGAAGTTGTCTTTCGTCAAAATTCAAACCTAGGCAACAGAGCAAATCACCAAGTCTACGGCTTTTTATTTCAATAGACCAGATTGTGGCTGCTGGACACCTCTCTGGCTATGTATTTCTAGGAAGTTGAGACAGGTAAAGAATATCCATTTAGCTATTTGATTCACTGATTTCAACCTCAGACACCAAAAGCATTATGCTGTTGGTGGATCATAGTAGTATAAGGCCAGCTTATTTCATTTGTACAATCTATTCCTTTTCTAAAGCTAGCTATGCACATGAGATAATGATTGGCCACATTGTTGCCGATCAGTCGTCCATGGGATCTTTTGTATGAATGATCGCACCAGTCAGTTTTTTATACTTGAGCACAATGGCAAGTGATTGGCTAAAATCAGCTGATCATGCCATCAACATGCAGCTTTGACTGATGAATGGCTGAAGTTTTTTATTATAGCGGATTACATTTTTGGCAGACAAGACTCTGCCGTCGGCCATCTCCAATGATCATTTACGCTAGTTCTTCAAATAACAAAGATTTTAATCTCATGTGTATGGTCACCTTAAAGCAAACCACTCCAGCAATCACCTAGCCACATTAGAGGTGACTACTGAAGCACTTGCTGGGTATCTCATATTGCCAGATAAACTGTACAAGTTTGTTCTTCATAATGAAAGCACTTAAAGCAGAGAGATGCATTAACAAGAAGTGTAATGGCCACCATGAAATAATACATTTACCCTGAACGAAGACAAGGACTAGTGTTTATCAAAGCGAATCCCCCTAAGTGATATTCAGTCAGAATATTAGGAAAAATTTGATTTTAAACAAAGCTGAATTTCCTCGCACTTTGTGCTTACAAATCATTTTTCCTAAACTGGTGGTTGGAGTTGTCTTGTAAAGAAAGGAAAAAATAAAAACTTACCTCATCTACTTGCTCGCGCAGAGGCAGTCCACTCTTCTCTTGATGAAAAAAGACCTGTGCTGAGTGTGATGATGTCACCGCGTGCTCCCAGTGTGATCACGTGGTGAGGTCATCACTGATGACCTCACCACGTGACCATGCTGGCAGCGCACGGTGATGTCACGCTCAGCACAGGTTTTATGGCAGCTCTTTATCAATCAAGAGAGGATCGGACTGCCTCTGCGTGAGCAAGTGGATGAGGTGAGCGTTTTTTAAATATTTTTTTTACACTAGTGTATTACAGTTTTTAACGTCCATTACATGGATGCCCTTCTGTCTAAGTGGCCGTTAAAAACCGCCCCATTGATTTATAGGCTGAATGGGGTTTTAACATAGTGATTTGTGATGAATTAATTCGTAACAAACCAAATTTTTTCTCAAACTTCAGCAAAGTTGCAGAATCAAATTTTTGATAACTTTGCTCATCTCTCATTAATAGTGATGGACGAACATCTGCCGGGACGGTTCGCGAACGCGATCACACGAACACGATCGAATGTTCGCGAACCGCAAGTTCGCGGCGGGGCCCATTCATTTTAATGGCAGGCGAACCTGAAAAACCTTCAGCTCATATTTGCAGCCAAGAAATAATTACTAGAAGTGCACAAATAGTCCCACAACATGGACAGCGACATACCAGATGTATTATTCAAATTTGTGATCTCCATTCATAATTTTTTTCAATGCGAAATATCGGCAATGTTATTTTTGCGTACGCGCATGCGCAAATGCACTATACAGTACCCAAATGCACTATAAAGAAAGTATATTGGTATATAACACCACATGTGTTCTTTAGTTTTTTAATGTTTTAATTGCACATTAAAATCTTTACTGCTCTTGTGGTACTAGTAACAAATGTATACAGTATTGTTTCCTTTCTTGTATAACTGTGATATCTCAGCTAGTAGTACATTCTAAGAGGTCTTGATCCCTGACTTCCTCCTGACATTAGATACAGTAGCACATCATAATTTGTAGACAGATGACTATGTGTGGCATGAAAAATGCATTCAATTACTTCCCTAACTTAGGTCTAGTCATTGTTTCAGCTCACAGTTTGCAAAGCATAGCTGATTTACAGCCTGCCAAAAGCCGCTGATTGAAAATCAGATTTCAATGTGGATATCCATTCCCTATTGCCATGCAAGGCAGAACATAAATAATAGCTCATGGTATATTTTACAAGTCATTCGTGGACTTCTTTAGTATGTCTCTACTATTTTATAATTACATTTCAGGCTAAATTCTCCAGCTAGATATGCATGAATATAAAGCCGTGAATTGACAGTTAATCATTATTCTTGCATTTCCATAAATTAAATCATATCTAATGGACTTAAAACCCAGCTGAACAACTTATAAACAGCACAAGGAATACTTTATATTCCAGTGACAATAACAGATTTAAAATAAAGTGGTTGCATCCTAAAAGCATGAAGTTAAAAGGAGCCCTAAAAATGTATGCTGCACCCTTTCCGTGGGAATGGGTATAATAGACTTGCTGTGAAGTCTGTTCTTCTTATATGTCATGTTGTTTTCCTTTAGTCTATGACACATGTGTTGTCTATGTAGATTTTCTGTTTTATAGTTATCTATGTTTATGTAAAATAACTAGTAATGACTGTTAGAGCACAAAAATAATGTTTTTGATTTGTAAATGTTATACATGTCTGATACTGATCTCACTTAAAGAGAATTAGATAAATTGTCTGCCAGCAACCTGTCTTAGAATGTGAGCAGGACAGGTTGCCTCCACTTGTAAAGCTGACTAGGGGGTGAGGGATGGGTTCTCATTGCACACTAGGCTTTGGCACTTGCATGTACTACATATTTCATTCACTCCCCCCCCTTAAATAATTTCCTGAGAACCCCTTTGAGCCTACATACTTGACAGTTACAACAGTCTCTCAATGAGGGGAAAGTCTAAGTCAGAGAAAACAGCTTAAAGTAATTCTCCAGGAATTAATAAAATAAAATTACTGAAAATACTTAAATATCACTTTATTGTAAATATATTCTTAAAGGGGGTCTCTGGGAATTAAGAATATGAAAATATTACTTTATTATAAATATATTCCCAAATACCTTTTATTAGCTATATTGGTTTGTTTTGTCTGGGGAGCAATCATTAGGAGAAATAAAATAGCCGCTGTCATATTAGTACCCACAAAACCTGTCCTAATCACACAGCAGGGCAAGTTACTTCACAACAATGAGGTAAAGAGCTCATACTCATACTCCTCTCTGCTTTACCTGTCAGGGTTTATGATCCTGAATACAGCTGATAAGATCTTCAGCTTAATCTCTGAAGGAAAGGACCTCATTAGGAAACATGAAGTACAGAGTGGACAGACAGGACAGGCTGTGGTAATTGAGACTATGTATAAGTGCTGCTGCTCATTATCTACACCCCACCTCCTATCTGTACTTCATGTCTCCTCATGAACTCCATTCCTACAGAGATTTAGCTGAAGCTCATATTAAACTGTATTCAGGATCATAATACCTAACAAGTAGAGCAGAGAGGAGGATGAGGCAGCTCTTTAGCTAAGTGTTGTGAAGTAACTTGTCCTGCTGTGTTATTAAGACAGGTTTTTGGAGTACTAATAGGACAGTGGCCATTTTGTTTATCTTAATGATTGCTCCCTAGTAGGGATGAGCGAACCCGAACTGTATAGTTCGGGTTCGTACCGAATTTTGGGGTGTCCGTGACACGGACCCAAACCCGAACATTTTCGTAAAAGTCCGGGTTCGGGTTCGGTGTTCGGCGTATTTTTGGCGCTTTTTGAAAGGCTGCAAAGCAGCCAATCAACAAGCGTCATACTACTTGGCCCAAGAGGCCATCACAGCCATGCCTACTATTGGCATGGCTGTGATTGGCCAGTGCACCATGTGACCCAGCCTCTATTTAAGCTGGAGTCACGTAGCGCCGCACGTCACTCTGCTATGATCAGTATAGGGAGAGGTTGCAGCTGCGACGTTAGGGCGAGATTAGGCAGATTAACTCCTCCAAAAGACTTCATTCTGTGATCGATCTGCAGCTGTGGATCATTGAAGTGCTATTATTGACTTGCTCACTTTTTTGAGGCTGCCCAGAGCGTTTTTAGATCACTTTTTTTTCTGGGGTGATCGGCGGCCATTTTGTGACTTGCGGTGCGCCAGCACGAGCTATCACCAAGTGTATTTAACCATCGATAGTGTGCTTATTTTGTGCTATATCCTACATCAGCTGCAGGCTGAGCCTGTGTCACCGAAGTGCATTTAACCATCAACAGTCTGGTTATTTTTTGGCCATATACTACATTAGCTGCAGGCTGAGCCTGTGTCAAAGAAGTGCATTTAACCATCAACAGTCTGGTTATTTTTTGGCCGTATACTACATCTGGTGCAGGCTGAGCCTGTGTCACCCAAGTGCATTTAACCATCAAAAGTGTGGTTATTTTTTGGCCATATATTACATCAGGGGCAAGTTGAGCCTGTCACCCGGCGCCTAAAAAATAGACCTAACATTTCTATTCAACCAAATCTGCACAGTTTTAGCTGGTCAAGTTATTTGTAGTGACCGTAAAAGCAGACTTTTTGTTCTGGGTTGAAAAAGCATTACCAAATTTGCCATTCTGAAAATAACTAGTTTGTGGTATTTGAGGCCTACTTGAAATCTATCCCAAAAAGAAAATCTTACATTGAAGGTATTGATAGTGTGATTCAGAAAAACCTAAGACACACACTAGCGTGCTGATAGAAGTGTCATTCTGTGATTAAACCTATAACTGTCGCAAAGCGCAAAAAAAAACAGGTCTCACATCTCTATTCAACCAAATCTGCACAGTTTTAGCTGGTCAAGTTATTTGTAGTGACCGTAAAAGCAGACTTTTTGTTCTGGGTTGAAAAAGCATTCCCAAATTTGCCATTATCAAAATTGTTGTGAACGGGAACAATGAGGAAAACATCTAATAAGGGACGCGGACGTGGACATGGTCGTGGTGGTGTTAGTGTACCCTCTGGTGCTGGGAGAGGACGTGGCCTTTCTGCCACAGCCACACGTCCTAGTGAACCAACTACCTCAGGTCCCAGTAGCCAGCAGAATTTACAGCGATATTTGGTGGGGCCCAATGTCGTTCTAAGGATGGTAAGGCCTGACCAGGTGCAGGCATTAGTCAATTGGGTGGCCGACACTGGATCCAGCACGTTAACATTATCTCCCACCCAGTCTTTTGCAGAAAGCGCACAGATGGCGCATGAAAACCAAGCCCATCGGTCTGTCACATCACCCCCATATCAGGGAAACTGTCTGAGCCTCAAGTTATGCAGTAGTCTCTTATGCTGTTTGAAGACTCTGTGTCACGGAACCATGAACCAGACGTACAACAAGAGATAAGTGAAAATAAGAAGGCTTTATTGAAAATAAAGCTGTAAAGCAAAAGTCCAAACGGATGGTGAAACCGAGCAGAGTCTTTGCGAAGCCAGAGGTCAGGAACCAGAAGGGTAGTCAGACGAAGCCAGGATCAGGAACCAGCAGGGTAGTCAGACGAAGCCAGGATCAGGAACCAGCAGGGTAGTCAGACGAAACCAGGATCAGGAACCAGCAGGGTAGTCAGACGAAGCCAGGATCAGGAACCAGAAGCAGCAGCAGTCTTAGAAGCATGTGAACACAAGAGGACCAAGCAAGGAACTGAAGCCACAGACCTCCTATATATATGAGCTAGGCATCCAGCTCCTCCCAGGGGAAGGAGGAGCCGCAGGGTGGAAGGCTACAAGAAACCAAGATGGCCGCCAGCACATGTCAAACGAAGGAGAGCAGCAAGCAGGTAAGACCATGACAGTACCTCCCCCTCAAGGGCCCCTCCTCCGCGGAGCACAAAACGGTTTCTGAGGGAAGCGTGCGTGGAAGGCTCGGAGCAAGGCAGGAGCATGGACATCTGCGGAGGGAACCCAGGAACGCTCCTCTGGACCATAACCACGCCAATGGACCAAAAACTGCAACCGACCGCGGACCAGGCGTGAGTCCAGGATATTGCTCACCTCATATTCCTCACGATTGCCCACTTGGACCGCACGAGGCCGAGGAACCGAGGAAGTGAAACGATTACACACCAGTGGCTTCAACAGGGAGACATGAAACACGTTGGAGATCCGCATGCCAGGAGGAAGCGCAAGGGCATAGGCTACCGGGTTTACCCTGCGAAGCACTCGGAAGGGACCAACAAAGCGAGGCGCCAGCTTGGGAGTGGGCACTCGAAGGTTGAGGTTGCGGGTGGACAACCATACACGGTCTCCGACCTGGTAGGAAGGAGCAGGCGCTCGTCTGCGATCAGCCTGGAGTCTCTGGCGCTGCGCAGAGACCTCAAGGGACTTCTGGATCTGTACCCAAGAAGCACGTAGGACGGAAAGGTGATCCTCCACAGCCGGAATATCCTGGGGAGAGAATACCTCCGGTAACACGGCAGGTTGGAACCCATAATTGGCCATGAAGGGAGACGTCCCAGAGGAAGAGTTCACCGCCGTGTTCCTGGCAAACTCAGCCCAAGGCAGGAGGTCAACCCAATTGTCTTGGTGATCGGAGACATAGCAACGAAGGAATTGCTCCAAGGCCTGATTGGATCGTTCTGCGGCCCCATTGGACTGAGGGTGGTAGGCCGAGGAGAAGGAGAGATGAATCCCCAACTGGGAGCAAAAGGCGCGCCAGAACCTGGACACAAACTGACTCCCCCGATCCGACACAATCTCCTTAGGCAAACCGTGCAACCGGAAGACCTCCCTGGCAAAAATCGTGGCCAACTCTTGTGCAGAGGGTAACTTCTTGAGAGGAACACAGTGGCACATTTTGGAAAACCGATCCACAATCATGAGAATGACCGTATGGCCTCGGGATGCAGGGAGGTCCACAATGAAATCCATCCCCAGGTGTGACCATGGACGCTCCCCGGTGGCTATGGGTTGCAGAAGGCCCAACAGAAGGTGCCGAGGGGACTTACTCTGGGCACAAACGGAGCATGCCGCTACATATGCGGCGATGTCGGAACGTAGGGAAGGCCACCAGAACAGACGTGAAACAGCCCAGGACAGCTGATTCTTTCCAGGATGCCCCGCGGTCTTGGAGTTATGGTAGGTTCGCAACAACCGAGTGCGCAACTCCTCAGGCACAAAACATCTGCCGTTGGGTCTCCCAGAGGGAGCACCAGATTGAGCCGCCAAAATCTGCTCACCCAGGGGAGAGGTCAGGCTGGTGCGAATGGCGGCCAGGATCTGATTCGGAGGTATGACCGAAGTCGGAATCGACTCCTCCCTGGACAGCTCGGAGTACTGCCGTGATAAGGCATCCGCCCTGATGTTCTTGGAACCGGGTAGGTAGGAGACCACGTAATTAAAACGTGACAAGAACAGAGCCCATCTGGCCTGACGTGGTGTCAATCTCTTGGCCTCAGAAAGGTAGGTCAGATTCTTGTGGTCCGTCAGGATGAGAACCGGAACCACCGAACCCTCGAGCAAGTGCCTCCATTCTTTAAGGGCCTGCACGATGGCCAATAACTCCCTGTCACCAATCTGATAGTTGCACTCCGCGGAAGACAGTTTCCGGGAGTAAAACCCACAAGGAAGCAGAGGACCCTCTGGTGTTCTACGCTGAGACAGAAGGGCGCCTACTCCCGTCTCAGACGCGTCCACCTCGAGGACAAAGGGCAACCCAGGGTTGGGATGCGACAGAATCGGAGCCGACACAAAGGCGGACTTTAGGGCCTCAAAAGCTCGGATGGCCTCGAGCGGCCAGACCTGGGAATTACTGCCCTTCCTGGTCAGATCCGTGAGAGGCTTGGCCAGCATGGAAAAGTCCCTGATGAACTTCCGATAATAATTGGCGAAGCCCAA
The DNA here is from genome assembly GCF_905171765.1 of Bufo bufo. NCBI lineage: Eukaryota > Metazoa > Chordata > Amphibia > Anura > Bufonidae > Bufo > Bufo bufo. Next base: position 628,541,439 of record NC_053389.1, on the reverse strand, counting down.
AAAGCGCTGCAGGGAACGAAGACCACTGGGCTGGGGCCACTGTAAGACAGCCGAAACCTTCTCGGGATCCATGGAGAACCCCTCAGCGGAAATGATGTAACCTAAGAAGGTTACCTGGGATCGGTGAAATTCGCATTTCTCAAGCTTACCGAACAGCTTGTTCTCTCGTAACCGTTGCAACACTCGTCTGACATCCAGAATGTGGGCCTCCATGGATTCAGAATATACCAAGATGTCATCCAAATAGACTACCACACACTGCTGCAACAGGTCACGGAAAACATCGTTGATGAATTCCTGAAAGACTGCGGGCGCATTGCACAACCCAAAGGGCATAACCAAGGATTCGTAATGACCGGTCCTGGTGTTAAACGCGGTCTTCCACTCATCGCCCGCCTTGATCCTTACCAGGTTATATGCCGCCCTCAGGTCGAGTTTGGTAAAGACCGTGGCCCCTTTAAGGCGATCGAACAGCTCGGAAATCAAGGGTATCGGGTAAGCGTTCTTGATCGTGATGCGATTGAGACCCCTGTAATCGATGCAAGGCCTCAACTCACCGCCCTTCTTTTTCACAAAGAAAAATCCAGCCCCTGCCGGGGACGAAGATTTGCGAATGTGTCCGCGTGAAAGCGCCTCCCTCACGTACTCCTCCATGGCCTCATTCTCCGCTACCGACAGTGGATAGACTTTGCCACGAGGAGGAACGGCACCAGATTGTAACTCTATGGCACAATCATATGGGCGGTGCGGAGGTAGGGCAACCGCGCGCACCTTATCGAATACATCCCGGTACTCCTCATATTCAGGAGGCAACAGAGAGTCCGAGGAAGTACACAGCAACTTGACAGACCCATGGATGCAACTAGCCCCACACTGCGGTGACCACGAGAGGATCTCGACCGATCTCCAATCGAAAGTCGGATTATGCTTCTGGAGCCAGGGGTACCCCAAGACCACCGAGTAGTGTGGAGACGAAATAACCTGGAGGCAGACCGACTCTCTGTGAACGGCACCAATGGCTATCCCCACTGGAAGGGTCTCATGAGTCACGTGTGGCGGCAGAAGGGGTCTGCCGTCTATCGCCTCAAGAGCCAGTGGGGAACCTCGAGCCTGCAGAGGAATGGAATTGGCGGCAGCGAACACACTATCAATGAACAAACCACCAGCACCAGAGTCCACCAACGCCTGGGTCGTCACCGAGCCCCCGACCCAGGAGAGGACAACAGTGATCAGTGGTTTGTCAACACGGGAAACCGGGGACGAGGAGACTCCACCCAAGATCTGCCCCCGACAGGATCTCAGGGTACGAGCGTTTCCCGGACGGTTCGGACATGCCAACCGAAAATGCCCACCGAGACCACAGTACATGCATCGGCCCTCACGTCTCCGGAGTGCCCTCTCCCCCTCGGACAGGCGAGCAAACCCCAGCTGCATGGGTTCACCCCCAGACAAGTCATCCCCAGGAGGCGTGGGAGGAGAGGGAGGCACTGGTGGGACAGCAAACGTAGGCACCAATCTGTTAGAAGACCTCCGCAGGTTCTCCTTAAAGGAAGGTCTCTCCCTGAGTCTGGTGTCAATCAAAATCAGGAAAGAAATAAGAGACTCGAGCTCAACTGGTAGGTCCTTAGCTGCAACCTCATCCTTCAAGGCATCCGAGAGACCATGAGAGAAAGCAGCGACCAGAGCCTCATTATTCCAGCCCACCTCTGCTGCCAGGGTACGAAACTCAATGGCGTATTCAGCTACGGATCGTGAACCCTGTCTGATGGACATAAGGAGCTTCGCAGCAGAGGCAGCACGAGCCGGCACATCGAATACCTTCCGAAGAGAAGCAACAAAACCGGAAAACTCGGCAACCACCGGATTGTTGTTCTCCCATAAAGGGCTGGCCCAGGCCAAGGCCTTGTCCGAGAGCAGCGAGATCAAGAAGCCCACCTTTGATCTCTCAGTAGGAAAGGCATGTGGCAGCAACTCGAAATAAATGCCCACCTGGTTAAGGAAACCTCGGCACTGAGTTGGCTCTCCCCCAAAGCGCTGTGGAAGAGGGGCAGAACCGGTCATACCCCGAAACACCGCAGGCGCAACAACAGGTGTCGGGGTAAACTCTGGCGCAACAACCGGAGCGGCAGTAGGAGCGAGCCCAGGAGCGACAACCGACCGATCGGCAACGGGAGCGAAATGAGCCGTGCGTTCAAGCAGGGTTTGCAACGCCACAGCGAACCGACCCAACAGGTGATCCTGCTGATCAAGTCTGGCAACCAGCGTGGGTAGCGAGGATGGCCCTGTACCGTCAGAATTCATGGCTTGGTCCTAATGTCACGGAACCATGAACCAGACGTACAACAAGAGATAAGTGAAAATAAGAAGGCTTTATTGAAAATAAAGCTGTAAAGCAAAAGTCCAAACGGATGGTGAAACCGAGCAGAGTCTTTGCGAAGCCAGAGGTCAGGAACCAGAAGGGTAGTCAGACGAAGCCAGGATCAGGAACCAGCAGGGTAGTCAGACGAAGCCAGGATCAGGAACCAGCAGGGTAGTCAGACGAAACCAGGATCAGGAACCAGCAGGGTAGTCAGACGAAGCCAGGATCAGGAACCAGAAGCAGCAGCAGTCTTAGAAGCATGTGAACACAAGAGGACCAAGCAAGGAACTGAAGCCACAGACCTCCTATATATATGAGCTAGGCATCCAGCTCCTCCCAGGGGAAGGAGGAGCCGCAGGGTGGAAGGCTACAAGAAACCAAGATGGCCGCCAGCACATGTCAAACGAAGGAGAGCAGCAAGCAGGTAAGACCATGACACTCTGCTGCCAGGGTTTCCCAAGGGCATCCACCTAGCCCTTCACCAGGGGTGGAAGAGATAGAATGCACTAACGCACAACCACTTATTTTTCCTGATGATAAGGACATGGGAATACCACCTCAGCACGTCTCTGATGATGACGAAACACAGGTGCCAACTGCTGCGTCTTTCTGCAGTGTGCAGACTGAACAGGAGGTCAGGGGTCAAGACTGGGTGGAAGACGATGCAGGGGACGATGAGGTCCTAGACCCCACATGGAATGAAGGTCGTGCCACTGAATTTCACAGTTCGGAGGAAGAGGCAGTGGTGAGACCGAGCCAACAGCGTAGCAAAAGAGAGAGCAGTGGGCAAAATCAGAACACCCGCCGCCAAGAGACTTCGCCTGCTACTGACCGCTGCCATCTGGGACCGAGCACCCCAAAGGCAGCTTCAAGAAGTTCCCTGGCATGGCACTTCTTCAAACAATGTGCTGACGACAAGACCCGAGTGGTTTGCACGCTGTGCCATCAGAGCCTGAAGCGAGGCATTAACGTTCTGAACCTTAGCACAACCTGCATGACCAGGCACCTGCATGCAAAGCATGAACTGCAGTGGAGTAAACACCTTAAGAACAAGGAAGTCACTCAGGCTCCCCCTGCTGCCCCTTCTGCTGCTGCCGCCTCGGCCTCTTCTGCTGCTGCCTCGGCCTCTTCTGCTGCTGCTGCCGCCGCCTCGGCCTCTTCCTCTGCCTCTGGAGGAAAGGTTGGCACCTGCCGTCCAGCAAACATGGGATGTACCACCAACACCACCACCTGCGACACCAAGCATCTCAACCATGTCACACGGCAGCGTTCAGCTCTCCATCTCACAAACATTTGAGAGAAAGCGTAAATTCCCACCTAGCCACCCTCGATCCCTGGCCCTGAATGCCAGCATTTCTAAACTACTGGCCTATGAAATGCTGTCATTTAGGCTAGTGGACACACACAGCTTCAAACAGCTCATGTCATATGCTGTCCCACAGTATGTTGTTCCCAGCCGCCACTACTTCTCCAAGAGAGCCGTGCCTTCCCTGCACAACCAAGTGTCCGATAAAATCAAGTGTGCACTGCGCAACGCCATCTGTGGCAAGGTCCACCTAACCACAGATACGTGGACCAGTAAGCACGGCCAGGGACGCTATATCTCCCTAACTGCACACTGGGTAAATGTAGAGGCAGCTGGAGCCCAGGCGGAGAGCTGTTTGGCGCACGTCCTTCCGCCGCCAAGGATCGCAGGGCAACATTCTTTGCCTCCTGTCTCCTCCTCCTCCTACTCAGCTTCCTCCTCCTCTTCTTCCACCTGCTCATCCAGTCAGCCACACACCTTCACCACCAACTTCAGCACAGCCCGGGGTAAACGTCAGCAGGCCATTCTGAAACTCATATGTTTGGGGGACAGGCCCCACACCGCACAGGAGTTGTGGCGGGGTATAGAACAACAGACCGATGAGTGGTTGCTGCCGGTGAGCCTCAAGCCCGGCCTGGTGGTGTGCGATAATGGGCGAAATCTCGTTGCAGCTCTGGGACTAGCCGGTTTGACGCACATCCCTTGCCTGGCGCATGTGCTGAATTTGGTGGTGCAGAAGTTCATTCGCAACTACCCCGACATGTCAGAGCTGCTGCATAAAGTGCGGGCCGTCTGTTCGCGCTTCCGGCGTTCACACCCTGCCGCTGCTCACCTGTCTGCGCTACAGCGTAACTTCGGACTTCCCGCTCACCGCCTCATATGCGACGTACCCACCAGGTGGAACTCCACCTTGCATATGCTGGACAGACTGTGCGAGCAGCAGCAGGCCATAGTGGAGTTTCAGCTGCAGCACGCACGGGTCAGTCGCACTGCGGATCAGACACACTTCACCACCAATGACTGGGCCTCCATGCGAGACCTGTGTGCCCTGTTGCGCTGTTTCGAGTACTCCACCAACATGGCCAGTGGAGATGACGCCGTTATCAGCGTTACAATACCACTTCTATGTCTCCTTGAGAAAACGCTTAGGGCGATGATGGAAGAGGAGGTGGCCCAGGAGGAAGAGGAGGAAGAGGGGTCATTTTTAGCACTTTCAGGCCAGTCTCTTCAAAGTGACTCAGAGGGAGGTTTTTTGCAACACCAGAGGGCAGGTACAAATGTGGCCAGACAGGGCCCACTACTGGAGGACGAGGAGGACGAGGATGAGGAGGAGGTGGAGGAGGATGAGGATGAAGCATGTTCACAGCGGGGTGGCACCCAAAGCAGCTCGGGCCCATCACTGGTGCGTGGCTGGGGGGAAACACAGGACGATGACGATACGCCTCCCACAGAGGACAGCTTGTCCTTAACTCTGGGCAGCCTGGCACACATGAGCGACTACATGCTGCAGTGCCTGCGCAACGACAGCAGAGTTGCCCACATTTTAACGTGTGCGGACTACTGGGTTGCCACCTTGCTGGATCCCCGGTACAAAGACAATGTGCCCACCTTACTTCCTACACTGGAGCGTGATAGGAAGATGCGCGAGTACAAACGCACGTTGGTAGACGCGCTACTGAGAGCATTCCCAAATGTCACAGGGGAACAAGTGGAAGCCCAAGGCGAAGGCAGAGGAGGAGCAAGAGGTCGCCAACGCAGCTGTGTCACGGCCAGCTCCTCTGAGGGCAGGGTTAGCATGGCAGAGATGTGGAAAAGTTTTGTCACCACGCCACAGCTAAGTGCACCACCACCTGATACGGAACGTGTTAGCAGGAGGCAACATTTCACTAACATAGTGGAACAGTACCTGTGCACACCCCTTCACGTACTGACTGATGGTTCGGCCCCATTCAACTTCTGGGTCTCCAAATTGTCCACGTGGCCAGAGCTAGCCTTTTATGCCTTGGAGGTGCTGGCCTGCCCGGCGGCCAGCGTTTTGTCTGAACGTGTATTCAGCACTGCAGGGGGCGTCATTACAGACAAACGCAGCCGCCTGTCTACAGTCAATGTGGACAAGCTGACGTTCATAAAAATGAACCAGGCATGGATCCCACAGGACCTGTCCATCCCTTGTGCAGATTAGATATTAACTACCTCCCCTTAACAATATATTATTCTACTCCAGGGCACTTCCTCATTCAATACTATTTTTAATTTCATTTTACCATTATATTGGGCAACCCAAAGTTGAATGAACCTCTCCTCTGTCTGGGTGCCGGGGCCTAAATGTGTGACAGTGGCCTGTTCCAGTGGTGGGTGATGTGAAGCCTGATTCTCTGCTATGACATGAAGACTTATTCTGTGCTGACATGAAGCCAGATTCTCTGTTACGCGACCTCTCTCCTCTGCCTGGGTGCCTGGGCCTAAATATGTGACAGTGGCCTGTTCCAGTGGTGGGTGACGTGAAGCCTGATTCTCTGCTATGACATGAATACAGATTCTGTGCTGACATCAGGCCAGATTCTCTGTTACGGGACCTCTCTCCTCTGCCTGGGTGCCTGGGCCTAAATGTGTGACAGTGGCCTGTTCCAGTGGTGGGTGACGTGAAGCCTGATTCTCTGCTATGACATGAATACAGATTCTGCGCTGACATAAGGCCAGATTCTCTGTTACGGGACCGCTCTCCTCTGTCTGGGTGCCGGGGCCTAAATGTGTGACAGTGGCCTGTTCCAGTGGTGGGTGACGTGAAGCCTGATTCTCTGCTATGACATGAAGACAGATTCTGCGCTAACATAAGGCCAGATTCTCTGTTACGGGACCTCTCTACTCTGCCTGGGTGCCTGGGCCTAAATATGTGACAGTGGCCTGTTCCAGTGGTGGGTGACGTGAAGCCTGATTCTCTGCTATGACATGAATACAGATTCTGCGCTGACATAAGGCCAGATTCTCTGTTACGGGACCTCTCTCCTCTGCCTGGGTGCCTGGGCCTAAATGTGTGACAGTGGCCTGTTCCAGTGGTGGGTGACGTGAAGCGTGATTCTCTGCTATGACATGAAGACAGATTCTGTGTTGACATAAGGCCAGATTCTCTGTTACGGGACCTCTCTCCTCTGACTGGGTGCCTGGGCCTAAATGTGTGACAGTGGCCTGTTCCAGTGGTGGGTGACGTGATGCCTGATTCTCTGCTATGACATAAAGACAGATTCTGTGCTGACATCAGGCCAGATTCTCTGTTACGGGACCTCTCTCCTCTGCCTGGGTGCATGGGCCTAAATGTGTGACAGTGGCCTGTTCCAGTGGTGGGTGACGTGAAGCCTGATTCTCTGCTATGACATAAAGACAGATTCTGTGCTGACATCAGGCCAGATTCTCTGTTACGGGACCTCTCTCCTCTGCCTGGGTGCCTGGGCCTAAATGTGTGACAGTGGCCTGTTCCAGTGGTGGGTGACGTGAAGCCTGATTCTCTGCTATGACATGAATACAGATTCTGCGCTGACATAAGGCCAGATTTTCTGTTACGGGACCGCTCTCCTATGTCTAGGTGCCGGGGCCTAAATGTGTGACAGTGGCCTGTTCCAGTGGTGGGTGATGTGAAGCCTGATTCTCTGCTATGACATGAAGACTGATTCTGCGCTGACATAAGGCCAGATTCTCTGTTACGGGACCTCTCTCCTCTGCCTGGGTGCCTTGGCCTAAATGTGTGACAGTGGCCTGTTCCAGTGGTGGGTGACATGAAGCCTGATTCTCTGCTATGACATGAAGACAGATTCTGTGCTGACATCAAGCCAGATTCTCTGTTACGGGACCTCTCTCCTCTGACTGGGTGCCTGGGCCTAAATGTGTGACAGTGGCCTGTTCCAGTGGTGGGTGACGTGAAGCTTGATTCTCTGCTATGACATGAAGACAGATTCTGCGCTGACATAAGGCCAGATTCTCTGTTACGGGACCGCTCTCCTCTGTCTGGGTGCCGGGGCCTAAATGTGTGACAGTGGCCTGTTCCAGTGGTGGGTGACGTGAAGCCTGATTCTCTGCTATGACATGAAGACAGATTCTGTGCTGACATGAAGCCAGATTCTCTGCTATGGCATGAAGAGACTGATTCTGTGCTGACATGAAGCCAGATTCTTTGCTATGGCATGAAGAGACTGATTCTCTGCTGACGTGAAACCAGATTCTCTGCTATGGGACCTCTGTCCAATTGATATTGGGTCATTTTTTTTTTTTTCAAATTCATTTCCCTATCCACATTTGTTTGCAGGGGATTTACCTACATGTTGCTGCCTTTTGCAGCCCTCTAGCTCTTTCCTGGGCTGTTTTACAGCCTTTTTAGTTCCGAAAAGTTCGGGTCCCCATTGACTTCAATGGGGTTCGGGTTCGGGACGAAGTTCGGATCGGGTTCGGATCCCGAACCCGAACATTTCCGGGAAGTTCGGCCGAACTTCTCGAACATCCAGGTGTTCGCTCAACTCTACTCCCTAGACAAAATGTGCCATTATAATTAATGAAAGATATTTGGGAATATATTAATAATAAAGTATTATTTAAGTATTTTCATTTTCTTAATTCCCGAAGAACACCTTTAAATACCTTATATTAGTTATAATGGCTTTTTTTTTTTCTGGGGAGCAATTATGAGGAAAAATAAAATGTCTGCCGATCCTATTAGTACACACAAACCTGTCCTAATCACACAGCAGGACAAGTTACTTCACAACACTCAGCTAAAGAGCTGTCTCATCCTCCTCTCTGCTCTAAATGGTTTAATAAGATCTTCTGTTGAATATCTGTAGGAATGGAGTTCATGAGGAGACATGAAGTACAGAGAGGACATACAGGACAGACTGTGGTAATGGGAGCTTACCCTGTTGCATCCTTAAGATATTTCTACTTGCTAGTTGACTAAAATGCAGGCATACGGCTGGATCTGTCTTCAGCAGCAGCTTCTCTCCAGCCCTATACCACACTGAAAAGAGTAAATACACATCACATAAATTAAAAAATTTGTAGTCTTTATTCAAAATAATCACAATTAAATCATAATCCATATACTATTACATATAGTTATTAAGCATATAGTGAATATATACAATTAATAACAACAACTATACTAAATATATATACCACTCTTAAGGGTGTGAAGTCTATGGGAAATTGCTGTTGCATGGGGGAGGAGGTGCTATGAACCTGCTGTGTATTGAGCCTGATAAGGGAAATCACCCTCTGTATATCGCTCAGTACTAGGTCAGTGCATCCCCTTCCCTAATCTGCATCAAGGATAACAAGGTAAAATACAAGATATCCTAAAAAGAGTAACCAGAGACAAAGTAAAGATCGTACCAATAAGAGTCAGGATAGGTGAATATTATCTCCTCGACATACGTTTCGCCGTTCTGCGTCCTCAGGAGGAGTGGTTTTAATGGGGCCGGATGATCAGTATTTAACATAATATGCTGTCCTATTACCTATGTCCTTGGTGATCACGTGTTTTAAAGCGACGAGTGGAGGCTCATTGCGGCGCATGACCAATCTGTGGCAGCCGTGTCATATCCCCTTCCGCCCGTCTCCTAAGTCGGACGCTGGTAAGGGCAGTCATGTGTCGAGAGCGGCACTGACCGATGTCACCGATGTCTAATCTCCTTGGAGACAGAGGGAAGCCCGCTAGCCGCCAGACCGTCATGCGCACTCGGCCATTCCCGTCTCGCTATGTGATGGATGCAATTACAGGTGGTAATCCAGTATATTATCAGGAATGGGGGGAAAGGCTAATGATAGGAATAGAAACAATAGAAACAAAGTGATAAAAAGAAGAATGGCATCACTGGAATCTAAAGGAAAAGGATCTTAAACTCTGTGGAATAGATCTATAATACATTAATTTACATATAGATAGGTTCATACTTAGCAGCGTCTCATTATTAAAACCATATTAATAATTACTATTAACATTAAACATGGGGAATATATACTCCCTGTTATTAAAGTGCATGAGTGATTAATATCATAAAAGTGCAGAATCTAGGTGCCTATGTTAATGAAGGCTAAATATAAAGTGCTAAGTGCTTGTTAATATAATAATTCATACATAATGCATTTCATTAATAAACAAATAATTAATTTACAATCTTTGACATGTGCTGAAAAATGACTACATATATTAAATAAACACTGTGATAAAATATCTTTGACTATTGTACGTATTAAATTAGTGCTGAATAAATGATAAAAGGCATATTCTAATACTGCTAGATGGAACCTAAAATCCATCCTAACATCTGTACATCCTATAAAAATGAATCCAGACCTATACAATTATGCTATTGTTATAACTACTATCCCCAAACCCGACAACTATTTACTGCCACACCCCCATTTTGAATCGTCCAAGAATATGGAGAATTATATCACTCTAGAAATTGATGCATCCATTCACACTCAGCTTTTCATCGGAGTTGTGTAGATATTCATAAAGTTCTCTTCATAATAGAAAAGACCTATAGTAGTGATACATCAAAAACATTAATATAAATAACTGATCAGAAAAGTCTTTTTATTTATACTGCTATATTTTTTAAAACTATATATTACCTATAAACATATAAAACAATTTTTTTTAAATATACTTCTAGATATCTTTATTTCCCCCATAAAAAATTATTAATAAACACAGCATTTTACAGGAAGGAACTGAACCCTAGATTTTCATTCAACCCTATAGGTGCCATGGTGTTCAATCTGAAAATCCACTTGCTTTCCAGTTGTGCTAATTTTTTACCTTTGTTGCCTCCTCTTGTCCCTAGATGGATCATATCGATACCTCTGAATTTAAACGCACTTGGATTGCAGCCATGGAAGATTTTAAAATGTTTGGGTATGGTTTTCAAGTTATTCAAATCCTCCTCATCTTTGGCTTTTTCTATGTCCCTCACATGTTCTCTGACCCTTTTCCTCAACTCTCGTGTAGTCAGACCCACATAAATTTTATCACAGGGGCAGGTGGCATAATACACTACCCCTGTGGATGAGCATGAAATGTATTCTCTAATTTGATAGGTTTTCTGTCTCTCAGAATCCAAGAATACATTAGTTCTTTCCATGTTTTTGCAGGCCTTGCGCGATCCACATGCATATGAGCCTCCTCTTATCTCCTCACTCGTCCCTGCCGCATCTGGTATATAATGACTGTGGACTAGAATGTCCTTTCAATTTCTGGATCTTCTTGCAGTTATCAGAGGTCTATTTATGACAATTTGCTTTAGCCTCATATCCGTGAGAAGTACTTCCCAATGCTTGTTCAAAACACTGTTAATCTGCCCCCACTGTCTATTGTAATTGGTGATGAACCTTGGTTCCAGACTTTGATCTTTTTGTACCTTAATGTTAGGGTATAGCAATTTGTCCCTTGTTCTTTGTATGGCTATATACATACTCTTATTTATTTGTCTATTACTATACCCTCTTTCCAAGAATCTGTCTTTCAATATCTGTGATTGTTTTTGGTATTGGTTTTTCTCTGAGCAAATTCTTTTTAACCGCAAAAACTGACCTGTGGGGATTCCATTGATGGTTGTCCTGGGGTGTGCCGACTCAGCATGCAGGATTGAATTGACTGCTGTATTTTTTCTATAGATGTCCGTTTTAAGGATACCTCCCTCACCCATGGTAATCCGGAGATCCAGAAAGTCCACTTCCCTTGCAGCCTGAAAAGTAAGTTTAATGTTGAGGTCGTTGGTATTCAATTTTTTTATAAATTGATTTAGGTCTTCAAGGGATCCTTCCCAAATAAAGAGGATATCATCGATATAGCGTATCCAGTTAAGTACCTTGTCTATTTCGATGATCTGGCCATCCTGGAAGATGGATCGTTCCCAGGCTCTGAGGAATAAATTGGCGTACGATGGGGCGCAGGTCGCCCCCATCGCCACTCCTTGCATCTGAAGATCGTATCTGTCTTTGAAGACAAAAAAATTATGTTCCAATATGAATTGTAACAAACTTAGAATGAAATCATTGAACTGTGGCTCACAGTCATTGCCCACACACTTTTCTCTGCCTACATGAGGTCTGCAGGGCACTGCTATTTATTATCTTACAGGAGTGTGCTTTCACTATGGTATGAGGATCTGCATGATTAAACAGAGTGACTAAAAGGTTTTGTAAACCTAGCGGCACATTATCCAACATTAATAACACAGTTGGCCATTAGGTTGCACCACAACTACTGTGCTGTTTACAGCAAACTTATTTACAGTGTAGCATACTATACAGTGCAATAAATGTGCATGGCACTGCACTGCAATATCAGTAATGCCCAGAGATTAGCAAAGTTTTGAAAGATTCGATTTGGCAACTCCGCCGCAAGAAATTCGATTGGTTCTGAATGATTTGTCATGTCAAGTACGGCCAGATGGAGCAGATGGGTTGCCAATTAGCCCACAGCTGCCTTTCATTTAATAAGTAAGACCGCACTGTATAGTGGGTCTTCATTGTTTTTCGCCACGCGACACCTTTAATGTACCTTTAAACAGGGGCTGTTGCCGGTGTGGGGTTTGGCTGGTTAGGTGGGGCTTCCATCCTATCGGTATTGAATTACATATGTTAGTTTATGGCTAATGAAGGAATAAGTAAATGTAGGAATAAATAAAGAAAGAAAAATGACGCACTCACCCTGCATTCTCATTGCACTCTCCCTGCAGTCTCCCGGCACTCTCCTTATCCAATATTCTTCTATTAATCATTTTCAGCAAAACTGTCCCTAGCTCATGAGCGCTTGCCACGTCTCTTTCTATGCTTAGCTCACAGGACAATGGTGGAGACCGTGCAAGATGAGGGTTTTATAGAGATGTGACATCACAGGGGATGGCTATCTGTGGATTGGCTGGCTGCAAGGCATTATGGGTGATCTTGTACTCCCAGGCTTCTTACTTTCTTACAACTGTACGAGTTACAAAGTATAAAACTGATTCAGTACTACGAAGCACAAGGAAATTTTGATTAATTGCGAATCAAAGTTTTCCTAAAACTTCGGACCAAATTCCACTTTGAATGTTTAGCTTTGCTCAATACAAGCACTGTTCCTAGCACAGCCGAGATAATATGAATCCCCCAAATTCTAATACACGTGCGTAATAGCTCAGTCCCACTACTCGGATTCTCTTGTACATGGGCGGTGGAGTACCTCCTGTAGTAGCGCAGGCTGACCAATATAAATTCTGCATAGCCTGGATGTGATTGACACATGTGTACTGGAAAACTGGGTGGGGCAGGGACAGTGGCATACATAGAGAAGTTAGGGCCCCATAGCAAGGATCAAACCAGCCCCCCCCCACATAGGACAGAATGGTTTCCACCTAAACCCCTTTCAGTGACACTTTGGCCATTTTTCCCACTGCTTCATTTGCTAAAAGTTGTTCCTTTAGAGGGCAGAGACCAGACAAAATTTTCACCTCCAGTAGAAGAGGAAATGATCTCAACTGGGCCCCCTCTTGCGCTGGGCCTCATAGCAGTTGCATGCTCTGTCGCTATAGTAGTTATGCCCCTGGGCAGGGGGGCCTTTACTAAGTTTTACTATGGTACCCTAAGAGATCTGGATACACCATGATTGTATTCAAGACCACATCACCAGGAGGAAACTAAACCTCAGAGCCTTTTTATTTATTTTTTTCCTTTGCTATTTTTAACCTGATCTAGCAGATCAATGAAATATATAATAGCATTAAAATGTTATTGATATTATTATTGATATTTTATCAGATATTAACCCATAAATTATTTTAGTTGTATAATTATACTTTGAATTTGCATATGACTTTACAATCAGGGGCATAGCTATAGGGGAACGAGGAAAGCGGCTGCTCTGTCCAGGAGGAGGACTAAAAGATTTTGTTGTCAGTGCCCCCTCAACAGTATTATAAAATGACATATTCAGAGACCCTGTAGGAAATGGACTCGACGGCTGCCGGGCCTCATCTGAGAGGTAATCTTGACTAGCTACAGGAGTGGGGGTTGCACAGGAGGAGGGGGTTGCAAAAGAGTTGCTGGGGTGGGGGCCCATTCATTTATAGTCACGTCACTGTTTACAATGCAAAGTTTATAAAACTTATTTTAAACAATCTTGCACAAAGCAGATTTTAATAATGGGCACGTTTTACTTAATCAGTTTACATTTAATTTGTTTGTTTCATTTATTTTTTATTGTTTAAAGATAAAACACACATTAGAAGCATAATGCATGTCCCCACAGAATGCAAAAACAGTTGTGCCACATTTCTGCTAAATTAAAAACCTGCAATGCAACTTGATGAGTATCTGCACTTTTGTTTCTCATGCAACAAATTAAAGTAAACTTTTGTTCCTTAAACAATTGAAAGAACCTTTGGCTATCAGAAATATTTGTGTACAACCACCATCATATTTCAGATTTATAGCACACTGGCTGTGATATAAATACATTAGCGCAGATAAAAAATGAAAGTTGTCCAGAGAGATGTTTTCTTTTAGTAGGGGCAGATTGGGTCAAAAACATCATTAACTTTTGCAGCTGCTTTTCCTGTGCTTACTGTGTGCTTGTTGGTCTCTGGAAATGGTAGGACATGTCTGCTCAGCCAATCACTGGCTACAGTGGTAATCCAGTTTGATGCAACTGGGCAAAATGTGCAAATCAATTCTAAACTAGAACTAAATCAGTTTTATTACGAACTAGCACAAGGACCCCGCTTCGCACGGGTATATTTCATTTATTTCATGTAAATTTTGTGTGTGTCGTTAAAAGATATTGACAATATCCCCCATAACAGTGACCTCTACAGCCCCCCACCCCTTAACACTAACCCCCCAACAGTGACCTCCACAGCAGCCCACCCTCTTAACTTTGACCTTCACAGCAGCCCATTTGTCACACGGCCTTTGGTGTGCGCCGTGACACGGTTGCTGTGCATGCTGTTGCCAGCGGCAACGTGTTGTGGTTGCAGCATGTAGGTGCCTCCTCCTTTCTTCTGGGGCCTTCCCTGTCTGGTGCCAGAGGGGTTAATTATGTAGCTGGTGGGGATTTATGTGTGTCCTGGGTGTGGCCACGAGGTTTATATTGCCTGTGGCCTGTTGGCTGGGGTCAGTGTTCCTCCAGCCTTGCTGTGTGCTGGAACTGTGCTCGTGCCCAGCCTCTACCATCTACCCAGTGCTTGAGGGCCACCTTGTGGAACATACTGTCACGATGGGGAGTAGTGGAAACTCCCCACCGTAAAATGTGGACCTGGTGGGAAAGACAACTAGGCCAGCAACTGGGATAAGGGAGCAGGTCACCTCATAAAGCATCCCAAATACTCGCACTAACTCCTCACCGTATGAGTGGACCTGGATAGTAGGACGGCTCATACCCAAGAAACCTAGGACCCTGATTCGCCCAGATAATCCCTCAAATAAATAAAGGGCAGAGATGACCTGTTCATCCCAGACACGGATGAACAGGAGTCTCCACCGGCCTAGCTGCAAGGAAAAAGAGGAGACCGAACAATACAGTAACTGGATCGGCAGGTTAATCACACAATACAACACACTTACCTGCCTCATCAACACCGACTGGAACCCAAACTTGAGTACTGGTGCCAACACACCATATGGGACACAGTACAAATAACCACACCCAGGTATGCAGCACACCAGTTACTGTCTGGAAACAATATTGTCTTTAATTGACAGTATATAAATCCCCACAGAATTGGTATACACTTAAGGTCATGTGAGTTACATCAGCCTCTACAACAACGTTGGCTAAGCGTCAGCTGTCTTATACTAAGAATGTCCTTTGTTGCCTATAGCAACCAATCAGAGCTCATATTAACAGACAATGACTCCTGTAGTTTGACGGTTAGGTTAACCCCTTCCCGACTGCAATCTGTTTATATACGTGCTATTTGCACATGCCACGTGCAGCTAGCATGTGTATAAACGTCAAGCCAGCTCTTTAATCCAAGCACTGCAAAGCGCTTGGATTAAAGCTTCTGCCCCTGTCCTGCTGCTGTCACGGACAGCATACAGTTCAGTAGTGCCGGCAAGGGACCAATCAGAGTGGTCCCTTGCCGGCAATCGATCTGATTGGTTAGTCTGTGCAGACTAACCAATGGGATCGCGGCAGTGAAAAAATGCCGGTTTCAGGCTCTGATCTGCGCTCTGCAGATCAGAGCCTGAAATCAGGTAGTGTCCTCGTGCTCCCCGATCTGTGCCCCCCAATCTGTGCGCCTCCAAGCCCCCCCTTGTCCCCACTTGCCCCTTATGAAGTTCCCTCCTCTCCCATCCACATTAATGCAGCCTGACCAGTGCCCTGATGCGGTCTGCCCTCTCCCCGCCCCACACATTCCTCCTGCCCCGATTTGCGCTGCCTCAGCCTCCCTCAATGCTGGCCGTACCTCCCAAACCCCCCTCCCCCTTTTCAAGGCTGCCCCATGCCTCCGATGCGGTCCCCCTGCTGTGTGTGATGGTGGCGGCTCCATTCCTGAGCCGCCACCATCAGCAGAGAGTGTCAGCTCTATGCTGACACTCTGCTGTAACCCCATAGATGCCATGGCAGCGGCATCCATTGAGTTAATAGAGGGAGGGGGCTCCCTCTCTCCACCATCGGGGCCGCCGCGCTGCGATGGCAGCGCCCGATGGCTGCCATGGCAACAGGACGCAAAAGCGTCCAGTGTTGCCACCTACAGGGCATCTGATTGTATTATACTTTGCAATGCAAGAGCATTGCAAAGTATAGTACAACCATCAGCCCCACTGGATCTTCAAGATCCAAGAGGGATTTGATAAAAAAAATTTTTAAATAAATAAAAGTAAAAATAAATAAATTAAAATGTAAAATTAAAAAAATAAATTGCCTTTTCCTATAAAAAATTAAGAAAAAAAAAACTACACATATTAGGTATCACCGCGTCCGTAACGACCGTCTCTATAAATATATCACATGATAGACCCCGTCCGATAAACACCATAAAAAAAAAACTGTGTAAAAAAAGCCATTTTTGTCACCTTACATCACAAAAAGTGCACCACCAAGCAATCAAAAAGGTGTATATCGAACAAAATGGTACCAATAAAACCGTCACTTCATCCCGCAAAAAAAATGAGACCCTACATAAGAAAATCGCTCAAAAAAAAACCAAACTATAGTTCTTAGAACATTGAGACACTAAAACATATTTTTTTAATTTCAAATATGCTATTATTGTGTTAAAGTGAAATAAATAAAAAAAGTGTACATATTAGGTATCGCCGCATCCATAATAACCTGCTCGATAAAAATATCACATGACCTAACCCCTCAGGTGAACACCGTAAAAAAAAAACTGTGCCAAAAAAGCCACAGCAAGCGATCAAAAAGGCTTATGACCCCCAAAATAGTACTAATCAAACCGTCACCTCATCCCGCAAAAAATGATACCCTATTTAAGACAATCTCCCAAAAAATAAAAAAAGCTATGGCTCTCAGACTTTGGAGACACTAAAACACCATTTTTTTGGTTTCAGAAATGCTATTATTGTGTAAAACTTAAATAAATAAGAAAAAGTATACATATTAGGTATTGCCACGTCCGTAACGATCTGCTCTATAAAACTGTCACATGACCTAACCCCTCAGATAAACGCTGTAAAAATAAATATATAAAAACTGTTCCAAAACAGCAAATTTTGGTCACCTTGCCCCATAAAGTGTAATAATGAATGATCAAAAAATCCTATGTACCCAAAAATGCTACCAATAAAAACCTCAACTCTTTCTGCAAAAAACGAGCCCCTGCACAAGACGATCGGCAGAAAAATCAAAAACATATGGCGTTCAGAAAATAGACACACAAAAACATAATTTATTTTTCAAAATTTGCTTTATTATGTAAAACTGAAACAAACAAACAAAGAAAGTAGACATATTTGATATTATTGCGTCCGTAACAACCTTCTCTATAAAAATAGCACATGATCTACCCTGTCAGATGAATCTTGTAAAAAAAAAAAAAAAAACTGTGCCAAAACAGCCATTTTTCAGTTACCTTGCCTCGCAAAAAAATTAATATAGAGCAATTAAAAATCATATTTACCCCAAAATAGTACCAATAAACCTGGCACCTTATCCCATAGTTTCCAAAATAGGGTCACTTTTTGGGAGTTTCTACTGTATGGGTGCATCAGGGGGGCTTTAAATGGGACATGGCATCTAAAACCAGTCCAGCAAAATCTGCCTTCTAAAAACCATACGGCGTTCCTTTCCTTCTGCGCCCTGCCGTGCGCCCTTTCATCAGTTTACGACCACATGTGGGGTGTTTCTGTAAACCGCAGAATTAGGGTACTAAATATTGAGTTTTGTTTGGCTGTTAACCCTCAATGTGTTAAAGAAAAAAATGTAATAAAATGGAAAATCTGCCAAAAAAGTGAAATTTTGAAATTTCATCTCCATTTTCCTTTAATTCTTGTGGAACACCTAAAGGGTTAACAAAGTTTGTAAAATCAGTTTTGAGTAACTTGAGGGGTGTAGTTTCTACAATGGGGTCATTTATGGGGGGTTTCCACTATGTAAGCCCCACAAAGTGATTTCAGACCTGAACTGGTCCTTAAAAAGTGGGTTTTGGAAATTTTCTTAAAAATTTGAAGAATTGCTTCTAAATTTCTAAGCCTTCTAACATCCTAAAAAAATAAAATGACATTTCCAAAATGATGCCAACAAAAAGTAGGCATATGGGAAATGTTAAGTAATAAATATTTTATTAGGTATGACTTTCTGTTTTAGAAGCAGAGAAATTGAAATTTAGAAAATTGTGAATTTTTAAAAATTTTGGGTAAATTTGGGATTCTTTCATAAATAAAGGTGAAATATATTGACTCAAATTTATGACTATCATGAAGTACAATGTGTCACGAGAAAACAATCTCAGAATGGCTTGGATAAATAAAAGTATTCTAAAGCAATTACCACATAAAGTGACGCATGTCAGATTTGTAAATTTTGACCTGGACAGTGGGGCATCAATGACCCTTGGTCATGAAAGGGTTAATAAGCATATTTTTGGCAAATAATTGGAAAGCGTTAGGTGACTGTGCAAAATTTTGTGATTGTAAATGCAACATTGCAGATTCCTTTAGCAGACATACATACAAACATACATACACTCAGCTTTATATATTAGATTTACAAAATATTCTACTTCTAAATGAAGCTGAAATTTGGGCGATTACATGTTAGCAAATAATTCTAAATGTTATTTGCCCTCCATTTTATATATAATATTAAGTTCAGTAGTGAGGGAAGCAGGGCAGAGAAGATGAATATGGAAGATCACATGACCTTGGGTGGGGCCTTGACTGACAGACTTGCCCATATTGCCCCAGGGACAGGAAAGGGTCAGTTAGTGTATTGTGTGTCTGTTGCAGAGCTTGAGTTCTGTTACATGGCTGCAAAGAAAAACTGACTTAGTTGCTCCTAGCAGCCAATTAGATTCCACCTTTCATTTTCCAAAGGAGCTAAAAACGTTAGAACCCACTGTGCCACGTGTCCTACCTCCTCTAAGGGCATTGTCTAAGTGAACCCCTCGATCTTCACAGTACCCCTCATGGTGGGGATAGACTTTCCAGAGGGGAACACCAGGTTGCTATCTCTTGAGGAGGATTGGAAAACGAGGCAGCTGGTCCAGCCAGACCAGGAGGTACCTGAGCAAGGTACCAGAGGTACAGACATTGTCAGCAGGCTAAGTTATAACCAGGAGTAACAGTGCAGGACCAAAGGATGAGGCAGAGGCTAAGCCAAACAGGCAGCAGGTCAGAACAAGTGGCACAGGTACAGGTCAGGCAATCCGGGAGAGTCAAGGCAAGCAGGCAGGGATCTAACAGGTAGCAGAGTCCAGGAATAAAAGAACCAGTCAGGAACACAAGCAGATATCAGGAACCTTAACAGGACACAAAGACCTTGACACTGAGGCAACTGGTAAGGGGGCTGAGCCACTTATATATGTGCAGGAGGGCTAAGATTGGTCAGCGACGTCACATGATCCAAACCATAAAGCACAAGCAGTGATGCGCGCCTGCCCTTAAGGAAATGCTGCAGGAAACAAGCAGCAAGCATGCTGTGGCCAGGGCTGAAAGGAAAGACTGGCAGCAGATCATCGCTGAACACAGCGCCCGGGGCAGCGGTGGTAAGCAGAGGGACAGCGGCGCACAGCAGCTGCTGTTACAGCTGCAGAGGTTGTCTATTTGCGGGTTTATAATACTACAGTGTGTTTGTATAAACATGGTCATGCATCTGCCCCCATTAAGACATATTTTTTGACAGCTTGTTCAGAACAAGACATTGCTTTTCATAATACTACTGTGTATACATAAACACAGGCAGGAATATGCCCCCACTAAGTTATACAAGTTGGATTGCATGTACAGAACAAGACGCTGCTTCTTGTGATATGAATGTGTGTATATAAATACGGGCAGGCATCTGTCCCCAATAAGAGATTTTTAGGATTTTTTTACATTTTAGAAGCTTAACAAATCCAACGGCATAGTGTTTTATTAAAAAGCCTATTTGTTTAACACCATTAACCACGCATTTACCCATAATAGCAAAACTTTCTTAACTACAGTGCATTTGAAATTATTCAAATCCTTTCACTTTTTATTTTTTTCATTTTATTATATTGCTGCCTTGTGTTAATAAAAAATAAAAAATAAAAAATATTTTCACCCACCACTCAATACCCCATGATGAGAAAGTAAACACAGAATTTTAGAAATCTTAGCTAATGTGTTGGCAACTTGGCAAGGAAAAAACTAAATATTGCATTGTCATAAGTATTCAGACCCTTACTCAGGACTTGAAGCACCTTTGGCAGCAATTACAATTTCCAGTCTTCTTAAGTATGATGCCACAGTTTCCTTGTGCTTTGTGGTAACAAATCAATTTTCCTGAAAAGGAAGTGAAAATTTAAAAAATCATACTCGCCTCGCATTTGAGAGCAAAGAGGCCACCATAGCCATCTTGCTTGAAGATTGTGCACAAAATTCCATGCACTGTGACATATTATGTCACCACACAGGCCAGCGCAATGATATCATCACGCACTGCACAAGACTTCGCGCTGGATCTTCAAGCAAGCTGGCCGCAGTGGCTTCTTCGCGCTCAAATGCTTAAGGTAAAAACAAGTTATTCTTTTCTTTTTTAACTTATCAACCCCTGAAAGGACTTGCTATTCATCTGGCGCAATTGATATTCCCCATTATTGCCCAGCTGCTTACAAAAAAAAACGGTTTGTGACAAAGTAATTCATCACAAAGCAATAAAAATAAAAAAAATTCAACAAAACAGTAGAGATGTCCCTAACTATTCACCGCCGAACATCGCTTGTTCGCGTTCGCCGCGGCGGGCGAACATATGCGATGTTCGGTCCGCCCCCTATACGTCATCATTGAGCAAACTTTGACCCTGTACCTCACAGTCAGCAGACACATTCCAGCCAATCAGCATACCCTCCCTCCCAGACCCTACCACCTCCTCTAAAAAAGCAAAGACGGCAGCCCTCTTAGATTCATTCTGAAGCTGCAGTGTTAGTTAGAGCAGGAAGAGTGCTGCTGCTGAATTAATAGGGAAATCTTTAGCTAGGCCAGTGTTCTGTGTCCTCTCCAGTCCTCAAAGACTCATCTGCTGTAAGGACAGCGTCCTGACAGCACCCCAAAAGCCCTTTTTAGGGCTGGTACATCAGTCTGCTTTTTTTTATTTTTATATATATATATATATTGCAGTTGCCTGCCCATGTGTGAGAGGTCACAGGCCCACAGACTGTACTGTGTTCACGCCACTCATATAGGGTGGCACAGCACCTTGCTGTTAAAAAATTAATTAAATTTTTCCTCTGTAATATAATTGCAGTTGCCTGCCAGTGTGTATCAGGCCCACAGACTGTACTGTGCCCACTGCCCACCACTCATATAGGGTGGCACAGCACCTTGCTGTTAAAAAATTCATTTAATTTTTCCTCTGTAATATAATTGCAGTTGCCTGCCAGTGAGTGTCAGGCCCACAGACTGTACTGTGCCCACTGCCCACCACTCATATAGGGTGGCACAGTACCTTGTATGCATAGTACCACTAATCTAAAAAAAAATTAGAGGCAGAGGCAGGCCACCCCGCAGGGGCCGTCGTGGTCGTGGTGCTGTGATTTCCTATGGCTCTAGAATTATGCCCAGTGTTCAGAGGCTGCGTACCCTGAATTCGAAAAATTCTGAGGACATAGTTGACTGGCTAACACAGGACACCCAATCTTCTACAGCTTCCGCTCGGAACCTTAACGCACCATACTCCTCCAGCTCAGCTTCAAACAGACGGGCACCTCTCAAGTTACCACTCGCCCGCCCGCCGCCACCACCAACACTAGCACCACAGCCGCTTCACCTGATCTGTCAGAGGAGTTATTTACACATCAGTTGGAAGAAATGAGTGATGTGCAACCATTATTGCCAGAGGATGTAGATAACAGGGATATGTCTCAGTCAGGCAGCATTACACACATGGACGTACGGTGTGATGATGATGATGTTGTTCCCGCTACTGCTTCCTTTGCTGAGTTGTTAGATACGATGTGTCCGTGGATGTCACGTGGGTGCCCGCTCGAAGAGAAGAAGAACAGGGGGAAAGTTTAGATGGGGAGACAGAGAGGAGGAGGAGACGAGTTGGAAGCAGGGGGAGGTCGTCGCAAGGAGCTAGTGGCACAGTCAGATAGCATGTATTGGCACCCGGAGTCAGCCAGACAGCACGCCAATCAACGCATGCTGTTGCCACCACAAGAATGCCGTCATTGCAAAGCTCAGCAGTGTGGCATTTTTTTTTGTGTGTCTGCCTCTAAAAACAGCGATGCCATTTGCAACCTGTGCCAAAAGAAACTGAGTCATGGGAAGTCCAGCACCCACCTAGGTACAACTGCTTTGCGAAAGCACATGATCTCACATCACAAACGCCTATGGGATCAACACATGAGTACAAGCAGCACACAAACTCAAAGCCACCATCCTCCTCCTGGTCCAGCATCTTCAGCCACGTCAACCACTGCTGTCCTCCTTGCACCCTCTCAACCACCCGCCACTCCGCCTCTCACCTTCAGCAGTTCCTGCTCATCTGCCCACAGTCCGGTGTATGTCAAGGAAATGTTTGAGCGTAAGAAGCCAATGTCACAGAGTCACCCCCTTGCCCGGCGTCTCACAGCTGGCTTGTCAGAACTCTTAGCCCGCCAGCTTTTACCATACAAGCTGGTGGAGTCTGAGGTCTTCAAAAAAATTTGAGCTATTGGGACACCGCAGTGGAAGGTAACCTGCCAAATTTATTTTTCACAAAAGGCAATCCCCAACCTGTACTCTATTGTGGAAAAGAAGTCATGGCATGTCTGGCACACAGTGTTGGGGCAAGGGTCCACTAAAACCTGGTCTGCAAAGCACAGTCAGGGCAGGTATATCACGTACACTGCGCATTGGGTAAACCTGCTGATGGCTGCCAAGCATGGAATGCGTGGCTCTGCAGCGGAGTTGGTGACACCGCCACGACTTGCAGGCAGGCCTGCTGCCACCTCCTCTACTCCTCCTACTCCATCCTCTTCGCTAACCTCCTCGGCTGAGTCCTCTTCTACTGCTGCGTCTTACTCAACATCAACTGCACCCCCCCAGCTCCCCAGGGGCTATTCCACATCCTGGTTACGACAGCGTCACGCCGTCTTGGGGTTGACTTGCCTGAAAGCAGAGAGTTACACCGGACCAGGACTCCTGTGCGCCCTAAACGCACAGGTGGATCAGTGGCTGACCCCGCACCAACTGGAGATCGGCAAAGTGGTGTGTGACAACGGAAGCAATTTGTTGGCGGCATTGAATTTGGGCAAGTTGATACATGTGCCGTGCATGGCACATGTGTTGAATCTGATCGTACAACGCTTTGTGTATAAGTACCCAGGCTTACAGAACGTCCTCAAGCAGGCCAGGAAGGTGTGTGGCCATTTCAGGCGTTCCGACACGGCCATGGCGCATTTTTCCGATATTCAGCGGTGAAACAACATGCCAGTGAGGCGCTTAATTTGCGACAGCCCGACACGTTGGAATTCAACACTCCTAAAGTTCGACCGCCTGCTCCAACAAGAAAAAGCTGTCAACGAGTATTTGTATGACCGGGGTGCTAGGACAGCCTCTGCGGAGCTGGGTATTTTTTTGCCACGTTACTGGATGCTCATGCGCAATGCCTGTAGGTAGAGTTGAGCGAACACCTGGATGTTCGGGTTCGAGAAGTTCGGCCGAACTTCCCGGAAATGTTCGGGATCGGCATCCGAACCCGATCCGAAATTCGTCCCGAACCCCATTGAAGTCAATGGGGACCCGAACTTTTGGGCACTAAAAAGGCTGTAAAACAGCCCAGGAAAGAGCTAGAGGGCTGCAAAAGGCAGCAACATGTAGGTAAATCCCCTGCAAACAAATGTGGATAGGGAAATGAATTAAAATAAAAATTAAAAAAATAAAAATGAACCAATATCCATTGGACAGAGGTCCCATAGCAGAGAATCTGGATTCACGTCAGCAGAGAATCAGTCTCTTCATGCCATAGCAAAGAATATGGCTTCATGTCAGCAGAGAATCAGTATCTTCATGCCATAGCAGAGAATCTGGCTTCATGTCAGCTCAGAATCAGTCTTCATGTCATAGCAGAGAATCAGGCTTCACGTCACCCACCACTGGAACAGGCCACTGTCACACATTTAGGCCCCGGCACCCAGACAGAGGAGAGCGGTCCCGTAACAGAGAATCTGGCCTTATGTCAGCGCAGAATCTGTCTTCATGTCATAGCAGAGAATCAAGCTTCACGTCACCCACCACTGGAACAGGCCACTGTCACACATTTAGGCCCCGGCACCCAGACAGAGGAGAGAGGTCCTGTAACAGAGAATCTGGCCTTATGTCAGCACAGAATCTGTATTCATGTCAAAGCAGAGAATCAGGCATCACGTCACCCACCACTGGAACAGGCCACTGTCACACATTTAGGCCCCGGCACCCAGACAGAGGAGAGCGGTCCCTTAACAGAGAATCTGGCCTTAAGTCAGCGCAGAATCTGTTTTCATGTCATAGCAGAGAATCAGGCTTCACGTCAGCCACCACTGGAACAGGCCACTGTCACACATTTAGGCCCAGGCACCCAGGCAGAGGAGAGAGGTCCGTAACAGAGAATCTGGCCTTATGTCAGCGCAGAATCTGTATTCATGTCATAGCAGAGAATCAGGCTTCACGTCACCCACCACTGGAACAGGCCACTGTCACACATTTAGGCCCCGGCACCCAGACAGAGGAGAGAGGTCCTGTAACAGAGAATCTGGCCTTATGTCAGCACAGAATCTGTCTTCATGTCATAGCAGAGAATCAGGCATCACGTCACCCACCACTGGAACAGGCCACTGTCACACATTTAGGCCCAGGCACCCAGGCAGAGGAGAGAGGTCCCGTAACAGAGAATCTGGCCTTATGTCAGCACAGAATCTGTCTTAATGTCATAGCAAAGAATCAGGCTTCACGTCACCCACCACTGGAACAGGCCACTGTCACACATTTAGGCCCAGGCACCCAGGCAGAGGAGAGAGGTCCCGTAACAGAGAATCTGGCCTTATGTCAGCGCAGAATCTGTATTCATGTCATAGCAGAGAATCAGGCTTCACGTCACCCACCACTGGAACAGGCCACTGTCACACATTTAGGCCCCGGCACCCAGACAGAGGAGAGCGGTCCCGTAACAGAGAATCTGGCCTTATGTCAGCGCAGAATCTGTCTTCATGTCATAGCAGAGAATCAAGCTTCACGTCACCCACCACTGGAACAGGCCACTGTCACACATTTAGGCCCCGGCACCCAGACGGAGGAGAGAGGTCCTGTAACAGAGAATATGGCCTTATGTCAGCACAGAATCTGTCTTCATGTCATAGCAGAGAATCAGGCATCACGTCACCCACCACTGGAACAGGCCACTGTCACACATTTAGGCCCAGGCACCCAGGCAGAGGAGAGAGGTCCCGTAACAGAGAATCTGGCCTGATGTCAGCACAGAATCTGTCTTAATGTCATAGCAGAGAATCAGGCTTCACGTCACCCACCACTGGAACAGGCCACTGTCACACATTTGGGCCCCGGCACCCAGACAGAGGAGAGCGGTCCCGTAACAGAGAATCTGGCCTTATGTCAGCCCAGAATCTGTCTTCATGTCATAGCAGAGAATCAAGCTTCACGTCACCCACCACTGGAACAGGCCACTGTCACACATTTAGGCCCCGGCACCCAGACAGAGGAGAGAGGTCATGTAACAGAGAATCTGGCCTTATGTCAGCACAGAATCTGTCTTCATGTCATAGCAGAGAATCAGGCATCACGTCACCCACCACTGGAACAGGCCACTGTCACACATTTAGGCCCCTGCACCCAGACAGAGGAGAGCGGTCCCGTAACAGAGAATCTGGCCTTATGTCAACGCAGAATCTGTCTTCATGTCATAGCAGAGAATCAGGCTTCACGTCAGCCACCACTGGAACAGGCCACTGTCACACATTTAGGCCCAGGCACCCAGGCAGAGGAGAGAGGTCCCGTAACAGAGAATCTGGCCTTATGTCAGCACAGAATCTGTCTTAATGTCATAGCAGAGAATCAGGCTTCACGTCACCCACCACTGGAACAGGCCACTGTCACACATTTAGGCCCAGGCACCCAGGCAGAGGAGAGAGGTCCCGTAACCGAGAATCTGGCCTGATGTCAGCGCAGAATCTGTATTCATGTCATAGCAGAGAATCAGGCTTCACGTCACCCACCACTGGAACAGGCCACTGTCACACATTTAGGCCCCGGCACCCAGACAGAGGAGAGAGGTCCCGTAACAGAGAATCTGGCATTATGTCAGCGCAGAATCTGTTTTCATGTCATAGCAGAGAATCAGGCTTCACGTCACCCACCACTGGAACAGGCCACTGTCACACAATTAGGCCCAGGCACCCAGGCAGAGGAGAGAGGTCCCGTAACAGAGAATCTGGCCTTATGTCAGCGCAGAATCTGTATTCATGTCATAGCAGAGAATCAGGCTTCACGTCACCCACCACTGGAACAGGCCACTGTCACACATTTAGGCCCCGGCACCCAGACAGAGGAGAGCGGTCCCGTAACAGAGAATCTGGCCTTATGTCAGCGCAGAATCTGTCTTCATGTCATAGCAGAGAATCAGGCTTCACGTCAGCCACCACTGGAACAGGCCACTGTCACACATTTAGGCCCAGGCACCCAGGCAGAGGAGAGAGGTCCCGTAACAGAGAATCTGGCCTTATGTCAGCGCAGAATCTGTATTCATGTCATAGCAGAGAATCAGGCTTCACGTCACCCACCACTGGAACAGGCCACTGTCACACATTTAGGCCCCGGCACCCAGACAGAGGAGAGCGGTCCCGTAACAGAGAATCTGGCCTTATGTCAGCGCAGAATCTGTCTTCATGTCATAGCAGAGAATCAAGCTTCACGTCACCCACCACTGGAACAGGCCACTGTCACACATTTAGGCCCCGGCACCCAGACGGAGGAGAGAGGTCCTGTAACAGAGAATATGGCCTTATGTCAGCACAGAATCTGTCTTCATGTCATAGCAGAGAATCAGGCATCACGTCACCCACCACTGGAACAGGCCACTGTCACACATTTAGGCCCAGGCACCCAGGCAGAGGAGAGAGGTCCCGTAACAGAGAATCTGGCCTGATGTCAGCACAGAATCTGTCTTAATGTCATAGCAGAGAATCAGGCTTCACGTCACTTCACTTCACGGTTCATTCAACTTTGGGTTGCCCCACAATATAATGGTAAAATGAAATTAAAAATAGTATTGAATGAGGAAGTGCCCTGGAGTAGAATAATATATTGTTAAGGGGAGGTAGTTAATATCTAATCTGCACAAGGGATGGACAGGTCCTGTGGGATCCATGCCTGGTTCATTTTTATGAACGTCAGCTTGTCCACATTGGCTGTAGACAGGCGGCTGCGTTTGTCTGTAATGACGCCCCCTGCCGTGCTGAATACACGTTCAGACAAAACGCTGGCCGCCGGGCAGGCCAGCACCTCCAAGGCATAAAAGGCTAGCTCTGGCCACGTGGACAATTTGGAGACCCAGAAGTTGAATAGCGCCGAACCATCAGTCAGTACGTGGAGGGGTGTGCACAGGTACTGTTCCACCATGTTAGTGAAATGTTGCCTCCTGCTAACACGTTCCGTATCAGGAGGTGGTGCAGTTAGCTGTGGTGTGGTGACAAAACTTTTCCACATCTCTGCCATGCTAACCCTGCCCTCAGAGGAGCTGGCCGTGACACAGCTGCGTTGGCAACCTCTTGCTCCTCCTCTGCCTTCGCCTTGGGCTTCCACTGGTTCCCCTGTGACATTTGGGAATGCTCTCAGTAGCGCGTCTACCAACGTGCGCTTGTACTCGCGCATCTTCCTATCACGCTTCAGTGTAGGAAGTAAGGTGGTCACATTGTCTTTGTACCAGGGATCCAGCAGGGTGGCAACCCAGTAGTCTGCACACATTAAAATGTGGGCAACTCTGCTGTCGTTGCGCAGGCACTGCAGCATGTAGTCGCTCATGTGTGCCAGGCTGCCCAGAGGTAAGGACAAGCTGTCCTCTGTGGGAGGCGTATCGTCATCGTCCTGTGTTTCCTTCCAGCCACGCACCAGTGATGGGCCCGAGCTGCTTTGGGTGCCACCCCGCTGTGAACATGCTTCATCCTCATCCTCCTCCACCTCCTCCTCATCCTCGTCCTCCTCGTCCTCCAGTAGTGGGCCTTGTCGGGCCACATTTGTACCTGACCTCTGGTGTTGCAAAAAACCTCCCTCTGAGTCACTTTGAAGAGACTGGCCTGAAAGTGCTAAAAATGACCCCTCTTCCTCCTCTTCCTCCTGGGCCACCTCCTCTTCCATCATCGCCCTAAGTGTTTTCTCAAGGAGACATAGAAGTGGTATTGTAACGCTGATAACGGCGTCATCGCCACTGGCCATGTTGGTGGAGTACTCGAAACAGCGCAACAGGGCACACAGGTCTCGCATGGAGGCCCAGTCATTGGTGGTGAAGTGGGTCTGATCCGCAGTGCGACTGACCCGTGCGTGCTGCAGCTGAAACTCCACTATGGCCTGCTGCTGCTCGCACAGTCTGTCCAGCATATGCAAGGTGGAGTTCCACCTGGTGGGCACGTCGCATATGAGGCGGTGAGCGGGAAGGCCGAAGTTACGCTGTAGCGCAGACAGGCGAGCAGCGGCAGGGTGTGAACGCCGGAAGCGCGAACAGACGGCCCGCACTTTATGCAGCAGCTCTGACATGTCGGGGTAGTTGCGAATGAACTTCTGCACCACCCAATTCAGCACATGCGCCAGGCAAGGGATGTGCGTCAAACCGGCTAGTCCCAGAGCTGCAACGAGATTTCGCCCATTATCGCACACCACCAGGCCGGGCTTGAGGCTCACCGGCAGCAACCACTCGTCGGTCTGTTGTTCTATACCCCGCCACAACTCCTGTGCGGTGTGGGGCCTGTCCCCCAAACATATGAGTTTCAGAATGGCCTGCTGACGTTTACCCCGTGCTGTGCTGAAGTTGGTGGTGAAGGTGTGTGGCTGACTGGATGAGCAGGTGGAAGAAGAGGAGGAGGAAGCTGAGTAGGAGGAGGAGTAGACAGGAGTCAAAGAATGTTGCCCTGCGATCCTTGGCGGCGGAAGGACGTGCGCCAAATAGCTCTCCGCCTGGGGCCCAGCCGCCACTACATTTACCCAGTGTGCAGTTAGGGAGATATAGCGTCCCTGGCCGTGCTTACTGGTCCACGTATCTGTGGTTAGGTGGACCTTGCCACAGATGGCGTTGCGCAGTGCACACTTGATTTTATCGGACACTTGTTTGTGCAGGGAAGGCACGGCTCTCTTAGAGAAGTAGTGGCGGCTGGGAACAACATACTGTGGGACAGCAAGTGACATGAGCTGTTTGAAGCTGTGTGTGTCCACCAGCCTAAATGACAGCATTTCATAGGCCAGTAGTTTAGAAATGCTGGCATTCAGGGCCAGGGATCGAGGGTGGCTAGGTGGGAATTTACGCTTTCTCTCAAATGTTTGTGAGATGGAGAGCTGAACGCTGCCGTGTGACATGGTTGAGATGCTTGGTGACGCAGGTGGTGGTGTTGGTGGTACATCCCATGTTTGCTGGGCGGCAGGTGCCAACGTTCCTCCAGAGGCAGAGGAAGAGGCCGAGGCGGCGGCAGCAGCAGCAGAAGAGGCCGAGGCGGCGGCAGCAGCAGAAGAGGCCGAGGCGGCAGCAGCAGATGAGGTAGCAGGGGGAGCCTGAGTGACTTCCTTGTTTTTAAGGTGTTTACTCCACTGCAGTTCATGCTTTGCATGCAGGTTGTGCTAAGGTTCAGAAAGTTAATGCCTCGCTTCAGGCTCTGATGGAACAGCGTGCAAACCACTCGGGTCTTGTCGTCAGCACATTGTTTGAAGAAGTGCCATGCCAGGGAACTCCTTGAAGCTGCCTTTGGGGTGCTCGGTCCCAGATGGCGGCGGTCAGTAGCAGGCGGAGTCTCTTGGTGGCGGGTGTTCTGATTTTGCCCACTGCTCCCTCTTTTGCTACGCTGTTGGCTCGGTCTCACCACTGCCTCTTCCTCCGAACTGTGAAATTCAGTGGCACGACCTTCATTCCATGTGGGGTCTAGGACCTCATCGTCCCCTGCATCGTCTTCCACCCAGTTTTGACCCCTGACCTCCTGTTCAGTCTGCACACTGCAGAAAGACGCAGCAGTTGGCACCTGTGTTTCGTCATCATCAGAGACGTGCTGAGGTGGTATTCCCATGTCCTCATCATCAGGAAACATAAGTGGTTGTGCGTTAGTGCATTCTATCTCTTCCACCCCTGGTGAAGGGCTAGGTGGATGCCCTTGGAAAACCCTGGCAGCAGAGTCTTCAAACAGCATAAGAGACTGCTGCATAACTTGAGGCTCAGACAGTTTCCCTGATATGCATGGGGGTGATGTGACAGACTGATGGGCTAGGTTTTCATGCGCCATCTGTGCGCTTTCTGCAGAAGACTGGGTGGGAGATAATGTGAACGTGCTGGATGCACTGTAGGCCACCCAATTGACTAATGCCTGTACCTGCTCAGGCCTTATCATCCTTAGAACGGCATTGGGCCCCACCAAATATCCCTGTAAATTCTGGCGGCTACTGGGACCTGAGGTAGTTGGTTTACTAGGACGTGTGGCTGTGGCAGAACGGCCACGTCCTCTCCCAGCACCAGAGGGTCCACTAACACCACCACGACCATGTCCACGTCCGCGTCCCTTATTAGATGTTTTCCTCATTGTTCCAGTTCACCACAATTTTGAGAATGGCAAATTTGGGAATGCTTTTTCATCCCAGAACAAAAAGTCTGCTTTGACGGTCACTACAAATAACTTGACCAGCTAAAACTGTGCAGATTTGGTTGAATAGAGATGTGAGACTTGTTTTTTTTTGCGCTGTGTGACAGTTATAGGTTTAATCACAGAATGACACTTCTATCAGCACGCTAGCGTGTGTCTTAGGTTTTTCTGAATGATACTATCAATAAATTCAATGGAAGATTTTCTTTTTGGGATAGATTTCAAGTAGGCCTGAAATACCACAAACTAGTTATTTTCAGAATGGCAAATTTTGGAATGCTTTTTCAACCCAGAACAAAAAGTCTGCTTTGACGGTCACTACAAATAACTTGACCAGCTAAAACTGTGCAGATTTGGTTGAATAGAGATGTGAGACCTGTTTTTTTTTGCGCTGTGTGACAGTTATAGCTTTAATCACAGAATGACACTTCTATCAGCACGCTAGCGTGTGTCTTAGGTTTTTCTGAATGATACTATCAATAACTTTAATGGAAGATTTTCTTTTTGGGATAGATTTCAAGTAGGCCTGAAATACCACAAACTAGTTATTTTCAGAATGGCAAATTTGGGAATGCTTTTTCAACCCAGAACAAAAAGTCTGCTTTGACGGTCACTACAAATAACTTGACCAGCTAAAACTGTGCAGATTTGGTTGAATAGAGATGTGAGACCTGTTTTTTTTTGCGCTTTGTGACAGTTATATGTTTAATCACAGAATGACACTTCTATCAGCACGCTAGCGTGTGTCTTAGGTTTTTCTGAATGATACTATCAATAACTTTAATGGAAGATTTTCTTTTTGGGATAGATTTTAAGTAGGCCTGAAATACCACAAACTAGTTATTTTCAGAATGGCAAATTTGGGAATGCTTTTTCAACCCAGAACAAAAAGTCTGCTTTGACGGTCACTACAAATAACTTGACCAGCTAAAACTGTGCAGATTTGGTTGAATAGAGATGTGAGACCTGTTTTTTTTTGCGCTTTGTGACAGTTATATGTTTAATCACAGAATGACACTTCTATCAGCACGCTAGCGTGTGTCTTAGGTTTTTCTGAATGATACTATCAATAACTTTAATGGAAGATTTTCTTTTTGGGATAGATTTTAAGTAGGCCTGAAATACCACAAACTAGTTATTTTCAGAATGGCAAATTTGGGAATGCTTTTTCAACCCAGAACAAAAAGTCTGCTTTGACGGTCACTACAAATAACTTGACCAGCTAAAACTGTGCAGATTTGGTTGAATAGAGATGTGAGACCTGTTTTTTTTTGCGCTGTGTGACAGTTATAGGTTTAATCACAGAATGACACTTCTATCAGCACGCTAGCGTGTGTCTTAGGTTTTTCTGAATGATACTATCAATAACTTTAATGGAAGATTTTCTTTTTGGGATAGATTTCAAGTAGGCCTAAAATACCACAAACTAGTTATTTTCAGAATGGCAAATTTGGGAATGCTTTTTCAACCCAGAACAAAAAGTCTGCTTTGACGGTCACTACAAATAACTTGACCAGCTAAAACTGTGCAGATTTGGTTGAATAGAGATGTGAGACTTGTTTTTTTTTGCGCTGTGTGACAGTTATAGGTTTAATCACAGAATGACACTTCTATCAGCACGCTAGCGTGTGTCTTAGGTTTTTCTGAATGATACTATCAATAAATTCAATGGAAGATTTTCTTTTTGGGATAGATTTCAAGTAGGCCTGAAATACCACAAACTAGTTATTTTCAGAATGGCAAATTTTGGAATGCTTTTTCAACCCAGAACAAAAAGTCTGCTTTGACGGTCACTACAAATAACTTGACCAGCTAAAACTGTGCAGATTTGGTTGAATAGAGATGTGAGACCTGTTTTTTTTTGCGCTGTGTGACAGTTATAGCTTTAATCACAGAATGACACTTCTATCAGCACGCTAGCGTGTGTCTTAGGTTTTTCTGAATGATACTATCAATAACTTTAATGGAAGATTTTCTTTTTGGGATAGATTTCAAGTAGGCCTAAAATACCACAAACTAGTTATTTTCAGAATGGCAAATTTGGGAATGCTTTTTCAACCCAGAACAAAAAGTCTGCTTTGACGGTCACTACAAATAACTTGACCAGCTAAAACTGTGCAGATTTGGTTGAATAGAGATGTGAGACCTGTTTTTTTTTGCGCTTTGTGACAGTTATATGTTTAATCACAGAATGACACTTCTATCAGCACGCTAGCGTGTGTCTTAGGTTTTTCTGAATGATACTATCAATAACTTTAATGGAAGATTTTCTTTTTGGGATAGATTTTAAGTAGGCCTGAAATACCACA
Source organism: Bufo bufo (assembly GCF_905171765.1). Lineage (NCBI taxonomy): Eukaryota > Metazoa > Chordata > Amphibia > Anura > Bufonidae > Bufo > Bufo bufo. The sequence continues at coordinate 628,507,986 of NC_053389.1, read as the reverse complement.
AACTAGTTATTTTCAGAATGGCAAATTTGGGAATGCTTTTTCAACCCAGAACAAAAAGTCTGCTTTGACGGTCACTACAAATAACTTGACCAGCTAAAACTGTGCAGATTTGGTTGAATAGAGATGTGAGACCTGTTTTTTTTTGCGCTGTGTGACAGTTATAGGTTTAATCACAGAATGACACTTCTATCAGCACGCTAGCGTGTGTCTTAGGTTTTTCTGAATGATACTATCAATAACTTTAATGGAAGATTTTCTTTTTGGGATAGATTTCAAGTAGGCCTAAAATACCACAAACTAGTTATTTTCAGAATGGCAAATTTGGGAATGCTTTTTCAACCCAGAACAAAAAGTCTGCTTTGACGGTCACTACAAATAACTTGACCAGCTAAAACTGTGCAGATTTGGTTGAATAGAGATGTGAGACCTGTTTTTTTTTGCGCTTTGTGACAGTTATATGTTTAATCACAGAATGACACTTCTATCAGCACGCTAGCGTGTGTCTTAGGTTTTTCTGAATGATACTATCAATAACTTTAATGGAAGATTTTCTTTTTGGGATAGATTTTAAGTAGGCCTGAAATACCACAAACTAGTTATTTTCAGAATGGCAAATTTGGGAATGCTTTTTCAACCCAGAACAAAAAGTCTGCTTTGACGGTCACTACAAATAACTTGACCAGCTAAAACTGTGCAGATTTGGTTGAATAGAGATGTGAGACCTGTTTTTTTTTGCGCTGTGTGACAGTTATAGGTTTAATCACAGAATGACACTTCTATCAGCACGCTAGCGTGTGTCTTAGGTTTTTCTGAATGATACTATCAATAACTTTAATGGAAGATTTTCTTTTTGGGATAGATTTCAAGTAGGCCTGAAATACCACAAACTAGTTATTTTCAGAATGGCAAATTTGGGAATGCTTTTTCAACCCAGAACAAAAAGTCTGCTTTGACGGTCACTACAAATAACTTGACCAGCTAAAACTGTGCAGATTTGGTTGAATAGAGATGTGAGACCTGTTTTTTTTTGCGCTGTGTGACAGTTATAGCTTTAATCACAGAATGACACTTCTATCAGCACGCTAGCGTGTGTCTTAGGTTTTTCTAAATGATACTATCAATAACTTTAATGGAAGATTTTCTTTTTGGGATAGATTTCAAGTAGGCCTGAAATACCACAAACTAGTTATTTTCAGAATGGCAAATTTGGGAATGCTTTTTCAACCCAGAACAAAAAGTCTGCTTTGACGGTCACTACAAATTACTTGACCAGCTAAAACTTTGCAGATTTGGTTGAATAGAAATGTCAGGTCTATTTTTTAGGCGCTGGGTGACAGGCTCAACTTGCCCCTGATGTAATATATGGCCAAAAAATAACCAGACTGTTGATGGTTAAATGCACTTCGGTGACACAGGCTCAGCCTGCAGCTGATGTAGTATATGGCCAAAAAATAATCAGACTGTTGATGGTTAAATGCACTTGGGTGAAACAGGCTCAGCCTGCAGCTGATGTAGTATATGGCCAAAAAATAACCAGACTGTTGATGGTTAAATGCACTTCGGTGACACAGGCTCAGCCTGCAGCTGATGTAGGATATAGCACAAAATAATTACACTATCGATGGTTAAATACACTTGGTGATAGCTCGTGCTGGCGCACCACAAGTCACAAAATGGCCGCCGATCACCCCAGAAAAAAAGTGATCTAAAAACGCTCTGGGAAGCCTCAAAAAAGTGAGCAAGTCAATAATAGCACTTCAATGATCCACAGCTGCAGATTGATCACAGAATGAAGTCTTTTGGAGGAGTTAATCTTCCTAATCTCGCCCTAACATCGCAGCTGCAACCTCCCCCTATACTGATCATAGCAGAGTGACGTGCGGCGCTACGTGACTCCAGCTTAAATAGAGGCTGGGTCACATGGTGCACTGGCCAATCACAGCCATGCCAATAATAGGCAAGGCTGTGATGGCCTCTTGGGGCAAGTAGTATGACGCTTGTTGATTGGCTGCTTTACAGCCTTTCAAAAAGCGCCAAGAAAGCACCGAACCCGAACCCGGACTTTTACGAAAATGTTCGGGTTCG